>NW_026599488.1:647397-971096 GCF_023634085.1 Falco cherrug
TAGATGCCTACCAAGGTAGTGTAAAAACTACTAAGAGAACTCCTGTCTGGCACCTTCCCCGGTGGAGTTGTGCATGGGGTGTCTTTGGAACATTTTGTCACCGGCCGAGTCCAAAATTCAGCGATTCCCCATCTCAGCCCAGAAAGCAGATAGAACAACTTTTGTGGTGTCTTTCAGCTGCCTACCGGAGCAATGTAAAAACTACCAGGAGAACTCCTGTCTGGCACCTTCCCCGGTGGAGTTGTGCATGGGGTGTGTTTGGAACATTTTGTCACCAGCCGAGTCCAAAAATTCAGCGGTTCCCCATCTCAGCCCAGAAAGCAGGTAGAACAACTTTTGTGGTGCCTTTCAGCTGCCTACCAAGGTAGTGTAAAAACTACCAAGAGAACTCCTGCCTGGCACCTTCCCCGGTGGAGTTGTGCATGGGGTGTGTTTGGAACATTTTGTCACCGGCCGACTCCAAAATTCAGCTGTTCCCCATCTCAGCCCAGAAAGCAGGTAGAACAACTTTTGTGGTGCCTTTCAGCTGCCTACCAAGGTAGTGTAAAAACTATTAAGAGAACTCCTGTCTGGCACCTTCCCCGCTGGAGTTGTGCATGGGGTGTGTTTGGAACATTTTGTCACCAGCCGACTCCAAAATTCAGCTGTTCCCCATCTCAGCCCAGAAAGCAGGTAGAACATCTTTTGTGGTGTCTTTCAGATGCCTACCGGAGCAATGTAAAAACTACCAGGAGAACTCCCGTCTGGCACCTTCCCCGGTGGAGTTGTGCAGGGGGTGTGTTTGGAACATATTGTCACCAGCCGACTCCAAAATTCAGCGGTTCCCCATCTCAGCCCAGAAAGCAGGTAGAACAACTTTTGTGGTGTCTTTCAGATGCCTACCAAGGTAGTGTAAAAACTATCAAGAGAACTCCTGTCTGGCACCTTCCCCGGTGGAGTTGTGCATGGGGTGTGTTTGGAACATTTTGTCACCAGCCGAGTCCAAAATTCAGCGGTTCCCCATCTCAGCCCAGAAAGCAGGTAGAACAACTTTTGTGGTGTCTTTTAGATGCCTACCAAGGTAGTGTAAAAACTACTAAGAGAACTCCTGTCTGGCACCTTCCCCGGTGGAGTTGTGCATGGGGTGTGTTTGGAACATTTTGTCACCGGCCGAGTCCAAAATTCAGCGATTCCCCATCTCAGCCCAGAAAGCAGATAGAACAACTTTTGTGGTGTCTTTCAGATGCCTACCAGAGCAATGTAAAAACTACCAGGAGAACTCCTGTCTGGCACCTTCCCCGGTGGAGTTGTGCAGGGGGTGTGTTTGGAACATTTTGTCACCAGCCGACTCCAAAATTCAGCTGTTCCCCATCTCAGCCCAGAAAGCAGGTAGAACAACTTTTGTGGTGTCTTTCAGATGCCTACCGGAGCAATGTAAAAACTACCAGGAGAACTCCCGTCTGGCACCTTCCCCGGTGGAGTTGTGCAGGGGGTGTGTTTGGAACATTTTGTCACCAGCCGACTCCAAAATTCAGCGTTTCCCCATCTCAGCCCAGAAAGCAGGTAGAACAACTTTTGTGGTGTCTTTTAGATGCCTACCAAGGTAGTGTAAAAACTATCAAGAGAACTCCTGTCTGGCACCTTCCCCGGTGGAGTTGTGCAGGGGGTGTGTTTGGAACATTTTGTCACCAGCCGAGTCCAAAATTCAGCGGTTCCCCATCTCAGCCCCGAAAGCAGGTAGAACAACTTTTGTGGTGTCTTTCAGATGCCTACACGAGCAATGTAAAAACTACCAGGAGAACTCCTGTCTGGCACCTTCCCCGGTGGAGTTGTGCAGGGGGTGTGTTTGGAACATTTTGTCACCAGCCGACTCCAAAATTCAGCGTTTCCCCATCTCAGCCCAGAAAGCAGGTAGAACAACTTTTGTGGTGTCTTTTAGATGCCTACCAAGGTAGTGTAAAAACTACTAAGAGAACTCCTGTCTGGCACCTTCCCCGGTGGAGTTGTGCATGGGGTGTCTTTGGAACATTTTGTCACCGGCCGAGTCCAAAATTCAGCGATTCCCCATCTCAGCCCAGAAAGCAGATAGAACAACTTTTGTGGTGTCTTTCAGCTGCCTACCGGAGCAATGTAAAAACTACCAGGAGAACTCCTGTCTGGCACCTTCCCCGGTGGAGTTGTGCATGGGGTGTGTTTGGAACATTTTGTCACCAGCCGAGTCCAAAAATTCAGCGGTTCCCCATCTCAGCCCAGAAAGCAGGTAGAACAACTTTTGTGGTGCCTTTCAGCTGCCTACCAAGGTAGTGTAAAAACTACCAAGAGAACTCCTGCCTGGCACCTTCCCCGGTGGAGTTGTGCATGGGGTGTCTTTGGAACATTTTGTCACCGGGCGACTCCAAAATTCAGCGGTTCCCCATCTCAGCCCAGAAAGCAGGTAGAACAACTTTTGTGGTGCCTTTCAGGTGCCTACCAAGGTAGTGTAAAAACTACTAAGAGAACTCCTGTCTGGCACCTTCCCCGGTGGAGTTGTGCATGGGGTGTCTTTGGAACATTTTGTCACTGGCCGACTCCAAAATTCAGCGGTTCCCCATCTCAGCCCAGAAAGCAGGTAGAACAACTTTTGTGGTGTCTTTCAGATGCCTACCGGAGCAATGTAAAAACTACCAGGAGAACTCCTGTCTGGCACCTTCCCCGGTGGAGTTGTGCATGGGGTGTGTTTGGAACATTTTGTCACCGGCCGACTCCAAAATTCAGCGTTTCCCCATCTCAGCCCAGAAAGCAGGTAGAACAACTTTTGTGGTGCCTTTCAGATGCCTACCAAGGTAGTGTAAAAACTACCAAGAGAACTCCTGCCTGGCACCTTCCCCGGTGGAGTTGTGCATGGGGTGTCTTTGGAACATTTTGTCACCGGCCGAGTCCAAAATTCAGCGATTCCCCATCTCAGCCCAGAAAGCAGGTAGAACAACTTTTGTGGTGTCCTTTTGATGCCTACCGGAGCAATGTAAAAACTACCAACAGAGCTCGTCCCTGGCACCTTCGCTAGTGGAGTTGTGCATGGGGTGTGTTTGGAACATTTTGTCACCGGCCGACTCCAAAATTCAGCGTTTCCCCATCTCAGCCCAGAAAGCAGGTAGAACAACTTTTGTGGTGCCTTTTAGCTGCCTACCAAGGTAGTGTAAAAACTATTAAGAGAACTCCTGCCTGGCACCTTCCCCGGTGGAGTTGTGCATGGGGTGTGTTTGGAACATTTTGTCACCGGCCGAGTCCAAAATTCAGCGTTTCCCCATCTCAGCCCAGAAAGCAGGTAGAACAACTTTTGTGGTGTCTTTCAGATGCCTACCGGAGCAATGTAAAAACTACAGGAGAACTCCTGTCTGGCACCTTCCCCGGTGGAGTTGTGCATGGGGTGTGTTTGGAACATTTTGTCACCGGCCGAGTCCAAAATTCAGCGATTCCCCATCTCAGCCCAGAAAGCAGGTAGAACAACTTTTGTGCTGCCTTTCAGCTCCCTACCAAGGTAGTGTAAAAACTACCAGGAGAACTCCTGCCTGGCACCTTCGCTAGTGGAGTTGTGCATGGGGTGTGTTTGGAACATTTTGTCACCGGCCGACTCCAAAATTCAGCGGTTCCCCATCTTAGCCCAGAAAGCAGGTAGAACAACTTTTGTGGTGCCTTTCAGCTGCCTACCAAGGTAGTGTAAAAACTACTAAGAGAACTCCTGTCTGGCACCTTCCCCGGTGGAGTTGTGCAGGGGGTGTGTTTGGAACATTTTGTCACCAGCCGACTCCAAAATTCAGCGGTTCCCCATCTCAGCCCAGAAAGCAGGTAGAACAACTTTTGTGGTGTCTTTCAGATTCCTACCGGAGCAATGTAAAAACTACCAGGAGAACTCCTGTCTGGCACCTTCCCCGGTGGAGTTGTGCATGGGGTGTCTTTGGAACATTTTGTCACCGGCCGAGTCCAAAATTCAGCGATTCCCCATCTCAGCCCAGAAAGCAGGTAGAACAACTTTTGTGGTGCCTTTCAGCTGCCTACCAAGGTAGTGTAAAAACTACCAGGAGAACTCCTGTCTGGCACCTTCCCCGGTGGAGTTGTGCAGGGGGTGTGTTTGGAACATTTTGTCACCGGCCGACTCCAAAATTCAGCGGTTCCCCATCTCAGCCCAGAAAGCAGGTAGAACATCTTTTGTGGTGTCTTTCAGATGCCTACCGGAGCAATGTAAAAACTACCAGGAGAACTCCTGTCTGGCACCTTCCCCGGTATAGTTGTGCAGGGGGTGTCTTTGGAACATTTTGTCACCGGCCGACTCCAAAATTCAGCTGTTCCCCATCTCAGCCCAGAAAGCAGATAGAACAACTTTTGTGGTGTCTTTCAGATGCCTACCGGAGCAATGTAAAAACTACCAGGAGAACTCCCGTCTGGCACCTTCCCCGGTGGTGTTGTGCAGGGGGTGTGTTTGGAACATTTTGTCACCAGCCGAGTCCAAAATTCAGCGGTTCCCCATCTCAGCCCAGAAAGCAGGTAGAACAACTTTTTTGGTGTCTTTCAGATGCCTACCAAGGTAGTGTAAAAACTACTAAGAGAACTCCTGTCTGGCACCTTCCCCGGTGGAGTTGTGCAGGGGGTGTGTTTGGAACATTTTGTCACCGGCCGACTCCAAAATTCAGCGGTTCCCCATCTCAGCCCAGAAAGCAGGTAGAACAACTTTTGTGGTGTCTTTCAGATGCCTACCAAGGTAGTGTAAAAACTATCAAGAGAACGCTTGTCTGGCACATTCCCCGGTGGAGTTGTGCATGGGGTGTCTTTGGAACATTTTGTCACCGGCCGAGTCCAAAATTCAGCGGTTCCCCATCTCAGCCCAGAAAGCAGGTAGAACAACTTTTGTGGTGTCTTTCAGCTGCCTACCGGAGCAATGTAAAAACTACAGGAGAACTCCTGTCTGGCACCTTCCCCGGTGGAGTTGTGCATGGGGTGTGTTTGGAACATTTTGTCACCAGCCGAGTCCAAAATTCAGCGGTTCCCCATCTCAGCCCAGAAAGCAGGTAGAACAACTTTTGTGGTGCCTTTCAAATGCCTACCAAGGTAGTGTAAAAACTACCAAGAGAACTCCTGCCTGGCACCTTCCCCGGTGGAGTTGTGCATGGGGTGTGTTTGGAACATTTTGTCACCGGGCGACTCCAAAATTCAGCGGTTCCCCATCTCAGCCCAGAAAGCAGGTAGAACAACTTTTGTGGTGCCTTTCAGATGCCTACCAAGGTAGTGTAAAAACTACCAGGAGAACTCCTGTCTGGCACCTTCCCCGGTGGAGTTGTGCAGGGGGTGTGTTTGGAACATTTTGTCACCGGCCGACTCCAAAATTCAGCGATTCCCCATCTCAGCCCAGAAAGCAGGTAGAACAACTTTTGTGCTGCCTTTCAGCTGCCTACCAAGGTAGTGTAAAAACTACTAAGAGAACTCCTGTCTGGCACCTTCCCCGGTGGAGTTGTGCAGGGGGTGTGTTTGCAACATTTTGTCACCGGCCGAGTCCAAAATTCAGCGGTTCCCCATCTCAGCCCAGAAAGCAGGTAGAACAACTTTTGTGGTGTCTTTCAGATGCCTAGCGGAGCAATGTAAAAACTACCAGGAGAACTCCTGCCTGGCACCTTCCCCGGTGGAGTTGTGCATGGGGTGTCTTTGGAACATTTTGTCACCGGCCGAGTCCAAAATTCAGCGATTCCCCATCTCAGCCCAGAAAGCAGGTAGAACAACTTTTGTGGTGCCTTTCAGGTGCCTACCAAGGTAGTGTAAAAACTACCAGGAGAACTCCTGTCTGGCACCTTCCCCGGTGGAGTTGTGCAGGGGGTGTGTTTGGAACATTTTGTCACCGGCCGACTCCAAAATTCAGCGGTTCCCCATCTCAGCCCAGAAAGCAGGTAGAACATCTTTTGTGGTGTCTTTTAGATGCCTACCGGAGCAATGTAAAAACTACCAGGAGAACTCCTGTCTGGCACCTTCCCCGGTATAGTTGTGCAGGGGGTGTCTTTGGAACATTTTGTCACCAGCCGACTCCAAAATTCAGCTGTTCCCCATCTCATCCCAGAAAGCAGATAGAACAACTTTTGTGGTGTCTTTTAGATGCCTACCGGAGCAATGTAAAAACTACCAGGAGAACTCCCGTCTGGCACCTTCCCCGGTGGTGTTGTGCAGGGGGTGTGTTTGGAACATTTTGTCACCGGCCGAGTCCAAAATTCAGCGGTTCCCCATCTCAGCCCAGAAAGCAGGTAGAACTACTTTTTTGGTGTCTTTCAGATGCCTACCAAGGTAGTGTAAAAACTACTAAGAGAACTCCTGTCTGGCACCTTCCCCGGTGGAGTTGTGCAGGGGGTGTGTTTGGAACATTTTGTCACCGGCCGAGTCCAAAATTCAGCGGTTCCCCATCTCAGCCCAGAAAGCAGGTAGAACAACTTTTGTGGTGTCTTTCAGCTGCCTACCGGAGCAATGTAAAAACTACCAGGAGAACTCCTGTCTGGCACCTTCCCCGGTGGAGTTGTGCATGGGGTGTGTTCGGAACATTTTGTCACCGGCCGAGTCCAAAATTCAGCGGTTCCCCATCTCAGCCCAGAAAGCAGGTAGAACAACTTTTGTGGTGTCTTTCAGCTGCCTACCGGAGCAATGTAAAAACTACCAGGAGAACTCCTGTCTGGCACCTTCCCCGGTGGAGTTGTGCATGGGGTGTGTTCGGAACATTTTGTCACCAGCCGAGTCCAAAAATTCAGCGGTTCCCCATCTCAGCCCAGAAAGCAGGTAGAACAACTTTTGTGGTGTCTTTCAGCTGCCTACCAAGGTAGTGTAAAAACTACCAAGAGAACTCCTGCCTGGCACCTTCCCCGGTGGAGTTGTGCATGGGGTGTGTTTGGAACATTTTGTCACCGGGCGACTCCAAAATTCAGCGGTTCCCCATCTCAGCCCAGAAAGCAGGTAGAACAACTTTTGTGGTGCCTTTCAGGTGCCTACCAAGGTAGTGTAGAAACTACTAAGAGAACTCCTGTCTGGCACCTTCCCCGGTGGAGTTGTGCATGGGGTGTCTTTGGAACATTTTGTCACCGGCCGAGTCCAAAATTCAGCGGTTCCCCATCTCAGCCCAGAAAGCAGGTAGAACAACTTTTGTGGTGTCTTTCAGCTGCCTACCGGAGCAATGTAAAAACTACCAGGAGAACTCCTGTCTGGCACCTTCCCCGGTGGAGTTGTGCAGGGGGTGTGTTTGGAACATTTTGTCACCGGCCGACTCCAAAATTCAGCGGTTCCCCATCTCAGGCCAGAAAGCAGGTAGAACAACTTTTGTGGTGTCTTTCAGATGCCTACCGGAGCAATGTAAAAACTACCAGGAGAACTCCTGTCTGGCACCTTCCCCGGTGGAGTTGTGCATGGGGTGTGTTTGGAACATTTTGTCACCAGCCGACTCCAAAATTCAGCGGATCCCCATCTCAGCCCAGAAAGCAGGTAGAACAACTTTTGTGGTGCCTTTCAAATGCCTACCAAGGTAGTGTAAAAACTACCAAGAGAACTCCTGCCTGGCACCTTCCCCGGTGGAGTTGTGCATGGGGTGTCTTTGGAACATTTTGTCACCGGCCGAGTCCAAAATTCAGCGATTCCCCATCTCAGCCCAGAAAGCAGGTAGAACAACTTTTGTGGTGTCTTTCACATGCCTACCAAGGTAGTGTAAAAACTATGAAGAGAACGCTTGTCTGGCACATTCCCCGGTGGAGTTGTGCATGGGGTGTCTTTGGAACATTTTGTCACCGGCCGAGTCCAAAATTCAGCGATTCCCCATCTCAGCCCAGAAAGCAGATAGAACAACTTTTGTGGTGTCTTTCAGATGCCTACCGGAGCAATGTAAAAACTACCAGGAGAACTCCTGTCTGGCACCTTCCCCGGTGGAGTTGTGCAGGGGGTATGTTTGAAACATTTTGTCACCAGCCGACTCCAAAATTCAGCGATTCCCCATCTCAGCCCAGAAAGCAGGTAGAACAACTTTTGTGGTGCCTTTCAGCTGCCTACCAAGGTAGTGTAAAAACTATTAAGAGAACTCCTGTCTGGCACCTTCCCCGGTGGAGTTGTGCATGGGGTGTGTTTGGAACATTTTGTCACCGGCCGAGTCCAAAATTCAGCGGTTCCCCATCTCAGCCCAGAAAGCAGGTAGAACAACTTTTGTGGTGCCTTTCAGGTGCCTACCAAGGTAGTGTAAAAACTACTAAGAGAACTCCTGTCTGGCACCTTCCCCGGTGGAGTTGTGCATGGGGTGTCTTTGGAACATTTTGTCACCGGCCGAGTCCAAAATTCAGCGGTTCCCCATCTCAGCCCAGAAAGCAGGTAGAACAACTTTTGTGGTGTCTTTCAGCTGCCTACCGGAGCAATGTAAAAACTACCAGGAGAACTCCTGTCTGGCACCTTCCCCGGTGGAGTTGTGCATGGGGTGTGTTTGGAACATTTTGTCACCGGCCGAGTCCAAAATTCAGCGGTTCCCCATCTCAGCCCAGAAAGCAGGTAGAACAACTTTTGTGGTGTCTTTCAGATGCCTACCGGAGCAATGTAAAAACTACCAGGAGAACTCCTGTCTGGCACCTTCCCCGGTGGAGTTGTGCATGGGGTGTGTTTGGAACATTTTGTCACCAGCCGACTCCAAAATTCAGCGGATCCCCATCTCAGCCCAGAAAGCAGGTAGAACAACTTTTGTGGTGCCTTTCAAATGCCTACCAAGGTAGTGTAAAAACTACCAAGAGAACTCCTGTCTGGCACCTTCCCCGGTGGAGTTGTGCATGGGGTGTCTTTGGAACATTTTGTCACCGGCCGAGTCCAAAATTCAGCGATTCCCCATCTCAGCCCAGAAAGCAGGTAGAACAACTTTTGTGGTGTCTTTCACATGCCTACCAAGGTAGTGTAAAAACTATCAAGAGAACGCTTGTCTGGCACATTCCCCGGTGGAGTTGTGCATGGGGTGTCTTTGGAACATTTTGTCACCGGCCGAGTCCAAAATTCAGCGATTCCCCATCTCAGCCCAGAAAGCAGATAGAACAACTTTTGTGGTGTCTTTCAGATGCCTACCGGAGCAATGTAAAAACTACCAGGAGAACTCCTGTCTGGCACCTTCCCCGGTGGAGTTGTGCAGGGGGTTTGTTTGAAACATTTTGTCACCAGCCGACTCCAAAATTCAGCGATTCCCCATCTCAGCCCAGAAAGCAGGTAGAACAACTTTTGTGGTGCCTTTCAGCTGCCTACCAAGGTAGTGTAAAAACTATTAAGAGAACTCCTGTCTGGCACCTTCCCCGGTGGAGTTGTGCATGGGGTGTGTTTGGAACATTTTGTCACCGGCCGAGTCCAAAATTCAGCGGTTCCCCATCTCAGCCCAGAAAGCAGGTAGAACAACTTTTGTGGTGTCTTTCAGATGCCTACCGGAGCAATGTAAAAACTACCAAGAGAACTCCTGTCTGGCACCTTCCCCGGTGGAGTTGTGCATGGGGTGTGTTCGGAACATTTTGTCACCAGCCGAGTCCAAAAATTCAGCGGTTCCCCATCTCAGCCCAGAAAGCAGGTAGAACAACTTTTGTGGTGTCTTTCAGCTGCCTACCAAGGTAGTGTAAAAACTACCAAGAGAACTCCTGCCTGGCACCTTCCCCGGTGGAGTTGTGCATGGGGTGTGTTTGGAACATTTTGTCACCGGGCGACTCCAAAATTCAGCGGTTCCCCATCTCAGCCCAGAAAGCAGGTAGAACAACTTTTGTGGTGCCTTTCAGCTGCCTACCAAGGTAGTGTAAAAACTACTAAGAGAACTCCTGTCTGGCACCTTCCCCGGTGGAGTTGTGCATGGGGTGTCTTTGGAACATTTTGTCACTGGCCGAGTCCAAAATTCAGCGGTTCCCCATCTCAGCCCAGAAAGCAGGTAGAACAACTTTTGTGGTGTCTTTCAGATGCCTACCGGAGCAATGTAAAAACTACCAGGAGAACTCCTGTCTGGCACCTTCCCCGGTGGAGTTGTGCAGGGGGTGTGTTTGGAACATTTTGTCACCAGCCGAGTCCAAAATTCAGCGGTTCCCCATCTCAGCCCAGAAAGCAGGTAGAACAACTTTTGTGGTGTCTTTCAGATGCCTACCGGAGCAATGTAAAAACTACTAAGAGAACTCCTGCCTGGCACCTTCCCCGGTGGAGTTGTGCATGGGGTGTCTTTGGAACATTTTGTCACCGGCCGACTCCAAAATTCAGCGATTCCCCATCTCAGCCCAGAAAGCAGATAGAACAACTTTTGTGGTGTCTTTCAGATGCCTACCGGAGCAATGTAAAAAATACCAGGAGAACTCCCGTCTGGCACCTTCCCCGGTGGAGTTGTGCAGGGGGTGTGTTTGGAACATTTTGTCACCAGCCGAGTCCAAAATTCAGCGTTTCCCCATCTCAGCCCAGAAAGCAGGTAGAACAACTTTTGTGGTGTCTTTCAGATGCCTACCAAGGTAGTGTAAAAACTATCAAGAGAACTCCTGTCTGGCACCTTCCCCGGTGGAGTTGTGCATGGGGTGTGTTTGGAACATTTTGTCACCGGCCGAGTCCAAAATTCAGCGGTTCCCCATCTCAGCCCAGAAAGCAGGTAGAACAACTTTTGTGGTGTCTTTCAGATGCCTACCAAGGTAGTGTAAAAACTCTCAAGAGAACTCTTGTCTGGCACCTTCCCCGGTGGAGTTGTGCAGGGGGTGTGTTTGGAACATTTTGTCACCAGCCGACTCCAAAATTCAGCGGTTCCCCATCTCAGCCCAGAAAGCAGGTAGAACAACTTTTGTGGTGCCTTTCAGCTGCCTACCGGAGCAATGTAAAAACTACCAGGAGAACTCCTGTCTGGCACCTTCCCCGGTGGAGTTGTGCAGGGGGTGTGTTTGGAACATTTTGTCACCGGCCGAGTCCAAAATTCAGCGTTTCCCCATCTCAGCCCAGAAAGCAGGTAGAACAACTTTTGTGGTGTCTTTCAGATGCCTACCAAGGTAGTGTAAAAACTATCAAGAGAACGCTTGTCTGGCACATTCCCCGGTGGAGTTGTGCATGGGGTGTCTTTGGAACATTTTGTCACCGGCCGAGTCCAAAATTCAGCGATTCCCCATCTCAGCCCAGAAAGCAGGTAGAACAACTTTTGTGGTGTCTTTCAGATGCCTACCGGAGCAATGTAAAAACTACCAAGAGAACTCCTGTCTGGCACCTTCCCCGGTGGAGTTGTGCAGGGGGTGTGTTTGGAACATTTTGTCACCGGCCGACTCCAAAATTCAGCGATTCCCCATCTCAGCCCAGAAAGCAGGTAGAACAACTTTTGTGGTGTCTTTTAGATGCCTACCAAGGTAGTGTAAAAACTACCAAGAGAACTCCTGTCTGGCACCTTCCCCGGTGGAGTTGTGCAGGGGGTGTGTTTGGAACATTTTGTCACCGGCCGACTCCAAAATTCAGCGGTTCCCCATCTCAGCCCAGAAAGCAGGTAGAACAACTTTTGTGGTGTTTTTCAGCTGCCTACCGGAGCAATGTAAAAACTACCAGGAGAACTCCTGTCTGGCACCTTCCCCGGTGGAGTTGTGCATGGGGTGTGTTCGGAACATTTTGTCACCAGCCGAGTCCAAAAATTCAGCGGTTCCCCATCTCAGCCCAGAAAGCAGGTAGAACAACTTTTGTGGTGCCTTTCAGCTGCCTACCAAGGTAGTGTAAAAACTACCAAGAGAACTCCTGCCTGGCACCTTCCCCGGTGGATTTGTGCATGGGGTGTCTTTGGAACATTTTGTCACCGGCCGAGTCCAAAATTCAGCGGTTCCCCATCTCAGCCCAGAAAGCAGGTAGAACAACTTTTGTGGTGCCTTTCAGGTGCCTACCAAGGTAGTGTAAAAACTACTAAGAGAACTCCTGTCTGGCACCTTCCCCGGTGGAGTTGTGCATGGGGTGTCTTTGGAACATTTTGTCACTGGCCGAGTCCAAAATTCAGCGGTTCCCCATCTCAGCCCAGAAAGCAGGTAGAACAACTTTTGTGGTGTCTTTCAGATGCCTACCGGAGCAATGTAAAAACTACCAGGAGAACTCCTGTCTGGCACCTTCCCCGGTGGAGTTGTGCATGGGGTGTCTTTGGAACATTTTGTCACCGGCCGAGTCCAAAATTCAGCGATTCCCCATCTCGGCCCAGAAAGCAGGTAGAACATCTTTTGTGGTGTCCTTTTGATGCCTACCGGAGCAATGTAAAAACTACCAACAGAGCTCGTCCCTGGCACCTTCGCTAGTGGAGTTGTGCATGGGGTGTGTTTGGAACATTTTGTCACCGGCCGACTCCAAAATTCAGCGGTTCCCCATCTCAGCCCAGAAAGCAGGTAGAACAACTTTTGTGGTGCCTTTTAGCTGCCTACCAAGGTAGTGTAAAAACTATTAAGAGAACTCCTGTCTGGCACCTTCCCCGGTGGAGTTGTGCATGGGGTGTGTTTGGAACATTTTGTCACCGGCCGAGTCCAAAATTCAGCGGTTCCCCATCTCAGCCCAGAAAGCAGGTAGAACAACTTTTGTGGTGCCTTTCAGGTGCCTACCAAGGTAGTGTAAAAACTACCAGGAGAACTCCTGTCTGGCACCTTCGCTAGTGGAGTTGTGCATGGGGTGTGTTTGGAACATTTTGTCACCAGCCGACTCCAAAATTCAGCGGTTCCCCATCTCAGCCCAGAAAGCAGGTAGAACAACTTTTGTGGTGCCTTTCAGCTGCCTACCAAGGTAGTGTAAAAACTACTAAGAGAACTCCTGTCTGGCACCTTCCCCGGTGGAGTTGTGCAGGGGGTGTGTTTGGAACATTTTGTCACCGGCCGAGTCCAAAATTCAGCGATTCCCCATCTCAGCCCAGAAAGCAGGTAGAACAACTTTTGTGGTGCCTTTCAGCTCCCTACCAAGGTAGTGTAAAAACTACCAGGAGAACTCCTGTCTGGCACCTTCCCCGGTGGAGTTGTGCAGGGGGTGTGTTTGGAACATTTTGTCACCGGCCGAGTCCAAAATTCAGCGGTTCCCCATCTCAGCCCAGAAAGCAGGTAGAACAACTTTTGTGGTGTCTTTCAGATGCCTACCAAGGTAGTGTAAAAACTCTCAAGAGAACTCTTGTCTGGCACCTTCCCCGGTGGAGTTGTGCAGGGGGTGTGTTTGGAACATTTTGTCACCAGCCGACTCCAAAATTCAGCGGTTCCCCATCTCAGCCCAGAAAGCAGGTAGAACAACTTTTGTGGTGCCTTTCAGCTGCCTACCGGAGCAATGTAAAAACTACCAGGAGAACTCCTGTCTGGCACCTTCCCCGGTGGAGTTGTGCAGGGGGTGTGTTTGGAACATTTTGTCACCGGCCGAGTCCAAAATTCAGCGTTTCCCCATCTCAGCCCAGAAAGCAGGTAGAACAACTTTTGTGGTGTCTTTCAGATGCCTACCAAGGTAGTGTAAAAACTATCAAGAGAACGCTTGTCTGGCACATTCCCCGGTGGAGTTGTGCATGGGGTGTCTTTGGAACATTTTGTCACCGGCCGAGTCCAAAATTCAGCGATTCCCCATCTCAGCCCAGAAAGCAGGTAGAACAACTTTTGTGGTGTCTTTCAGATGCCTACCGGAGCAATGTAAAAACTACCAAGAGAACTCCTGTCTGGCACCTTCCCCGGTGGAGTTGTGCAGGGGGTGTGTTTGGAACATTTTGTCACCGGCCGACTCCAAAATTCAGCGATTCCCCATCTCAGCCCAGAAAGCAGGTAGAACAACTTTTGTGGTGTCTTTTAGATGCCTACCAAGGTAGTGTAAAAACTACCAAGAGAACTCCTGTCTGGCACCTTCCCCGGTGGAGTTGTGCAGGGGGTGTGTTTGGAACATTTTGTCACCGGCCGACTCCAAAATTCAGCGGTTCCCCATCTCAGCCCAGAAAGCAGGTAGAACAACTTTTGTGGTGTTTTTCAGCTGCCTACCGGAGCAATGTAAAAACTACCAGGAGAACTCCTGTCTGGCACCTTCCCCGGTGGAGTTGTGCATGGGGTGTGTTCGGAACATTTTGTCACCAGCCGAGTCCAAAAATTCAGCGGTTCCCCATCTCAGCCCAGAAAGCAGGTAGAACAACTTTTGTGGTGCCTTTCAGCTGCCTACCAAGGTAGTGTAAAAACTACCAAGAGAACTCCTGCCTGGCACCTTCCCCGGTGGATTTGTGCATGGGGTGTCTTTGGAACATTTTGTCACCGGCCGAGTCCAAAATTCAGCGGTTCCCCATCTCAGCCCAGAAAGCAGGTAGAACAACTTTTGTGGTGCCTTTCAGGTGCCTACCAAGGTAGTGTAAAAACTACTAAGAGAACTCCTGTCTGGCACCTTCCCCGGTGGAGTTGTGCATGGGGTGTCTTTGGAACATTTTGTCACTGGCCGAGTCCAAAATTCAGCGGTTCCCCATCTCAGCCCAGAAAGCAGGTAGAACAACTTTTGTGGTGTCTTTCAGATGCCTACCGGAGCAATGTAAAAACTACCAGGAGAACTCCTGTCTGGCACCTTCCCCGGTGGAGTTGTGCATGGGGTGTCTTTGGAACATTTTGTCACCGGCCGAGTCCAAAATTCAGCGATTCCCCATCTCGGCCCAGAAAGCAGGTAGAACATCTTTTGTGGTGTCCTTTTGATGCCTACCGGAGCAATGTAAAAACTACCAACAGAGCTCGTCCCTGGCACCTTCGCTAGTGGAGTTGTGCATGGGGTGTGTTTGGAACATTTTGTCACCGGCCGACTCCAAAATTCAGCGGTTCCCCATCTCAGCCCAGAAAGCAGGTAGAACAACTTTTGTGGTGCCTTTTAGCTGCCTACCAAGGTAGTGTAAAAACTATTAAGAGAACTCCTGTCTGGCACCTTCCCCGGTGGAGTTGTGCATGGGGTGTGTTTGGAACATTTTGTCACCGGCCGAGTCCAAAATTCAGCGGTTCCCCATCTCAGCCCAGAAAGCAGGTAGAACAACTTTTGTGGTGCCTTTCAGGTGCCTACCAAGGTAGTGTAAAAACTACCAGGAGAACTCCTGTCTGGCACCTTCGCTAGTGGAGTTGTGCATGGGGTGTGTTTGGAACATTTTGTCACCAGCCGACTCCAAAATTCAGCGGTTCCCCATCTCAGCCCAGAAAGCAGGTAGAACAACTTTTGTGGTGCCTTTCAGCTGCCTACCAAGGTAGTGTAAAAACTACTAAGAGAACTCCTGTCTGGCACCTTCCCCGGTGGAGTTGTGCAGGGGGTGTGTTTGGAACATTTTGTCACCGGCCGAGTCCAAAATTCAGCGATTCCCCATCTCAGCCCAGAAAGCAGGTAGAACAACTTTTGTGGTGCCTTTCAGCTCCCTACCAAGGTAGTGTAAAAACTACCAGGAGAACTCCTGTCTGGCACCTTCCCCGGTGGAGTTGTGCAGGGGGTGTGTTTGGAACATTTTGTCACCGGCCGAGTCCAAAATTCAGCGATTCCCCATCTCAGCCCAGAAAGCAGGTAGAACAACTTTTGTGGTGTCTTTCAGATGCCTACCGGAGCAATGTAAAAACTACCAAGAGAACTCCTGTCTGGCACCTTCCCCGGTGGAGTTGTGCATGGGGTGTGTTTGAAACATTTTGTCACCAGCCGACTCCAAAATTCAGCGATTCCCCATCTCAGCCCAGAAAGCAGGTAGAACAACTTTTGTGGTGTCTTTTAGATGCCTACCAAGGTAGTGTAAAAACTACCAAGAGAACTCCTGTCTGGCACCTTCCCCGGTGGAGTTGTGCAGGGGGTGTGTTTGGAACATTTTGTCACCGGCCGACTCCAAAATTCAGCGGTTCCCCATCTCAGCCCAGAAAGCAGGTAGAACAACTTTTGTGGTGTTTTTCAGCTGCCTACCGGAGCAATGTAAAAACTACCAGGAGAACTCCTGTCTGGCACCTTCCCCAGTGGAGTTGTGCATGGGGTGTGTTCGGAACATTTTGTCACCAGCCGACTCCAAAAATTCAGCGGTTCCCCATCTCAGCCCAGAAAGCAGGTAGAACAACTTTTGTGGTGCCTTTCAGCTGCCTACCAAGGTAGTGTAAAAACTACCAAGAGAACTCCTGCCTGGCACCTTCCCCGGTGGAGTTGTGCATGGGGTGTGTTTGGAACATTTTGTCACCGGGCGACTCCAAAATTCAGCGGTTCCCCATCTCAGCCCAGAAAGCAGGTAGAACAACTTTTGTGGTGCCTTTCAGGTGCCTACCAAGGTAGTGTAAAAACTACTAAGAGAACTCCTGTCTGGCACCTTCCCCGGTGGAGTTGTGCATGGGGTGTCTTTGGAACATTTTGTCACTGGCCGAGTCCAAAATTCAGCGGTTCCCCATCTCAGCCCAGAAAGCAGGTAGAACAACTTTTGTGGTGCCTTTCAGATGCCTACCAAGGTAGTGTAAAAACTATTAAGAGAACTCCTGTCTGGCACCTTCCCCGGTGGAGTTGTGCAGGGGGTGTGTTTGGAACATTTTGTCAACGGCCGACTCCAAAATTCAGCGGTTCCCCATCTCAGCCCAGAAAGCAGGTAGAACAACTTTTGTGGTGCCTTTCAGCTGCCTACCAAGGTAGTGTAAAAACTACCAAGAGAACTCCTGCCTGGCACCTTCCCCGGTGGAGTTGTGCATGGGGTGTCTTTGGAACATTTTGTCACCGGCCGAGTCCAAAATTCAGCGGTTCCCCATCTCAGCCCAGAAAGCAGGTAGAACAACTTTTGTGGTGCCTTTCAGGTGCCTACCAAGGTAGTGTAAAAACTACTAAGAGAACTCCTGTCTGGCACCTTCCCCGGTGGAGTTGTGCATGGGGTGTCTTTGGAACATTTTGTCACTGGCCGAGTCCAAAATTCAGCGGTTCCCCATCTCAGCCCAGAAAGCAGGTAGAACAACTTTTGTGGTGTCTTTCAGATGCCTACCGGAGCAATGTAAAAACTACCAGGAGAACTCCTGTCTGGCACCTTCCCCGGTGGAGTTGTGCAGGGGGTGTGTTTGGAACATTTTGTCACCGGCCGAGTCCAAAATTCAGCGGTTCCCCATCTCAGCCCAGAAAGCAGGTAGAACAACTTTTGTGGTGCCTTTCAAATGCCTACCAAGGTAGTGTAAAAACTACCAAGAGAACTCCTGCCTGGCACCTTCCCCGGTGGAGTTGTGCATGGGGTGTCTTTGGAACATTTTGTCACCGGCCGAGTCCAAAATTCAGCGATTCCCCATCTCGGCCCAGAAAGCAGGTAGAACATCTTTTGTGGTGTCCTTTTGATGCCTACCGGAGCAATGTAAAAACTACCAACAGAGCTCGTCCCTGGCACCTTCGCTAGTGGAGTTGTGCATGGGGTGTGTTTGGAACATTTTGTCACCGGCCGACTCCAAAATTCAGCGGTTCCCCATCTCAGCCCAGAAAGCAGGTAGAACAACTTTTGTGGTGCCTTTTAGCTGCCTACCAAGGTAGTGTAAAAACTACTAAGAGAACTCCTGTCTGGCACCTTCCCCGGTGGAGTTGTGCATGGGGTGTGTTTGGAACATTTTGTCACCGGCCGAGTCCAAAATTCAGCGGTTCCCCATCTCAGCCCAGAAAGCAGGTAGAACAACTTTTGTGGTGCCTTTCAGGTGCCTACCAAGGTAGTGTAAAAACTACCAGGAGAACTCCTGTCTGGCACCTTCGCTAGTGGAGTTGTGCATGGGGTGTGTTTGGAACATTTTGTCACCAGCCGACTCCAAAATTCAGCGGTTCCCCATCTCAGCCCAGAAAGCAGGTAGAACAACTTTTGTGGTGCCTTTCAGCTGCCTACCAAGGTAGTGTAAAAACTACTAAGAGAACTCCTGTCTGGCACCTTCCCCGGTGGAGTTGTGCAGGGGGTGTGTTTGGAACATTTTGTCACCGGCCGAGTCCAAAATTCAGCGATTCCCCATCTCAGCCCAGAAAGCAGGTAGAACAACTTTTGTGGTGCCTTTCAGCTCCCTACCAAGGTAGTGTAAAAACTACCAGGAGAACTCCTGTCTGGCACCTTCCCCGGTGGAGTTGTGCAGGGGGTGTGTTTGGAACATTTTGTCACCGGCCGAGTCCAAAATTCAGCGATTCCCCATCTCAGCCCAGAAAGCAGGTAGAACAACTTTTGTGGTGTCTTTCAGATGCCTACCGGAGCAATGTAAAAACTACCAAGAGAACTCCTGTCTGGCACCTTCCCCGGTGGAGTTGTGCATGGGGTGTGTTTGAAACATTTTGTCACCAGCCGACTCCAAAATTCAGCGATTCCCCATCTCAGCCCAGAAAGCAGGTAGAACAACTTCTGTGGTGTCTTTTAGATGCCTACCAAGGTAGTGTAAAAACTACCAAGAGAACTCCTGTCTGGCACCTTCCCCGGTGGAGTTGTGCAGGGGGTGTGTTTGGAACATTTTGTCACCGGCCGACTCCAAAATTCAGCGGTTCCCCATCTCAGCCCAGAAAGCAGGTAGAACAACTTTTGTGGTGTTTTTCAGCTGCCTACCGGAGCAATGTAAAAACTACCAGGAGAACTCCTGTCTGGCACCTTCCCCGGTGGAGTTGTGCATGGGGTGTGTTCGGAACATTTTGTCACCAGCCGACTCCAAAAATTCAGCGGTTCCCCATCTCAGCCCAGAAAGCAGGTAGAACAACTTTTGTGGTGCCTTTCAGCTGCCTACCAAGGTAGTGTAAAAACTACCAAGAGAACTCCTGCCTGGCACCTTCCCCGGTGGAGTTGTGCATGGGGTGTCTTTGGAACATTTTGTCACCGGCCGACTCCAAAATTCAGCGGTTCCCCATCTCAGCCCAGAAAGCAGGTAGAACAACTTTTGTGGTGCCTTTCAGGTGCCTACCAAGGTAGTGTAAAAACTACTAAGAGAACTCCTGTCTGGCACCTTCCCCGGTGGAGTTGTGCATGGGGTGTCTTTGGAACATTTTGTCACTGGCCGAGTCCAAAATTCAGCGGTTCCCCATCTCAGCCCAGAAAGCAGGTAGAACAACTTTTGTGGTGCCTTTCAGATGCCTACCAAGGTAGTGTAAAAACTATTAAGAGAACTCCTGTCTGGCACCTTCCCCGGTGGAGTTGTGCAGGGGGTGTGTTTGGAACATTTTGTCAACGGCCGACTCCAAAATTCAGCGGTTCCCCATCTCAGCCCAGAAAGCAGGTAGAACAACTTTTGTGGTGCCTTTCAAATGCCTACCAAGGTAGTGTAAAAACTACCAAGAGAACTCCTGCCTGGCACCTTCCCCGGTGGAGTTGTGCATGGGGTGTCTTTGGAACATTTTGTCACCGGCCGAGTCCAAAATTCAGCGATTCCCCATCTCGGCCCAGAAAGCAGGTAGAACATCTTTTGTGGTGTCCTTTTGATGCCTACCGGAGCAATGTAAAAACTACCAACAGAGCTCGTCCCTGGCACCTTCGCTAGTGGAGTTGTGCATGGGGTGTGTTTGGAACATTTTGTCACCGGCCGACTCCAAAATTCAGCGGTTCCCCATCTCAGCCCAGAAAGCAGGTAGAACAACTTTTGTGGTGCCTTTTAGCTGCCTACCAAGGTAGTGTAAAAACTATTAAGAGAACTCCTGTCTGGCACCTTCCCCGGTGGAGTTGTGCATGGGGTGTGTTTGGAACATTTTGTCACCGGCCGAGTCCAAAATTCAGCGGTTCCCCATCTCAGCCCAGAAAGCAGGTAGAACAACTTTTGTGGTGCCTTTCAGGTGCCTACCAAGGTAGTGTAAAAACTACCAGGAGAACTCCTGTCTGGCACCTTCGCTAGTGGAGTTGTGCATGGGGTGTGTTTGGAACATTTTGTCACCAGCCGACTCCAAAATTCAGCGGTTCCCCATCTCAGCCCAGAAAGCAGGTAGAACAACTTTTGTGGTGCCTTTCAGCTGCCTACCAAGGTAGTGTAAAAACTACTAAGAGAACTCCTGTCTGGCACCTTCCCCGGTGGAGTTGTGCAGGGGGTGTGTTTGGAACATTTTGTCACCGGCCGAGTCCAAAATTCAGCGATTCCCCATCTCAGCACAGAAAGCAGGTAGAACAACTTTTGTGGTGCCTTTCAGGTGCCTACCAAGGTAGTGTAAAAACTACCAGGAGAACTCCTGTCTGGCACCTTCCCCGGTGGAGTTGTGCAGGGGGTGTGTTTGGAACATTTTGTCACCGGCCGAGTCCAAAATTCAGCGGTTCCCCATCTCAGCCCAGAAAGCAGGTAGAACATCTTTTGTGGTGTCTTTTAGATGCCTACCGGAGCAATGTAAAAACTACCAGGAGAACTCCTGTCTGGCACCTTCCCCGGTATAGTTGTGCAGGGGGTGTCTTTGGAACATTTTGTCACCGGCCGAGTCCAAAATTCAGCTGTTCCCCATCTCAGCCCAGAAAGCAGGTAGAACAACTTTTGTGGTGTCTTTCAGATGCCTACCAAGGTAGTGTAAAAACTATCAAGAGAACGCTTGTCTGGCACCTTCCCCGGTGGAGTTTTGCAGGGGGTGTGTTTGGAACATTTTGTCACCGGCCGAGTCCAAAATTCAGCGATTGCCCATCTCAGCCCAGAAAGCAGGTAGAACAACTTTTGTGGTGTCTTTCAGATGCCTACCGGAGCAATGTAAAAACTACCAGGAGAACTCCTGTCTGGCACCTTCCCCGGTGGAGTTGTGCAGGGGGTGTGTTTGGAACATTTTGTCTCTGGCCGAGTCCAAAATTCAGCGGTTCCCCATCTCAGCCCAGAAAGCAGGTAGAACAACTTTTGTGGTGTCTTTCAGATGCCTACCAAGGTAGTGTAGAAACTATCAAGAGAACTCCTGTCTGGCACCTTCCCCGGTGGAGTTGTGCATGGGGTGTGTTTGGAACATTTTGTCACCGGCCGACTCCAAAATTCAGCGGTTCCCCATCTCAGCCCAGAAAGCAGGTAGAACAACTTTTGTGGTGCCTTTTAGCTGCCTACCAAGGTAGTGTAAAAACTATTAAGAGAACTCCTGTCTGGCACCTTCCCCGGTGGAGTTGTGCATGGGGTGTGTTTGGAACATTTTGTCACCGGCCGAGTCCAAAATTCAGCGTTTCCCCATCTCAGCCCAGAAAGCAGGTAGAACAACTTTTGTGGTGTCTTTCAGCTGCCTACCGGAGCAATGTAAAAACTACAGGAGAACTCCTGTCTGGCACCTTCCCCGGTGGAGTTGTGCATGGGGTGTGTTCGGAATATTTTGTCACCAGCCGAGTCCAAAAATTCAGCGGTTCCCCATCTCAGCCCAGAAAGCAGGTAGAACAACTTTTGTGGTGCCTTTCAAATGCCTACCAAGGTAGTGTAAAAACTACCAGGAGAACTCCTGCCTGGCACCTTCCCCGGTGGAGTTGTGCATGGGGTGTGTTTGGAACATTTTGTCACCGGCCGAGTCCAAAATTCAGCGGTTCCCCATCTCAGCCCAGAAAGCAGGTAGAACAACTTTTGTGGTGTCTTTCAGATGCCTACCGGAGCAATGTAAAAACTACCAGGAGAACTCCTGCCTGGCACCTTCCCCGGTGGAGTTGTGCATGGGGTGTCTTTGGAACATTTTGTCACCGGCCGAGTCCAAAATTCAGCGATTCCCCATCTCAGCCCAGAAAGCAGGTAGAACAACTTTTGTGGTGTCTTTCAGATGCCTACCGGAGCAATGTAAAAACTACCAAGAGAACTCCTGTCTGGCACCTTCCCCGGTGGAGTTGTGCAGGGGGTGTGTTTGAAACATTTTGTCACCAGCCGACTCCAAAATTCAGCGATTCCCCATCTCAGCCCAGAAAGCAGGTAGAACAACTTTTGTGGTGTCTTTTAGATGCCTACCAAGGTAGTGTAAAAACTACCAAGAGAACTCCTGTCTGGCACCTTCCCCGGTGGAGTTGTGCAGGGGGTGTGTTTGGAACATTTTGTCACCGGCCGACTCCAAAATTCAGCGGTTCCCCATCTCAGCCCAGAAAGCAGGTAGAACAACTTTTGTGGTGTTTTTCAGCTGCCTACCGGAGCAATGTAAAAACTACCAGGAGAACTCCTGTCTGGCACCTTCCCCGGTGGAGTTGTGCATGGGGTGTGTTCGGAACATTTTGTCACCAGCCGAGTCCAAAAATTCAGCGGTTCCCCATCTCAGCCCAGAAAGCAGGTAGAACAACTTTTGTGGTGCCTTTCAGCTGCCTACCAAGGTAGTGTAAAAACTACCAAGAGAACTCCTGCCTGGCACCTTCCCCGGTGGAGTTGTGCATGGGGTGTCTTTGGAACATTTTGTCACCGGGCGACTCCAAAATTCAGCGGTTCCCCATCTCAGCCCAGAAAGCAGGTAGAACAACTTTTGTGGTGTCTTTCAGATGCCTACCGGAGCAATGTAAAAACTACCAGGAGAACTCCTGTCTGGCACCTTCCCCGGTGGAGTTGTGCAGGGGGTGTGTTTGGAACATTTTGTCACCGGCCGAGTCCAAAATTCAGCGGTTCCCCATCTCAGCCCAGAAAGCAGGTAGAACAACTTTTGTGGTGCCTTTCAAATGCCTACCAAGGTAGTGTAAAAACTACCAAGAGAACTCCTGCCTGGCACCTTCCCCGGTGGAGTTGTGCATGGGGTGTCTTTGGAACATTTTGTCACCGGCCGAGTCCAAAATTCAGCGATTCCCCATCTCGGCCCAGAAAGCAGGTAGAACATCTTTTGTGGTGTCCTTTTGATGCCTACCGGAGCAATGTAAAAACTACCAACAGAGCTCGTCCCTGGCACCTTCGCTAGTGGAGTTGTGCATGGGGTGTGTTTGGAACATTTTGTCACCGGCCGACTCCAAAATTCAGCGGTTCCCCATCTCAGCCCAGAAAGCAGGTAGAACAACTTTTGTGGTGCCTTTTAGCTGCCTACCAAGGTAGTGTAAAAACTATTAAGAGAACTCCTGTCTGGCACCTTCCCCGGTGGAGTTGTGCATGGGGTGTGTTTGGAACATTTTGTCACCGGCCGAGTCCAAAATTCAGCGGTTCCCCATCTCAGCCCAGAAAGCAGGTAGAACAACTTTTGTGGTGCCTTTCAGGTGCCTACCAAGGTAGTGTAAAAACTACCAGGAGAACTCCTGTCTGGCACCTTCGCTAGTGGAGTTGTGCATGGGGTGTGTTTGGAACATTTTGTCACCAGCCGACTCCAAAATTCAGCGGTTCCCCATCTCAGCCCAGAAAGCAGGTAGAACAACTTTTGTGGTGCCTTTCAGCTGCCTACCAAGGTAGTGTAAAAACTACTAAGAGAACTCCTGTCTGGCACCTTCCCCGGTGGAGTTGTGCAGGGGGTGTGTTTGGAACATTTTGTCACCGGCCGAGTCCAAAATTCAGCGATTCCCCATCTCAGCCCAGAAAGCAGGTAGAACAACTTTTGTGGTGCCTTTCAGCTCCCTACCAAGGTAGTGTAAAAACTACCAGGAGAACTCCTGTCTGGCACCTTCCCCGGTGGAGTTGTGCAGGGGGTGTGTTTGGAACATTTTGTCACCGGCCGAGTCCAAAATTCAGCGGTTCCCCATCTCAGCCCAGAAAGCAGGTAGAACATCTTTTGTGGTGTCTTTTAGATGCCTACAGGAGCAATGTAAAAACTACCAGGAGAACTCCTGTCTGGCACCTTCCCCGGTATAGTTGTGCAGGGGGTGTCTTTGGAACATTTTGTCACCGGCCGAGTCCAAAATTCAGCTGTTCCCCATCTCAGCCCAGAAAGCAGGTAGAACAACTTTTGTGGTGTCTTTCAGATGCCTACCAAGGTAGTGTAAAAACTATCAAGAGAACGCTTGTCTGGCACCTTCCCCGGTGGAGTTTTGCAGGGGGTGTGTTTGGAACATTTTGTCACCGGCCGAGTCCAAAATTCAGCGATTGCCCATCTCAGCCCAGAAAGCAGGTAGAACAACTTTTGTGGTGTCTTTCAGATGCCTACCGGAGCAATGTAAAAACTACCAGGAGAACTCCTGTCTGGCACCTTCCCCGGTGGAGTTGTGCAGGGGGTGTGTTTGGAACATTTTGTCTCTGGCCGAGTCCAAAATTCAGCGGTTCCCCATCTCAGCCCAGAAAGCAGGTAGAACAACTTTTGTGGTGCCTTTCAGGTGCCTACCAAGGTAGTGTAGAAACTATCAAGAGAACTCCTGTCTGGCACCTTCCCCGGTGGAGTTGTGCATGGGGTGTGTTTGGAACATTTTGTCACCGGCCGACTCCAAAATTCAGCGGTTCCCCATCTCAGCCCAGAAAGCAGGTAGAACAACTTTTGTGGTGCCTTTTAGCTGCCTACCAAGGTAGTGTAAAAACTATTAAGAGAACTCCTGTCTGGCACCTTCCCCGGTGGAGTTGTGCATGGGGTGTGTTTGGAACATTTTGTCACCGGCCGAGTCCAAAATTCAGCGTTTCCCCATCTCAGCCCAGAAAGCAGGTAGAACAACTTTTGTGGTGTCTTTCAGCTGCCTACCGGAGCAATGTAAAAACTACAGGAGAACTCCTGTCTGGCACCTTCCCCGGTGGAGTTGTGCATGGGGTGTGTTCGGAATATTTTGTCACCAGCCGAGTCCAAAAATTCAGCGGTTCCCCATCTCAGCCCAGAAAGCAGGTAGAACAACTTTTGTGGTGCCTTTCAAATGCCTACCAAGGTAGTGTAAAAACTACCAGGAGAACTCCTGCCTGGCACCTTCCCCGGTGGAGTTGTTCATGGGGTGTGTTTGGAACATTTTGTCACCGGCCGAGTCCAAAATTCAGCGGTTCCCCATCTCAGTCCAGAAAGCAGGTAGAACAACTTTTGTGGTGCCTTTCAGGTGCCTACCAAGGTAGTGTAAAAACTACCAAGAGAACTCCTGCCTGGCACCTTCCCCGGTGGAGTTGTGCATGGGGTGTCTTTGGAACATTTTGTCACCGGCCGAGTCCAAAATTCAGCGATTCCCCATCTCAGGCCAGAAAGCAGGTAGAACAACTTTTGTGGTGTCCTTTTGATGCCTACCGGAGCAATGTAAAAACTACCAACAGAGCTCGTCCCTGGCACCTTCGCTAGTGGAGTTGTGCATGGGGTGTGTTTGGAACATTTTGTCACCGGCCGACTCCAAAATTCAGCGGTTCCCCATCTCAGCCCAGAAAGCAGGTAGAACAACTTTTGTGGTGCCTTTTAGCTGCCTACCAAGGTAGTGTAAAAACTATTAAGAGAACTCCTGTCTGGCACCTTCCCCGGTGGAGTTGTGCATGGGGTGTGTTTGGAACATTTTGTCACCGGCCGAGTCCAAAATTCAGCGTTTCCCCATCTCAGCCCAGAAAGCAGGTAGAACAACTTTTGTGGTGTCTTTCAGCTGCCTACCGGAGCAATGTAAAAACTACAGGAGAACTCCTGTCTGGCACCTTCCCCGGTGGAGTTGTGCATGGGGTGTGTTCGGAATATTTTGTCACCAGCCGAGTCCAAAAATTCAGCGGTTCCCCATCTCAGCCCAGAAAGCAGGTAGAACAACTTTTGTGGTGCCTTTCAAATGCCTACCAAGGTAGTGTAAAAACTACCAAGAGAACTCCTGTCTGGCACCTTCCCCGGTGGAGTTGTGCATGGGGTGTGTTTGGAACATTTTGTCACCGGCCGAGTCCAAAATTCAGCGGTTCCCCATCTCAGCCCAGAAAGCAGGTAGAACAACTTTTGTGGTGCCTTTCAGGTGCCTACCAAGGTAGTGTAAAAACTACCAGGAGAACTCCTGTCTGGCACCTTCGCTAGTGGAGTTGTGCATGGGGTGTGTTTGGAACATTTTGTCACCGGCCGACTCCAAAATTCAGCGGTTCCCCATCTCAGCCCAGAAAGCAGGTAGAACAACTTTTGTGGTGCCTTTCAGCTGCCTACCAAGGTAGTGTAAAAACTACTAAGAGAACTCCTGTCTGGCACCTTCCCCGGTGGAGTTGTGCAGGGGGTGTGTTTGGAACATTTTGTCACCGGCCGAGTCCAAAATTCAGCGATTCCCCATCTCAGCCCAGAAAGCAGGTAGAACAACTTTTGTGGTGCCTTTCAGGTGCCTACCAAGGTAGTGTAAAAACTACCAGGAGAACTCCTGTCTGGCACCTTCCCCGGTGGAGTTGTGCAGGGGGTGTGTTTGGAACATTTTGTCACCGGCCGAGTCCAAAATTCAGCGGTTCCCCATCTCAGCCCAGAAAGCAGGTAGAACATCTTTTGTGGTGTCTTTTAGATGCCTACCGGAGCAATGTAAAAACTACCAGGAGAACTCCTGTCTGGCACCTTCCCCGGTATAGTTGTGCAGGGGGTGTCTTTGGAACATTTTGTCACCGGCCGACTCCAAAATTCAGCTGTTCCCCATCTCAGCCCAGAAAGCAGGTAGAACAACTTTTGTGGTGTCTTTTAAATGCCTACCAAGGTAGTGTAAAAACTATCAAGAGAACGCTTGTCTGGCACCTTCCCCGGTGGAGTTTTGCAGGGGGTGTGTTTGGAACATTTTGTCACCGGCCGAGTCCAAAATTCAGCGATTCCCCATCTCAGCCCAGAAAGCAGGTAGAACAACTTTTGTGGTGTCTTTCAGATGCCTACCGGAGCAATGTAAAAACTACCAGGAGAACTCCTGTCTGGCACCTTCCCCGGTGGAGTTGTGCAGGGGGTGTGTTTGGAACATTTTGTCTCTGGCCGAGTCCAAAATTCAGCGGTTCCCCATCTCAGCCCAGAAAGCAGGTAGAACAACTTTTGTGGTGTCCTTTTGATGCCTACCGGAGCAATGTAAAAACTACCAACAGAGCTCGTCCCTGGCACCTTCGCTAGTGGACTTGTGCATGGGGTGTGTTTGGAACATTTTGTCACCGGCCGAGTCCAAAATTCAGCGGTTCCCCATCTCAGCCCAGAAAGCAGGTAGAACAACTTTTGTGGTGCCTTTTAGCTGCCTACCAAGGTAGTGTAAAAACTATTAAGAGAACTCCTGTCTGGCACCTTCCCCGGTGGAGTTGTGCATGGGGTGTGTTTGGAACATTTTGTCACCGGCCGAGTCCAAAATTCAGCGGTTCCCCATCTCAGCCCAGAAAGCAGGTAGAACAACTTTTGTGGTGCCTTTCAAATGCCTACCAAGGTAGTGTAAAAACTACCAAGAGAACTCCTGCCTGGCACCTTCCCCGGTGGAGTTGTGCATGGGGTGTGTTTGGAACATTTTGTCACCGGCCGAGTCCAAAATTCAGCGGTTCCCCATCTCAGCCCAGAAAGCAGGTAGAACAACTTTTGTGGTGCCTTTCAGGTGCCTACCAAGGTAGTGTAAAAACTACCAGGAGAACTCCTGTCTGGCACCTTCGCTAGTGGAGTTGTGCATGGGGTGTGTTTGGAACATTTTGTCACCGGCCGACTCCAAAATTCAGCGGTTCCCCATCTCAGCCCAGAAAGCAGGTAGAACAACTTTTGTGGTGCCTTTCAGCTGCCTACCAAGGTAGTGTAAAAACTACTAAGAGAACTCCTGTCTGGCACCTTCCCCGGTGGAGTTGTGCAGGGGGTGTGTTTGGAACATTTTGTCTCCGGCCGAGTCCAAAATTCAGCGATTCCCCATCTCAGCCCAGAAAGCAGGTAGAACAACTTTTGTGGTGCCTTTCAGGTGCCTACCAAGGTAGTGTAAAAACTACCAGGAGAACTCCTGTCTGGCACCTTCCCCGGTGGAGTTGTGCAGGGGGTGTGTTTGGAACATTTTGTCACCGGCCGAGTCCAAAATTCAGCGGTTCCCCATCTCAGCCCAGAAAGCAGGTAGAACATCTTTTGTGGTGTCTTTTAGATGCCTACCGGAGCAATGTAAAAACTACCAGGAGAACTCCTGTCTGGCACCTTCCCCGGTGGAGTTGTGCAGGGGGTGTCTTTGGAACATTTTGTCACCGGCCGACTCCAAAATTCAGCTGTTCCCCATCTCAGCCCAGAAAGCAGGTAGAACAACTTTTGTGGTGTCTTTTAGATGCCTACCAAGGTAGTGTAAAAACTATCAAGAGAACGCTTGTCTGGCACCTTCCCCGGTGGAGTTTTGCAGGGGGTGTGTTTGGAACATTTTGTCACCGGCCGAGTCCAAAATTCAGCGATTCCCCATCTCAGCCCAGAAAGCAGGTAGAACAACTTTTGTGGTGTCTTTCAGATGCCTACCGGAGCAATGTAAAAACTACCAGGAGAACTCCTGTCTGGCACCTTCCCCGGTGGAGTTGTGCAGGGGGTGTGTTTGGAACATTTTGTCTCTGGCCGAGTCCAAAATTCAGCGGTTCCCCATCTCAGCCCAGAAAGCAGGTAGAACAACTTTTGTGGTGCCTTTCAAATGCCTACCAAGGTAGTGTAAAAACTACCAAGAGAACTCCTGTCTGGCACCTTCCCCGGTGGAGTTGTGCATGGGGTGTCTTTGGAACATTTTGTCACCGGCCGAGTCCAAAATTCAGCGGTTCCCCATCTCAGCCCAGAAAGCAGGTAGAACAACTTTTGTGGTGCCTTTCAGGTGCCTACCAAGGTAGTGTAAAAACTACCAGGAGAACTCCTGTCTGGCACCTTCGCTAGTGGAGTTGTGCATGGGGTGTGTTTGGAACATTTTGTCACCGGGCGACTCCAAAATTCAGCGGTTCCCCATCTCAGCCCAGAAAGCAGGTAGAACAACTTTTGTGGTGTCTTTCAGATGCCTACCGGAGCAATGTAAAAACTACCAGGAGAACTCCTGTCTGGCACCTTCCCCGGTGGAGTTGTGCATGGGGTGTGTTTGGAACATTTTGTCACCGGCCGACTCCAAAATTCAGCGATTCCCCATCTCAGCCCAGAAAGCAGGTAGAACAACTTTTGTGGTGCCTTTCAGGTGCCTACCAAGGTAGTGTAAAAACTACCAGGAGAACTCCTGTCTGGCACCTTCCCCGGTGGAGTTGTGCATGGGGTGTGTTTGGAACATTTTGTCACCGGCCGAGTCCAAAATTCAGCGATTCCCCATCTCAGCCCAGAAAGCAGGTAGAACAACTTTTGTGCTGCCTTTCAGCTCCCTACCAAGGTAGTGTAAAATCTACCAGGAGAACTCCTGTCTGGCACCTTCCCCGGTGGAGTTGTGCAGGGGGTGTGTTTGGAACATTTTGTCACCAGCCGAGTCCAAAATTCAGCGGTTCCCCATCTCAGCCCAGAAAGCAGGTAGAACAACTTTTGTGGTGTCTTTCAGATGCCTACCGGAGCAATGTAAAAACTACCAGGAGAACTCCTGTCTGGCACCTTCCCCGGTGGAGTTGTGCAGGGGGTGTGTTTGGAACATTTTGTCACCAGCCGAGTCCAAAATTCAGCGTTTCCCCATCTCAGCCCAGAAAGCAGGTAGAACAACTTTTGTGGTGTCTTTTAGATGCCTACCAAGGTAGTGTAAAAACTACTAAGAGAACTCCTGTCTGGCACCTTCCCCGGTGGAGTTGTGCATGGGGTGTCTTTGGAACATTTTGTCACCGGCCGAGTCCAAAATTCAGCGATTCCCCATCTCAGCCCAGAAAGCAGGTAGAACAACTTTTGTGGTGTCTTTCAGATGCCTACCGGAGCAATGTAAAAACTACCAGGAGAACTCCCGTCTGGCACCTTCCCCGGTGGAGTTGTGCATGGGGTGTGTTTGGAACATTTTGTCACCAGCCGAGTCCAAAATTCAGCGATTCCCCATCTCAGCCCAGAAAGCAGGTAGAACAACTTTTGTGGTGCCTTTCAGGTGCCTACCAAGGTAGTGTAAAAACTACCAGGAGAACTCCTGTCTGGCACCTTCGCTAGTGGAGTTGTGCATGGGGTGTGTTTGGAACATTTTGTCACCGGCCGACTCCAAAATTCAGCGGTTCCCCATCTCAGCCCAGAAAGCAGGTAGAACAACTTTTGTGGTGCCTTTCAGCTGCCTACCAAGGTAGTGTAAAAACTACTAAGAGAACTCCTGTCTGGCACCTTCCCCGGTGGAGTTGTGCAGGGGGTGTGTTTGGAACATTTTGTCACCGGCCGAGTCCAAAATTCAGCGATTCCCCATCTCAGCCCAGAAAGCAGGTAGAACAACTTTTGTGGTGCCTTTCAGGTGCCTACCAAGGTAGTGTAAAAACTACCAGGAGAACTCCTGTCTGGCACCTTCCCCGGTGGAGTTGTGCAGGGGGTGTGTTTGGAACATTTTGTCACCGGCCGAGTCCAAAATTCAGCGGTTCCCCATCTCAGCCCAGAAAGCAGGTAGAACATCTTTTGTGGTGTCTTTTAGATGCCTACCGGAGCAATGTAAAAACTACCAGGAGAACTCCTGTCTGGCACCTTCCCCGGTATAGTTGTGCAGGGGGTGTCTTTGGAACATTTTGTCACCGGCCGACTCCAAAATTCAGCTGTTCCCCATCTCAGCCCAGAAAGCAGGTAGAACAACTTTTGTGGTGCCTTTTAGCTGCCTACCAAGGTAGTGTAAAAACTATCAAGAGAACGCTTGTCTGGCACCTTCCCCGGTGGAGTTTTGCAGGGGGTGTGTTTGGAACATTTTGTCACCGGCCGAGTCCAAAATTCAGCGATTCCCCATCTCAGCCCAGAAAGCAGGTAGAACAACTTTTGTGGTGTCTTTCAGATGCCTACCGGAGCAATGTAAAAACTACCAGGAGAACTCCTGTCTGGCACCTTCCCCGGTGGAGTTGTGCAGGGGGTGTGTTTGGAACATTTTGTCTCTGGCCGAGTCCAAAATTCAGCGGTTCCCCATCTCAGCCCAGAAAGCAGGTAGAACAACTTTTGTGGTGCCTTTCAAATGCCTACCAAGGTAGTGTAAAAACTACCAAGAGAACTCCTGTCTGGCACCTTCCCCGGTGGAGTTGTGCAGGGGGTGTGTTTGGAACATTTTGTCACCGGCCGAGTCCAAAATTCAGCGGTTCCCCATCTCAGCCCAGAAAGCAGGTAGAACAACTTTTGTGGTGCCTTTCAGGTGCCTACCAAGGTAGTGTAAAAACTACCAGGAGAACTCCTGTCTGGCACCTTCGCTAGTGGAGTTGTGCATGGGGTGTGTTTGGAACATTTTGTCACCGGCCGAGTCCAAAATTCAGCGGTTCCCCATCTCAGCCCAGAAAGCAGGTAGAACAACTTTTGTGGTGTCTTTCAGATGCCTACCGGAGCAATGTAAAAACTACCAGGAGAACTCCTGTCTGGCACCTTCCCCGGTGGAGTTGTGCATGGGGTGTGTTTGGAACATTTTGTCACCGGCCGAGTCCAAAATTCAGCGATTCCCCATCTCAGCCCAGAAAGCAGGTAGAACAACTTTTGTGGTGCCTTTCAGGTGCCTACCAAGGTAGTGTAAAAACTACCAGGAGAACTCCTGTCTGGCACCTTCCCCGGTGGAGTTGTGCAGGGGGTGTGTTTGGAACATTTTGTCACCGGCCGAGTCCAAAATTCAGCGATTCCCCATCTCAGCCCAGAAAGCAGGTAGAACAACTTTTGTGCTGCCTTTCAGCTCCCTACCAAGGTAGTGTAAAATCTACCAGGAGAACTCCTGTCTGGCACCTTCCCCGGTGGAGTTGTGCAGGGGGTGTGTTTGGAACATTTTGTCACCAGCCGAGTCCAAAATTCAGCGGTTCCCCATCTCAGCCCAGAAAGCAGGTAGAACAACTTTTGTGGTGTCTTTCAGATGCCTACCGGAGCAATGTAAAAACTACCAGGAGAACTCCTGTCTGGCACCTTCCCCGGTGGAGTTGTGCAGGGGGTGTGTTTGGAACATTTTGTCACCAGCCGAGTCCAAAATTCAGCGTTTCCCCATCTCAGCCCAGAAAGCAGGTAGAACAACTTTTGTGGTGTCTTTTAGATGCCTACCAAGGTAGTGTAAAAACTACTAAGAGAACTCCTGTCTGGCACCTTCCCCGGTGGAGTTGTGCATGGGGTGTCTTTGGAACATTTTGTCACCGGCCGAGTCCAAAATTCAGCGATTCCCCATCTCAGCCCAGAAAGCAGGTAGAACAACTTTTGTGGTGTCTTTCAGATGCCTACCGGAGCAATGTAAAAACTACCAGGAGAACTCCCGTCTGGCACCTTCCCCGGTGGAGTTGTGCAGGGGGTGTGTTTGGAACATTTTGTCACCAGCCGAGTCCAAAATTCAGCGGTTCCCCATCTCAGCCCAGAAAGCAGGTAGAACAACTTTTGTGGTGTCTTTTAGATGCCTACCAAGGTAGTGTAAAAACTACCAGGAGAACTCCTGTCTGGCACCTTCCCCGGTGGAGTTGTGCATGGGGTGTCTTTGGAACATTTTGTCACCGGCCGAGTCCAAAATTCAGCGGTTCCCCATCTCAGCCCAGAAAGCAGGTAGAACAACTTTTGTGGTGTCTTTCAGATGCCTACCAAGGTAGTGTAAAAACTCTCAAGAGAACTCTTGTCTGGCACCTTCCCCGGTGGAGTTGTGCAGGGGGTGTGTTTGGAACATTTTGTCACCAGCCGAGTCCAAAATTCAGCGGTTCCCCATCTCAGCCCAGAAAGCAGGTAGAACAACTTTTGTGGTGTCTTTCAGATGCCTACCGGAGCAATGTAAAAACTACCAGGAGAACTCCTGTCTGGCACCTTCCCCGGTGGAGTTGTGCAGGGGGTGTGTTTGGAACATTTTGTCACCGGCCGAGTCCAAAATTCAGCTGTTCCCCATCTCAGCCCAGAAAGCAGGTAGAACAACTTTTGTAGTGTCTTTCAGATGCCTACCGGAGCAATGTAAAAACTACCAGGAGAACTCCTGTCTGGCACCTTCCCCGGTGGAGTTGTGCAGGGGGTGTGTTTGGAACATTTTGTCACCAGCCGACTCCAAAATTCAGCGTTTCCCCATCTCAGCCCAGAAAGCAGGTAGAACAACTTTTTTGGTGTCTTTCAGCTGCCTACCAAGGTAGTGTAAAAACTACCAGGAGAACTCCTGTCTGGCACCTTCCCCGGTGGAGTTGTGCAGGGGGTGTGTTTGGAACATTTTGTCACCGGCCGAGTCCAAAATTCAGCGGTTCCCCATCTCAGCCCAGAAAGCAGGTAGAACATCTTTTGTGGTGTCTTTTAGATGCCTACCGGAGCAATGTAAAAACTACCAGGAGAACTCCTGTCTGGCACCTTCCCCGGTATAGTTGTGCAGGGGGTGTCTTTGGAACATTTTGTCACCGGCCGACTCCAAAATTCAGCTGTTCCCCATCTCAGCCCAGAAAGCAGGTAGAACAACTTTTGTGGTGTCTTTTAGATGCCTACCAAGGTAGTGTAAAAACTATCAAGAGAACGCTTGTCTGGCACCTTCCCCGGTGGAGTTTTGCAGGGGGTGTGTTTGGAACATTTTGTCACCGGCCGAGTCCAAAATTCAGCGATTCCCCATCTCAGCCCAGAAAGCAGGTAGAACAACTTTTGTGGTGTCTTTCAGATGCCTACCGGAGCAATGTAAAAACTACCAGGAGAACTCCTGTCTGGCACCTTCCCCGGTGGAGTTGTGCAGGGGGTGTGTTTGGAACATTTTGTCTCTGGCCGAGTCCAAAATTCAGCGGTTCCCCATCTCAGCCCAGAAAGCAGGTAGAACAACTTTTGTGGTGCCTTTCAAATGCCTACCAAGGTAGTGTAAAAACTACCAAGAGAACTCCTGTCTGGCACCTTCCCCGGTGGAGTTGTGCAGGGGGTGTGTTTGGAACATTTTGTCACCGGCCGAGTCCAAAATTCAGCGGTTCCCCATCTCAGCCCAGAAAGCAGGTAGAACAACTTTTGTGGTGCCTTTCAGGTGCCTACCAAGGTATTGTAAAAACTACCAGGAGAACTCCTGTCTGGCACCTTCGCTAGTGGAGTTGTGCATGGGGTGTGTTTGGAACATTTTGTCACCGGCCGAGTCCAAAATTCAGCGGTTCCCCATCTCAGCCCAGAAAGCAGGTAGAACAACTTTTGTGGTGTCTTTCAGATGCCTACCGGAGCAATGTAAAAACTACCAGGAGAACTCCTGTCTGGCACCTTCCCCGGTGGAGTTGTGCATGGGGTGTGTTTGGAACATTTTGTCACCGGCCGACTCCAAAATTCAGCGATTCCCCATCTCAGCCCAGAAAGCAGGTACAACAACTTTTGTGGTGCCTTTCAGGTGCCTACCAAGGTAGTGTAAAAACTACCAGGAGAACTCCTGTCTGGCACCTTCCCCGGTGGAGTTGTGCAGGGGGTGTGTTTGGAACATTTTGTCACCGGCCGAGTCCAAAATTCAGCGATTCCCCATCTCAGCCCAGAAAGCAGGTAGAACAACTTTTGTGCTGCCTTTCAGCTCCCTACCAAGGTAGTGTAAAATCTACCAGGAGAACTCCTGTCTGGCACCTTCCCCGGTGGAGTTGTGCAGGGGGTGTGTTTGGAACATTTTGTCACCAGCCGAGTCCAAAATTCAGCGGTTCCCCATCTCAGCCCAGAAAGCAGGTAGAACAACTTTTGTGGTGTCTTTCAGATGCCTACCGGAGCAATGTAAAAACTACCAGGAGAACTCCTGTCTGGCACCTTCCCCGGTGGAGTTGTGCAGGGGGTGTGTTTGGAACATTTTGTCACCAGCCGAGTCCAAAATTCAGCGGTTCCCCATCTCAGCCCAGAAAGCAGGTAGAACAACTTTTGTGGTGTCTTTTAGATGCCTACCAAGGTAGTGTAAAAACTACTAAGAGAACTCCTGTCTGGCACCTTCCCCAGTGGAGTTGTGCATGGGGTGTCTTTGGAACATTTTGTCACCGGCCGAGTCCAAAATTCAGCGATTCCCCATCTCAGCCCAGAAAGCAGGTAGAACAACTTTTGTGGTGTCTTTCAGATGCCTACCGGAGCAATGTAAAAACTACCAGGAGAACTCCCGTCTGGCACCTTCCCCGGTGGAGTTGTGCATGGGGTGTGTTTGGAACATTTTGTCACCAGCCGAGTCCAAAATTCAGCGGTTCCCCATCTCAGCCCAGAAAGCAGGTAGAACAACTTTTGTGGTGTCTTTTAGATGCCTACCAAGGTAGTGTAAAAACTACCAGGAGAACTCCTGTCTGGCACCTTCCCCGGTGGAGTTGTGCATGGGGTGTGTTTGGAACATTTTGTCACCGGCCGAGTCCAAAATTCAGCGTTTCCCCATCTCAGCCCAGAAAGCAGGTAGAACAACTTTTGTGGTGTCTTTCAGATGCCTACCAAGGTAGTGTAAAAACTCTCAAGAGAACTCTTGTCTGGCACCTTCCCCGGTGGAGTTGTGCAGGGGGTGTCTTTGGAACATTTTGTCACCAGCCGACTCCAAAATTCAGCGGTTCCCCATCTCAGCCCAGAAAGCAGGTAGAACAACTTTTGTGGTGTCTTTCAGATGCCTACCGGAGCAATGTAAAAACTACCAGGAGAACTCCTGTCTGGCACCTTCCCCGGTGGAGTTGTGCAGGGGGTGTGTTTGGAACATTTTGTCACCGGCCGAGTCCAAAATTCAGCTGTTCCCCATCTCAGCCCAGAAAGCAGGTAGAACAACTTTTGTAGTGTCTTTCAGATGCCTACCGGAGCAATGTAAAAACTACCAGGAGAACTCCTGTCTGGCACCTTCCCCGGTGGAGTTGTGCAGGGGGTGTGTTTGGAACATTTTGTCACCAGCCGACTCCAAAATTCAGCGTTTCCCCATCTCAGCCCAGAAAGCAGGTAGAACAACTTTTTTGGTGTCTTTCAGCTGCCTACCAAGGTAGTGTAAAAACTACCAAGAGAACTCCTGCCTGGCACCTTCCCCGGTGGAGTTGTGCATGGGGTGTCTTTGGAACATTTTGTCACCGGCCGAGTCCAAAATTCAGCTGTTCCCCATCTCAGCCCAGAAAGCAGGTAGAACAACTTTTGTAGTGTCTTTCAGATGCCTACCGGAGCAATGTAAAAACTACCAGGAGAACTCCTGTCTGGCACCTTCCCCGGTGGAGTTGTGCAGGGGGTGTGTTTGGAACATTTTGTCACCAGCCGACTCCAAAATTCAGCGTTTCCCCATCTCAGCCCAGAAAGCAGGTAGAACAACTTTTGTGGTGTCTTTCAGATGCCTACCAAGGTAGTGTAAAAACTATCAAGAGAACGCTTGTCTGGCACATTCCCCGGTGGAGTTGTGCATGGGGTGTCTTTGGAACATTTTGTCACCGGCCGAGTCAAAAATTCAGCGGTTCCCCATCTCAGCCCAGAAAGCAGGTAGAACAACTTTTGTGGTGTCTTTCAGCTGCCTACCGGAGCAATGTAAAAACTACCAGGAGAACTCCTGTCTGGCACCTTCCCCGGTGGAGTTGTGCATGGGGTGTGTTCGGAACATTTTGTCACCAGCCGAGTCCAAAAATTCAGCGGTTCCCCATCTCAGCCCAGAAAGCAGATAGAACAACTTTTGTGGTGTCTTTCAGATGCCTACCAAGGTAGTGTAAAAACTACCAAGAGAACTCCTGTCTGGCACCTTCCCCGGTGGAGTTGTGCATGGGGTGTGTTTGGAACATTTTGTCACCGGGCGACTCCAAAATTCAGCGGTTCCCCATCTCAGCCCAGAAAGCAGGTAGAACAACTTTTGTGGTGCCTTTCAGGTGCCTACCAAGGTAGTGTAAAAACTATTAAGAGAACTCCTGTCTGGCACCTTCCCCGGTGGAGTTGTGCATGGGGTGTCTTTGGAACATTTTGTCACTGGCCCAGTCCAAAATTCAGCGGTTCCCCATCTCAGCCCAGAAAGCAGGTAGAACAACTTTTGTGGTGTCTTTCAGATGCCTACCGGAGCAATGTAAGAACTACCAGGAGAACTCCTGTCTGGCACCTTCCCCGGTGGAGTTGTGCATGGGGTGTGTTTGGAACATTTTGTCACCAGCCGAGTCCAAAATTCAGCGGATCCCCATCTCAGCCCAGAAAGCAGGTAGAACAACTTTTGTGGTGTCTTTCAGATGCCTACCGGAGCAATGTAAAAACTACCAAGAGAACTCCTGCCTGGCACCTTCCCCGGTGGAGTTGTGCATGGGGTGTCTTTGGAACATTTTGTCACCGGCCGAGTCCAAAATTCAGCGATTCCCCATCTCAGCCCAGAAAGCAGGTAGAACAACTTTTGTGGTATCCTTTTGATGCCTACCGGAGCAATGTAAAAACTACCAACAAGAGCTCGTCCCTGGCACCTTCGCTAGTGGAGTTGTGCATGGGGTGTGTTTGGAACATTTTGTCACCGGCCGACTCCAAAATTCAGCGGTTCCCCATCTCAGCCCAGAAAGCAGGTAGAACAACTTTTGTGGTGTCTTTCAGATGCCTACCGGAGCAATGTAAAAACTACCAGGAGAACTCCTGTCTGGCACCTTCCCCGGTGGAGTTGTGCATGGGGTGTGTTTGGAACATTTTGTCACCGGCCGACTCCAAAATTCAGCGATTCCCCATCTCAGCCCAGAAAGCAGGTAGAACAACTTTTGTGGTGCCTTTCAGGTGCCTACCAAGGTAGTGTAAAAACTACCAGGAGAACTCCTGTCTGGCACCTTCCCCGGTGGAGTTGTGCAGGGGGTGTGTTTGGAACATTTTGTCACCGGCCGAGTCCAAAATTCAGCGATTCCCCATCTCAGCCCAGAAAGCAGGTAGAACAACTTTTGTGCTGCCTTTCAGCTCCCTACCAAGGTAGTGTAAAATCTACCAGGAGAACTCCTGTCTGGCACCTTCCCCGGTGGAGTTGTGCAGGGGGTGTCTTTGGAACATTTTGTCACCAGCCGAGTCCAAAATTCAGCGGTTCCCCATCTCAGCCCAGAAAGCAGGTAGAACAACTTTTGTGGTGTCTTTCAGATGCCTACCGGAGCAATGTAAAAACTACCAGGAGAACTCCTGTCTGGCACCTTCCCCGGTGGAGTTGTGCAGGGGGTGTGTTTGGAACATTTTGTCACCAGCCGAGTCCAAAATTCAGCGTTTCCCCATCTCAGCCCAGAAAGCAGGTAGAACAACTTTTGTGGTGTCTTTTAGATGCCTACCAAGGTAGTGTAAAAACTACTAAGAGAACTCCTGTCTGGCACCTTCCCCGGTGGAGTTGTGCATGGGGTGTCTTTGGAACATTTTGTCACCGGCCGAGTCCAAAATTCAGCGATTCCCCATCTCAGCCCAGAAAGCAGGTAGAACAACTTTTGTGGTGTCTTTCAGATGCCTACCGGAGCAATGTAAAAACTACCAGGAGAACTCCCGTCTGGCACCTTCCCCGGTGGAGTTGTGCATGGGGTGTGTTTGGAACATTTTGTCACCAGCCGAGTCCAAAATTCAGCGGTTCCCCATCTCAGCCCAGAAAGCAGGTAGAACAACTTTTGTGGTGTCTTTTAGATGCCTACCAAGGTAGTGTAAAAACTACCAGGAGAACTCCTGTCTGGCACCTTCCCCGGTGGAGTTGTGCAGGGGGTGTGTTTGGAACATTTTGTCACCGGCCGAGTCCAAAATTCAGCGATTCCCCATCTCAGCCCAGAAAGCAGGTAGAACAACTTTTGTGCTGCCTTTCAGCTCCCTACCAAGGTAGTGTAAAATCTACCAGGAGAACTCCTGTCTGGCACCTTCCCCGGTGGAGTTGTGCAGGGGGTGTGTTTGGAACATTTTGTCACCAGCCGAGTCCAAAATTCAGCGGTTCCCCATCTCAGCCCAGAAAGCAGATAGAACAACTTTTGTGGTGTCTTTCAGATGCCTACCGGAGCAATGTAAAAACTACCAGGAGAACTCCTGTCTGGCACCTTCCCCGGTGGAGTTGTGCAGGGGGTGTGTTTGGAACATTTTGTCACCAGCCGAGTCCAAAATTCAGCGTTTCCCCATCTCAGCCCAGAAAGCAGGTAGAACAACTTTTGTGGTGTCTTTTAGATGCCTACCAAGGTAGTGTAAAAACTACTAAGAGAACTCCTGTCTGGCACCTTCCCCGGTGGAGTTGTGCATGGGGTGTCTTTGGAACATTTTGTCACCGGCCGAGTCCAAAATTCAGCGATTCCCCATCTCAGCCCAGAAAGCAGGTAGAACAACTTTTGTGGTGTCTTTCAGATGCCTACCGGAGCAATGTAAAAACTACCATGAGAACTCCCGTCTGGCACCTTCCCCGGTGGAGTTGTGCATGGGGTGTGTTTGGAACATTTTGTCACCAGCCGACTCCAAAATTCAGCGGTTCCCCATCTCAGCCCAGAAAGCAGGTAGAACAACTTTTGTGGTGTCTTTTAGATGCCTACCAAGGTAGTGTAAAAACTACCAGGAGAACTCCTGTCTGGCACCTTCCCCGGTGGAGTTGTGCATGGGGTGTCTTTGGAACATTTTGTCACTGGCCGAGTCCAAAATTCAGCGATTCCCCATCTCAGCTCAGAAAGCAGGTAGAACAACTTTTGTGGTGTCTTTCAGATGCCTACCGGAGCAATGTAAAAACTACCAGGAGAACTCCTGTCTGGCACCTTCCCCGGTGGAGTTGTGCAGGGGGTGTGTTTGGAACATTTTGTCACCAGCCGAGTCCAAAATTCAGCGGTTCCCCATCTCAGCCCAGAAAGCAGGTAGAACAACTTTTGTGGTGTCTTTCAGATGCCTACCAAGGTAGTGTAAAAACTACTAAGAGAACTCCTGTCTGGCACCTTCCCCGGTGGAGTTGTGCAGGGGGTGTGTTTGGAACATTTTGTCACCGGCCGAGTCCAAAATTCAGCGGTTCCCCATCTCAGCCCAGAAAGCAGGTAGAACAACTTTTGTGGTGTCTTTCAGATGCCTACCAAGGTAGTGTAAAAACTCTCAAGAGAACTCTTGTCTGGCACCTTCCCCGGTGGAGTTGTGCAGGGGGTGTCTTTGGAACATTTTGTCACCAGCCGACTCCAAAATTCAGCGGTTCCCCATCTCAGCCCAGAAAGCAGGTAGAACAACTTTTGTGGTGTCTTTCAGATGCCTACCGGAGCAATGTAAAAACTACCAGGAGAACTCCTGTCTGGCACCTTCCCCGGTGGAGTTGTGCAGGGGGTGTGTTTGGAACATTTTGTCACCGGCCGAGTCCAAAATTCAGCTGTTCCCCATCTCAGCCCAGAAAGCAGGTAGAACAACTTTTGTAGTGTCTTTCAGATGCCTACCGGAGCAATGTAAAAACTACCAGGAGAACTCCTGTCTGGCACCTTCCCCGGTGGAGTTGTGCAGGGGGTGTGTTTGGAACATTTTGTCACCAGCCGACTCCAAAATTCAGCGTTTCCCCATCTCAGCCCAGAAAGCAGGTAGAACAACTTTTTTGGTGTCTTTCAGCTGCCTACCAAGGTAGTGTAAAAACTACCAAGAGAACTCCTGCCTGGCACCTTCCCCGGTGGAGTTGTGCATGGGGTGTCTTTGGAACATTTTGTCACCGGCCGAGTCCAAAATTCAGCTGTTCCCCATCTCAGCCCAGAAAGCAGGTAGAACAACTTTTGTAGTGTCTTTCAGATGCCTACCGGAGCAATGTAAAAACTACCAGGAGAACTCCTGTCTGGCACCTTCCCCGGTGGAGTTGTGCAGGGGGTGTGTTTGGAACATTTTGTCACCAGCCGAGTCCAAAATTCAGCGTTTCCCCATCTCAGCCCAGAAAGCAGGTAGAACAACTTTTGTGGTGTCTTTCAGATGCCTACCAAGGTAGTGTAAAAACTATCAAGAGAACGCTTGTCTGGCACATTCCCCGGTGGAGTTGTGCATGGGGTGTCTTTGGAACATTTTGTCACCGGCCGAGTCCAAAATTCAGCGGTTCCCCATCTCAGCCCAGAAAGCAGGTAGAACAACTTTTGTGGTGTCTTTCAGCTGCCTACCGGAGCAATGTAAAAACTACCAGGAGAACTCCTGTCTGGCACCTTCCCCGGTGGAGTTGTGCATGGGGTGTGTTCGGAACATTTTGTCACCAGCCGAGTCCAAAAATTCAGCGTTTCCCCATCTCAGCCCAGAAAGCAGATAGAACAACTTTTGTGGTGTCTTTCAGATGCCTACCAAGGTAGTGTAAAAACTACCAAGAGAACTCCTGTCTGGCACCTTCCCCGGTGGAGTTGTGCATGGGGTGTGTTTGGAACATTTTGTCACCGGGCGACTCCAAAATTCAGCGGTTCCCCATCTCAGCCCAGAAAGCAGGTAGAACAACTTTTGTGGTGCCTTTCAGGTGCCTACCAAGGTAGTGTAAAAACTACCAGGAGAACTCCTGTCTGGCACCTTCCCCGGTGGAGTTGTGCATGGGGTGTCTTTGGAACATTTTGTCACTGGCCCAGTCCAAAATTCAGCGGTTCCCCATCTCAGCCCAGAAAGCAGGTAGAACAACTTTTGTGGTGTCTTTCAGATGCCTACCGGAGCAATGTAAAAACTACCAGGAGAACTCCTGTCTGGCACCTTCCCCGGTGGAGTTGTGCATGGGGTGTGTTTGGAACATTTTGTCACCAGCCGACTCCAAAATTCAGCGGATCCCCATCTCAGCCCAGAAAGCAGGTAGAACAACTTTTGTGGTGTCTTTCAGATGCCTACCGGAGCAATGTAAAAACTACCAAGAGAACTCCTGCCTGGCACCTTCCCCGGTGGAGTTGTGCATGGGGTGTCTTTGGAACATTTTGTCACCGGCCGAGTCCAAAATTCAGCGATTCCCCATCTCAGCCCAGAAAGCAGGTAGAACAACTTTTGTGGTATCCTTTTGATGCCTACCGGAGCAATGTAAAAACTACCAACAAGAGCTCGTCCCTGGCACCTTCGCTAGTGGAGTTGTGCATGGGGTGTGTTTGGAACATTTTGTCACCGGCCGACTCCAAAATTCAGCGGTTCCCCATCTCAGCCCAGAAAGCAGGTAGAACAACTTTTGTGGTGTCTTTCAGATGCCTACCGGAGCAATGTAAAAACTACCAGGAGAACTCCTGTCTGGCACCTTCCCCGGTGGAGTTGTGCAGGGGGTGTGTTTGGAACATTTTGTCACCAGCCGAGTCCAAAATTCAGCGGTTCCCCATCTCAGCCCAGAAAGCAGGTAGAACAACTTTTGTGGTGTCTTTTAGATGCCTACCAAGGTAGTGTAAAAGCTACTAAGAGAACTCCTGTCTGGCACCTTCCCCGGTGGAGTTGTGCATGGGGTGTGTTTGGAACATTTTGTCACCAGCCGAGTCCAAAATTCAGCGTTTCCCCATCTCAGCCCAGAAAGCAGGTAGAACAACTTTTGTGGTGTCTTTCAGATGCCTACCAAGGTAGTGTAAAAACTATCAAGAGAACGCTTGTCTGGCACCTTCCCCGGTGGAGTTGTGCATGGGGTGTCTTTGGAACATTTTGTCACCGGCCGAGTCCAAAATTCAGCGATTCCCCATCTCAGCCCAGAAAGCAGGTAGAACAACTTTTGTGGTGTCCTTTTGATGCCTACCGGAGCAATGTAAAAACTACCAACAGAGCTCGTCCCTGGCACCTTCGCTAGTGGAGTTGTGCATGGGGTGTGTTTGGAACATTTTGTCACCGGCCGACTCCAAAATTCAGCGGTTCCCCATCTCAGCCCAGAAAGCAGGTAGAACAACTTTTGTGGTGCCTTTCAGGTGCCTACCAAGGTAGTGTAAAAACTACTAAGAGAACTCCTGTCTGGCACCTTCCCCGGTGGAGTTGTGCATGGGGTGTGTTTGGAACATTTTGTCACCGGCCGAGTCCAAAATTCAGCGGTTCCCCATCTCAGCCCAGAAAGCAGGTAGAACAACTTTTGTGGTGCCTTTCAGCTGCCTACCAAGGTAGTGTAAAAACTACTAAGAGAACTCCTGTCTGGCACCTTCCCCGGTGGAGTTGTGCAGGGGGTGTGTTTGGAACATTTTGTCACCGGCCGACTCCAAAATTCAGCGGTTCCCCATCTCAGCCCAGAAAGCAGGTAGAACAACTTTTGTGGTGTCTTTCAGATGCCTACCAGAGCAATGTAAAAACTACCAGGAGAACTCCTGTCTGGCACCTTCCCCGGTGGAGTTGTGCATGGGGTGTGTTTGGAACATTTTGTCACCAGCCGACTCCAAAATTCAGCGGTTCCCCATCTCAGCCCAGAAAGCAGGTAGAACAACTTTTGTGGTGCCTTTCAAATGCCTACCAAGGTAGTGTAAAAACTACCAAGAGAACTCCTGCCTGGCACCTTCCCCGGGGAGTTGTGCATGGGGTGTGTTTGGAACATTTTGTCACCGGCCGAGTCCAAAATTCAGCGATTCCCCATCTCAGCCCAGAAAGCAGGTAGAACAACTTTTGTGGTGCCTTTCAGCTGCCTACCAAGGTAGTGTAAAAACTACTAAGAGAACTCCTGTCTGGCACCTTCCCCGGTGGAGTTGTGCATGGGGTGTGTTTGGAACATTTTGTCACCGGCCGAGTCCAAAATTCAGCGGTTCCCCATCTCAGCCCAGAAAGCAGGTAGAACAACTTTTGTGGTGTCTTTCAGATGCCTACCGGAGCAATGTAAAAACTACCAGGAGAACTCCTGTCTGGCACCTTCCCCGGTGGAGTTGTGCATGGGGTGTGTTTGGAACATTTTGTCACCGGCCGAGTCCAAAATTCAGCGATTCCCCATCTCAGCCCAGAAAGCAGGTAGAACAACTTTTGTGGTGCCTTTCAAATGCCTACCAAGGTAGTGTAAAAACTATTAAGAGAACTCCTGTCTGGCACCTTCCCCGGTGGAGTTGTGCATGGGGTGTGTTTGGAACATTTTGTCACCAGCCGAGTCCAAAATTCAGCGGTTCCCCATCTCAGCCCAGAAAGCAGGTAGAACAACTTTTGTGGTGCCTTTCAGCTGCCTACCAAGGTAGTGTAAAAACTATCAAGAGAACTCTTGTCTGGCACCTTCCCCGGTGGAGTTGTGCATGGGGTGTCTTTGGAACATTTTGTCACCGGCCGAGTCCAAAATTCAGCGATTCCCCATCTCAGCCCAGAAAGCAGGAAGAACAACTTTTGTGGTGTCTTTCAGATGCCTACCGGAGCAATGTAAAAACTACCAGGAGAACTCCCGTCTGGCACCTTCCCCGGTGGAGTTGTGCATGGGGTGTGTTTGGAACATTTTGTCACCAGCCGAGTCCAAAATTCAGCGGTTCCCCATCTCAGCCCAGAAAGCAGGTAGAACAACTTTTGTGGTGTCTTTTAGATGCCTACCAAGGTAGTGTAAAAACTATTAAGAGAACTCCTGTCTGGCACCTTCCCCGGTGGAGTTGTGCATGGGGTGTCTTTGGAACATTTTTTCACCGGCCGAGTCCAAAATTCAGCGGTTCCCCATCTCAGCTCAGAAAGCAGGTAGAACAACTTTTGTGGTGTCTTTCAGATGCCTACCGGAGCAATGTAAAAACTACCAGGAGAACTCCCGTCTGGCACCTTCCCCGGTGGAGTTGTGCAGGGGGTGTGTTTGGAACATTTTGTCACCAGCCGAGTCCAAAATTCAGCGGTTCCCCATCTCAGCCCAGAAAGCAGGTAGAACAACTTTTTTGGTGTCTTTCAGATGCCTACCAAGGTAGTGTAAAAACTACTAAGAGAACTCCTGTCTGGCACCTTCCCCGGTGGAGTTGTGCAGGGGGTGTGTTTGGAACATTTTGTCACCGGCCGACTCCAAAATTCAGCGGTTCCCCATCTCAGCCCAGAAAGCAGGTAGAACAACTTTTGTGGTGTCTTTCAGATGCCTACCAAGGTAGTGTAAAAACTCTCAAGAGAACTCTTGTCTGGCACCTTCCCCGGTGGAGTTGTGCAGGGGGTGTCTTTGGAACATTTTGTCACCAGCCGACTCCAAAATTCAGCGGTTCCCCATCTCAGCCCAGAAAGCAGGTAGAACAACTTTTGTGGTGTCTTTCAGATGCCTACCGGAGCAATGTAAAAACTACCAGGAGAACTCCTGTCTGGCACCTTCCCCGGTGGAGTTGTGCAGGGGGTGTGTTTGGAACATTTTGTCACCGGCCGAGTCCAAAATTCAGCGATTCCCCATCTCAGCCCAGAAAGCAGGTAGAACAACTTTTGTGGTGTCTTTCAGATGCCTACCAAGGTAGTGTAAAAACTATCAAGAGAACGCTTGTCTGGCACATTCCCCGGTGGAGTTGTGCATGGGGTGTCTTTGGAACATTTTGTCACCGGCCGAGTCCAAAATTCAGCGGTTCCCCATCTCAGCCCAGAAAGCAGGTAGAACAACTTTTGTGGTGTCTTTCAGCTGCCTACCGGAGCAATGTAAAAACTACCAGGAGAACTCCTGTCTGGCACCTTCCCCGGTGGAGTTGTGCATGGGGTGTGTTCGGAACATTTTGTCACCAGCCGAGTCCAAAAATTCAGCGTTTCCCCATCTCAGCCCAGAAAGCAGGTAGAACAACTTTTGTGGTGTCTTTCAGCTGCCTACCAAGGTAGTGTAAAAACTACCAAGAGAACTCCTGCCTGGCACCTTCCCCGGTGGAGTTGTGCATGGGGTGTGTTTGGAACATTTTGTCACCGGCCGACTCCAAAATTCAGCGGTTCCCCATCTCAGCCCAGAAAGCAGGTAGAACAACTTTTGTGGTGCCTTTCAGGTGCCTACCAAGGTAGTGTAAAAACTACCAGGAGAACTCCTGTCTGGCACCTTCCCCGGTGGAGTTGTGCAGGGGGTGTGTTTGGAACATTTTGTCACTGGCCCAGTCCAAAATTCAGCGATTCCCCATCTCAGCCCAGAAAGCAGGTAGAACAACTTTTGTGGTGTCTTTCAGATGCCTACCGGAGCAATGTAAAAACTACCAGGAGAACTCCTGTCTGGCACCTTCCCCGGTGGAGTTGTGCATGGGGTGTGTTTGGAACATTTTGTCACCAGCCGACTCCAAAATTCAGCGGTTCCCCATCTCAGCCCAGAAAGCAGGTAGAACAACTTTTGTGGTGCCTTTCAGCTGCCTACCAAGGTAGTGTAAAAACTACTAAGAGAACTCCTGCCTGGCACCTTCCCCGGTGGAGTTGTGCATGGGGTGTCTTTGGAACATTTTTTCACCGGCCGAGTCCAAAATTCAGCGGTTCCCCATCTCAGCCCAGAAAGCAGGTAGAACAACTTTTGTGGTGTCTTTCAGATGCCTACCGGAGCAATGTAAAAACTACCAGGAGAACTCCTGTCTGGCACCTTCCCCGGTGGAGTTGTGCATGGGGTGTGTTTGGAACATTTTGTCACCGGCCGAGTCCAAAATTCAGCGATTCCCCATCTCAGCCCAGAAAGCAGGTAGAACAACTTTTGTGGTGCCTTTCAAATGCCTACCAAGGTAGTGTAAAAACTATTAAGAGAACTCCTGTCTGGCACCTTCCCCGGTGGAGTTGTGCATGGGGTGTGTTTGGAACATTTTGTCACCAGCCGAGTCCAAAATTCAGCGGTTCCCCATCTCAGCCCAGAAAGCAGGTAGAACAACTTTTGTGGTGCCTTTCAGCTGCCTACCAAGGTAGTGTAAAAACTATCAAGAGAACTCTTGTCTGGCACCTTCCCCGGTGGAGTTGTGCATGGGGTGTCTTTGGAACATTTTGTCACCGGCCGAGTCCAAAATTCAGCGATTCCCCATCTCAGCCCAGAAAGCAGATAGAACAACTTTTGTGGTGTCTTTCAGATGCCTACCGGAGCAATGTAAAAACTACCAGGAGAACTCCCGTCTGGCACCTTCCCCGGTGGAGTTGTGCATGGGGTGTGTTTGGAACATTTTGTCACCAGCCGAGTCCAAAATTCAGCGGTTCCCCATCTCAGCCCAGAAAGCAGGTAGAACAACTTTTGTGGTGTCTTTTAGATGCCTACCAAGGTAGTGTAAAAACTATTAAGAGAACTCCTGTCTGGCACCTTCCCCGGTGGAGTTGTGCATGGGGTGTCTTTGGAACATTTTTTCACCGGCCGAGTCCAAAATTCAGCGGTTCCCCATCTCAGCTCAGAAAGCAGGTAGAACAACTTTTGTGGTGTCTTTCAGATGCCTACCGGAGCAATGTAAAAACTACCAGGAGAACTCCCGTCTGGCACCTTCCCCGGTGGAGTTGTGCAGGGGGTGTGTTTGGAACATTTTGTCACCAGCCGAGTCCAAAATTCAGCGGTTCCCCATCTCAGCCCAGAAAGCAGGTAGAACAACTTTTTTGGTGTCTTTCAGATGCCTACCAAGGTAGTGTAAAAACTACTAAGAGAACTCCTGTCTGGCACCTTCCCCGGTGGAGTTGTGCATGGGGTGTGTTTGGAACATTTTGTCACCGGCCGACTCCAAAATTCAGCGGTTCCCCATCTCAGCCCAGAAAGCAGGTAGAACAACTTTTGTGGTGTCTTTCAGATGCCTACCAAGGTAGTGTAAAAACTCTCAAGAGAACTCTTGTCTGGCACCTTCCCCGGTGGAGTTGTGCAGGGGGTGTCTTTGGAACATTTTGTCACCAGCCGACTCCAAAATTCAGCGGTTCCCCATCTCAGCCCAGAAAGCAGGTAGAACAACTTTTGTGGTGTCTTTCAGATGCCTACCAAGGTAGTGTAAAAACTATCAAGAGAACGCTTGTCTGGCACATTCCCCGGTGGAGTTGTGCATGGGGTGTCTTTGGAACATTTTGTCACCGGCCGAGTCCAAAATTCAGCGGTTCCCCATCTCAGCCCAGAAAGCAGGTAGAACAACTTTTGTGGTGTCTTTCAGCTGCCTACCGGAGCAAAGTAAAAACTACCAGGAGAACTCCTGCCTGGCACCTTCCCCGGTGGAGTTGTGCATGGGGTGTGTTCGGAACATTTTGTCACCAGCCGAGTCCAAAAATTCAGCGTTTCCCCATCTCAGCCCAGAAAGCAGGTAGAACAACTTTTGTGGTGTCTTTCAGCTGCCTACCAAGGTAGTGTAAAAACTACCAAGAGAACTCCTGCCTGGCACCTTCCCCGGTGGAGTTGTGCATGGGGTGTGTTTGGAACATTTTGTCACCGGGCGACTCCAAAATTCAGCGGTTCCCCATCTCAGCCCAGAAAGCAGGTAGAACAACTTTTGTGGTGCCTTTCAGGTGCCTACCAAGGTAGTGTAAAAACTATTAAGAGAACTCCTGTCTGGCACCTTCCCCGGTGGAGTTGTGCAGGGGGTGTGTTTGGAACATTTTGTCACTGGCCCAGTCCAAAATTCAGCGGTTCCCCATCTCAGCCCAGAAAGCAGGTAGAACAACTTTTGTGGTGTCTTTCAGCTGCCTACCGGAGCAAAGTAAAAACTACCAGGAGAACTCCTGCCTGGCACCTTCCCCGGTGGAGTTGTGCATGGGGTGTGTTCGGAACATTTTGTCACCAGCCGAGTCCAAAAATTCAGCGTTTCCCCATCTCAGCCCAGAAAGCAGGTAGAACAACTTTTGTGGTGTCTTTCAGCTGCCTACCAAGGTAGTGTAAAAACTACCAAGAGAACTCCTGCCTGGCACCTTCCCCGGTGGAGTTGTGCATGGGGTGTGTTTGGAACATTTTGTCACCGGGCGACTCCAAAATTCAGCGGTTCCCCATCTCAGCCCAGAAAGCAGGTAGAACAACTTTTGTGGTGCCTTTCAGGTGCCTACCAAGGTAGTGTAAAAACTATTAAGAGAACTCCTGTCTGGCACCTTCCCCGGTGGAGTTGTGCAGGGGGTGTGTTTGGAACATTTTGTCACTGGCCCAGTCCAAAATTCAGCGGTTCCCCATCTCAGCCCAGAAAGCAGGTAGAACATCTTTTGTGGTGTCTTTTAGATGCCTACCGGAGCAATGTAAAAACTACCAGGAGAACTCCTGTCTGGCACCTTCCCCGGTGGAGTTGTGCATGGGGTGTGTTTGGAACATTTTGTCACCGGCCGACTCCAAAATTCAGCGGATCCCCATCTCAGCCCAGAAAGCAGGTAGAACAACTTTTGTGGTGCCTTTCAAATGCCTACCAAGGTAGTGTAAAAACTACCAGGAGAACTCCTGCCTGGCACCTTCCCCGGTGGAGTTGTGCATGGGGTGTCTTTGGAACATTTTGTCACCGGCCGAGTCCAAAATTCAGCGGTTCCCCATCTCAGCCCAGAAAGCAGGTAGAACAACTTTTGTGGTATCCTTTTGATGCCTACCGGAGCAATGTAAAAACTACCAACAAGAGCTCGTCCCTGGCACCTTCGCTAGTGGAGTTGTGCATGGGGTGTGTTTGGAACATTTTGTCACCGGCCGACTCCAAAATTCAGCGGTTCCCCATCTCAGCCCAGAAAGCAGGTAGAACAACTTTTGTGGTGTCTTTCAGATGCCTACCGGAGCAATGTAAAAACTACCAGGAGAACTCCTGTCTGGCACCTTCCCCGGTGGAGTTGTGCAGGGGGTGTCTTTGGAACATTTTGTCACCGGCCGAGTCCAAAATTCAGCGGTTCCCCATCTCAGCCCAGAAAGCAGGTAGAACAACTTTTGTGGTGTCTTTCAGCTGCCTACCGGAGCAAAGTAAAAACTACCAGGAGAACTCCTGCCTGGCACCTTCCCCGGTGGAGTTGTGCATGGGGTGTGTTCGGAACATTTTGTCACCAGCCGAGTCCAAAAATTCAGCGTTTCCCCATCTCAGCCCAGAAAGCAGGTAGAACAACTTTTGTGGTGTCTTTCAGCTGCCTACCAAGGTAGTGTAAAAACTACCAAGAGAACTCCTGCCTGGCACCTTCCCCGGTGGAGTTGTGCATGGGGTGTGTTTGGAACATTTTGTCACCGGGCGACTCCAAAATTCAGCGGTTCCCCATCTCAGCCCAGAAAGCAGGTAGAACAACTTTTGTGGTGCCTTTCAGGTGCCTACCAAGGTAGTGTAAAAACTATTAAGAGAACTCCTGTCTGGCACCTTCCCCGGTGGAGTTGTGCAGGGGGTGTGTTTGGAACATTTTGTCACTGGCCCAGTCCAAAATTCAGCGGTTCCCCATCTCAGCCCAGAAAGCAGGTAGAACATCTTTTGTGGTGTCTTTTAGATGCCTACCGGAGCAATGTAAAAACTACCAGGAGAACTCCTGTCTGGCACCTTCCCCGGTGGAGTTGTGCATGGGGTGTGTTTGGAACATTTTGTCACCGGCCGACTCCAAAATTCAGCGGATCCCCATCTCAGCCCAGAAAGCAGGTAGAACAACTTTTGTGGTGCCTTTCAAATGCCTACCAAGGTAGTGTAAAAACTACCAGGAGAACTCCTGCCTGGCACCTTCCCCGGTGGAGTTGTGCATGGGGTGTCTTTGGAACATTTTGTCACCGGCCGAGTCCAAAATTCAGCGGTTCCCCATCTCAGCCCAGAAAGCAGGTAGAACAACTTTTGTGGTATCCTTTTGATGCCTACCGGAGCAATGTAAAAACTACCAACAAGAGCTCGTCCCTGGCACCTTCGCTAGTGGAGTTGTGCATGGGGTGTGTTTGGAACATTTTGTCACCGGCCGACTCCAAAATTCAGCGGTTCCCCATCTCAGCCCAGAAAGCAGGTAGAACAACTTTTGTGGTGTCTTTCAGATGCCTACCGGAGCAATGTAAAAACTACCAGGAGAACTCCTGTCTGGCACCTTCCCCGGTGGAGTTGTGCAGGGGGTGTTTTTGGAACATTTTGTCACCAGCCGAGTCCAAAATTCAGCGTTTCCCCATCTCAGCCCAGAAAGCAGGTAGAACAACTTTTGTGGTGTCTTTTAGATGCCTACAAAAGGTAGTGTAAAAGCTACTAAGAGAACTCCTGTCTGGCACCTTCCCCGGTGGAGTTGTGCATGGGGTGTCTTTGGAACATTTTGTCACCAGCCGACTCCAAAATTCAGCGTTTCCCCATCTCAGCCCAGAAAGCAGGTAGAACAACTTTTGTGGTGTCTTTCAGATGCCTACCAAGGTAGTGTAAAAACTATCAAGAGAACGCTTGTCTGGCACATTCCCCGGTGGAGTTGTGCATGGGGTGTCTTTGGAACATTTTGTCACCGGCCGAGTCCAAAATTCAGCGATTCCCCATCTCAGCCCAGAAAGCAGGTAGAACAACTTTTGTGGTGTCCTTTTGATGCCTACCGGAGCAATGTAAAAACTACCAACAGAGCTCGTCCCTGGCACCTTCGCTAGTGGAGTTGTGCATGGGGTGTGTTTGGAACATTTTGTCACCGGCCGACTCCAAAATTCAGCGGTTCCCCATCTCATCCCAGAAAGCAGGTAGAACAACTTTTGTGGTGCCTTTCAGCTGCCTACCAAGGTAGTGTAAAAACTACTAAGAGAACTCCTGTCTGGCACCTTCCCCGGTGGAGTTGTGCATGGGGTGTGTTTGGAACATTTTGTCACCGGCCGAGTCCAAAATTCAGCGGTTCCCCATCTCAGCCCAGAAAGCAGGTAGAACAACTTTTGTGGTGCCTTTCAGCTGCCTACCAAGGTAGTGTAAAAACTACTAAGAGAACTCCTGTCTGGCACCTTCCCCGGTGGAGTTGTGCATGGGGTGTGTTTGGAACATTTTGTCACCAGCCGACTCCAAAATTCAGCGGTTCCCCATCTCAGCCCAGAAAGCAGGTAGAACAACTTTTGTGGTGTCTTTCAGATGCCTACCGGAGCAATGTAAAAACTACCAGGAGAACTCCTGTCTGGCACCTTCCCCGGTGGAGTTGTGCATGGGGTGTGTTTGGAACATTTTGTCACCGGCCGAGTCCAAAATTCAGCGATTCCCCATCTCAGCCCAGAAAGCAGGAAGAACAACTTTTGTGGTGTCCTTTTGATGCCTACCGGAGCAATGTAAAAACTACCAAAAGAGCTCGTCCCTGGCACCTTCGCTAGTGGAGTTGTGCATGGGGTGTGTTTGGAACATTTTGTCACCGGCCGACTCCAAAATTCAGCTGTTCCCCATCTCAGCCCAGAAAGCAGGTAGAACAACTTTTGTGGTGCCTTTCAGCTGCCTACCAAGGTAGTGTAAAAACTATTAAGAGAACTCCTGTCTGGCACCTTCCCCGGTGGAGTTGTGCATGGGGTGTGTTTGGAACATTTTGTCACCGGCCGAGTCCAAAATTCAGCGTTTCCCCATCTCAGCCCAGAAAGCAGGTAGAACAACTTTTGTGGTGTCTTTCAGCTGCCTACCGGAGCAATGTAAAAACTACAGGAGAACTCCTGTCTGGCACCTTCCCCGGTGGAGTTGTACATGGGGTGTGTTCGGAATATTTTGTCACCAGCCGAGTCCAAAAATTCAGCGGTTCCCCATCTCAGCCCAGAAAGCAGGTAGAACAACTTTTGTGGTGCCTTTCAAATGCCTACCAAGGTAGTGTAAAAACTACCGAGAGAACTCCTGCCTGGCACCTTCCCCGGGGAGTTGTGCATGGGGTGTGTTTGGAACATTTTGTCACCGGCCGACTCCAAAATTCAGCGGTTCCCCATCTCAGCCCAGAAAGCAGGTAGAACAACTTTTGTGGTGCCTTTCAAATGCCTACCAAGGTAGTGTAAAAACTACTAAGAGAACTCCTGTCTGGCACCTTCCCCGGTGGAGTTGTGCATGGGGTGTGTTTGGAACATTTTGTCACCGGCCGACTCCAAAATTCAGCGGTTCCCCATCTCAGCCCAGAAAGCAGGTAGAACAACTTTTGTGGTGCCTTTCAGGTGCCTACCAAGGTAGTGTAAAAACTACCAGGAAAACTCCTGTCTGGCACCTTCCCCGGTGGAGTTGTGCATGGGGTGTGTTTGGAACATTTTTTCACCGGCCGAGTCCAAAATTCAGCGATTCCCCATCTCAGCCCAGAAAGCAGGTAGAACAACTTTTATGCTGCCTTTCAGCTCCCTACCAAGGTAGTGTAAAATCTACCAAGAGAACTCCTGTCTGGCACCTTCCCCGGTGGAGTTGTGCAGGGGGTGTGTTTGGAACATTTTGTCACCGGCCGAGTCCAAAATTCAGCGGTTCCCCATCTCAGCCCAGAAAGCAGGTAGAACAACTTTTGTGGTGTCTTTTAGATGCCTACCGGAGCAATGTAAAAACTACCAGGAGAACTCCTGTCTGGCACCTTCCCCGGTATAGTTGTGCAGGGGGTGTCTTTGGAACATTTTGTCACCAGCCGAGTCCAAAATTCAGCTGTTCCCCATCTCAGCCCAGAAAGCAGGTAGAACAACTTTTGTGGTGTCTTCTAGATGCCTACCAAGGTAGTGTAAAAACTACTAAGAGAACGCTTGTCTGGCACCTTCCCCGGTGGAGTTGTGCAGGGGGTGTGTTTGGAACATTTTGTCACCGGCCGAGTCCAAAATTCAGCGATTCCCCATCTCAGCCCAGAAAGCAGGTAGAACAACTTTTGTGGTGCCTTTCAGGTGCCTACCAAGGTAGTGTAAAAACTACCAGGAGAACTCCTGTCTGGCACCTTCCCCGGTGGAGTTGTGCAGGGGGTGTGTTTGGAACATTTTGTCACCGGCCGAGTCCAAAATTCAGCGATTCCCCATCTCAGCCCAGAAAGCAGGTAGAACAACTTTTGTGCAGCCTTTCAGCTCCCTACCAAGGTAGTGTAAAATCTACCAGGAGAACTCCTGTCTGGCACCTTCCCCGGTGGAGTTGTGCAGGGGGTGTGTTTGGAACATTTTGTCACCAGCCGAGTCCAAAATTCAGCGGTTCCCCATCTCAGCCCAGAAAGCAGGTAGAACAACTTTTGTGGTGTCTTTCAGATGCCTACCAAGGTACTGTAAAAACTACCAAGAGAACTCCTGTCTGGCACCTTCCCCGGTGGAGTTGTGCATGGGGTGTCTTTGGAACATTTTGTCACCGGCCGAGTCCAAAATTCAGCGATTCCCCATCTCAGCCCAGAAAGCAGATAGAACAACTTTTGTGGTGTCTTTCAGATGCCTACCGGAGCAATGTAAAAACTACCAGGAGAACTCCCGTCTGGCACCTTCCCCGGTGGAGTTGTGCAGGGGGTGTGTTTGGAACATATCGTCACCAGCCGACTCCAAAATTCAGCGTTTCCCCATCTCAGCCCAGAAAGCAGGTAGAACAACTTTTGTGGTGTCTTTCAGATGCCTACCAAGGTAGTGTAAAAACTATCAAGAGAACTCCTGTCTGGCACCTTCCCCGGTGGAGTTGTGCAGGGGGTGTGTTTGGAACATTTTGTCACCGGCCGAGTCCAAAATTCAGCGTTTCCCCATCTCAGCCCAGAAAGCAGGTAGAACAACTTTTGTGGTGTCTTTCAGATGCCTACCAGAGCAATGTAAAAACTACCAGGAGAACTCCTGTCTGGCACCTTCCCCGGTGGAGTTGTGCAGGGGGTGTGTTTGGAACATTTTGTCACCAGCCGACTCCAAAATTCTGCTGTTCCCCATCTCAGGCCAGAAAGCAGGTAGAACAACTTTTGTGGTGTCTTTCAGATGCCTACCGGAGCAATGTAAAAACTACCAGGAGAACTCCTGCCTGGCACCTTCCCCGGTGGAGTTGTGCAGGGGGTGTCTTTGGAACATTTTGTCACCGGCCGAGTCCAAAATTCAGCGATTCCCCATCTCAGCCCAGAAAGCAGATAGAACAACTTTTGTGGTGTCTTTCAGATGCCTACCGGAGCAATGTAAAAACTACCAAGAGAACTCCTGTCTGGCACCTTCCCCGGTGGAGTTGTGCAGGGGGTGTGTTTGAAACATTTTGTCACCAGCCGACTCCAAAATTCAGCGATTCCCCATCTCAGCCCAGAAAGCAGGTAGAACAACTTTTGTGGTGTCTTTTAGATGCCTACCAAGGTAGTGTAAAAACTACCAAGAGAACTCCTGTCTGGCACCTTCCCCGGTGGAGTTGTGCATGGGGTGTGTTTGGAACATTTTGTCACCGGCCGAGTCCAAAATTCAGCGGTTCCCCATCTCAGCCCAGAAAGCAGGTAGAACAACTTTTGTGGTGTCTTTCAGCTGCCTACCGGAGCAATGTAAAAACTACCAGGAGAACTCCTGTCTGGCACCTTCCCCGGTGGAGTTGTGCAGGGGGTGTGTTTGGAACATTTTGTCACCAGCCGAGTCCAAAAATTCAGCGGTTCCCCATCTCAGCCCAGAAAGCAGGTAGAACAACTTTTGTGGTGCCTTTCAGCTGCCTACCAAGGTAGTGTAAAAACTACCAAGAGAACTCCTGCCTGGCACCTTCCCCGGTGGAGTTGTGCATGGGGTGTCTTTGGAACATTTTGTCACCGGCCGACTCCAAAATTCAGCGGTTCCCCATCTCAGCCCAGAAAGCAGGTAGAACAACTTTTGTGGTGCCTTTCAGCTGCCTACCAAGGTAGTGTAAAAACTACCAAGAGAACTCCTGCCTGGCACCTTCCCCGGTGGAGTTGTGCAGGGGGTGTGTTTGGAACATTTTGTCACCAGCCGAGTCCAAAATTCAGCGGTTCCCCATCTCAGCCCAGAAAGCAGGTAGAACAACTTTTGTGGTGTCTTTCAGATGCCTACCAAGGTACTGTAAAAACTACCAAGAGAACTCCTGTCTGGCACCTTCCCCGGTGGAGTTGTGCATGGGGTGTCTTTGGAACATTTTGTCACCGGCCGAGTCCAAAATTCAGCGATTCCCCATCTCAGCCCAGAAAGCAGATAGAACAACTTTTGTGGTGTCTTTCAGATGCCTACCGGAGCAATGTAAAAACTACCAGGAGAACTCCCGTCTGGCACCTTCCCCGGTGGAGTTGTGCAGGGGGTGTGTTTGGAACATATCGTCACCAGCCGACTCCAAAATTCAGCGTTTCCCCATCTCAGCCCAGAAAGCAGGTAGAACAACTTTTGTGGTGTCTTTCAGATGCCTACCAAGGTAGTGTAAAAACTATCAAGAGAACTCCTGTCTGGCACCTTCCCCGGTGGAGTTGTGCAGGGGGTGTGTTTGGAACATTTTGTCACCGGCCGAGTCCAAAATTCAGCGTTTCCCCATCTCAGCCCAGAAAGCAGGTAGAACAACTTTTGTGGTGTCTTTCAGATGCCTACCAGAGCAATGTAAAAACTACCAGGAGAACTCCTGTCTGGCACCTTCCCCGGTGGAGTTGTGCAGGGGGTGTGTTTGGAACATTTTGTCACCAGCCGACTCCAAAATTCTGCTGTTCCCCATCTCAGGCCAGAAAGCAGGTAGAACAACTTTTGTGGTGTCTTTCAGATGCCTACCGGAGCAATGTAAAAACTACCAGGAGAACTCCTGCCTGGCACCTTCCCCGGTGGAGTTGTGCAGGGGGTGTCTTTGGAACATTTTGTCACCGGCCGAGTCCAAAATTCAGCGATTCCCCATCTCAGCCCAGAAAGCAGATAGAACAACTTTTGTGGTGTCTTTCAGATGCCTACCGGAGCAATGTAAAAACTACCAAGAGAACTCCTGTCTGGCACCTTCCCCGGTGGAGTTGTGCAGGGGGTGTGTTTGAAACATTTTGTCACCAGCCGACTCCAAAATTCAGCGATTCCCCATCTCAGCCCAGAAAGCAGGTAGAACAACTTTTGTGGTGTCTTTTAGATGCCTACCAAGGTAGTGTAAAAACTACCAAGAGAACTCCTGTCTGGCACCTTCCCCGGTGGAGTTGTGCATGGGGTGTGTTTGGAACATTTTGTCACCGGCCGAGTCCAATATTCAGCGGTTCCCCATCTCAGCCCAGAAAGCAGGTAGAACAACTTTTGTGGTGTCTTTCAGCTGCCTACCGGAGCAATGTAAAAACTACCAGGAGAACTCCTGTCTGGCACCTTCCCCGGTGGAGTTGTGCAGGGGGTGTGTTTGGAACATTTTGTCACCAGCCGAGTCCAAAAATTCAGCGGTTCCCCATCTCAGCCCAGAAAGCAGGTAGAACAACTTTTGTGGTGCCTTTCAGCTGCCTACCAAGGTAGTGTAAAAACTACCAAGAGAACTCCTGCCTGGCACCTTCCCCGGTGGAGTTGTGCATGGGGTGTCTTTGGAACATTTTGTCACCGGCCGACTCCAAAATTCAGCGGTTCCCCATCTCAGCCCAGAAAGCAGGTAGAACAACTTTTGTGGTGCCTTTCAGCTGCCTACCAAGGTAGTGTAAAAACTATCAAGAGAACTCCTGTCTGGCACCTTCCCCAGTGGAGTTGTGCATGGGGTGTCTTTGGAACATTTTGTCACTGGCCGAGTCCAAAATTCAGCGGTTCCCCATCTCAGCCCAGAAAGCAGGTAGAACAACTTTTGTGGTGTCTTTCAGATGCCTACCGGACCAATGTAAAAACTACCAGGAGAACTCCTGTCTGGCACCTTCCCCGGTGGAGTTGTGCATGGGGTGTCTTTGGAACATTTTGTCACCAGCCGACTCCAAAATTCAGCGGTTCCCCATCTCAGCCCAGAAAGCAGGTAGAACAACTTTTGTGGTGCCTTTCAAATGCCTACCAAGGTAGTGTAAAAACTATCAAGAGAACGCTTGTCTGGCACATTCCCCGGTGGAGTTGTGCATGGGGTGTCTTTGGAACATTTTGTCACCGGCCGACTCCAAAATTCAGCGGTTCCCCATCTCAGCCCAGAAAGCAGGTAGAACAACTTTTGTGGTGTCTTTCAGATGCCTACCAGAGCAATGTAAAAACTACCAGGAGAACTCCTGTCTGGCACCTTCCCCGGTGGAGTTGTGCATGGGGTGTGTTTGGAACATTTTGTCACCAGCCGACTCCAAAATTCAGCGGTTCCCCATCTCAGCCCAGAAAGCAGGTAGAACAACTTTTGTGGTGCCTTTCAAATGCCTACCAAGGTAGTGTAAAAACTACCAAGAGAACTCCTGCCTGGCACCTTCCCCGGTATAGTTGTGCAGGGGGTGTCTTTGGAACATTTTGTCACCGGCCGAGTCCAAAATTCAGCGGATCCCCATCTCAGCCCAGAAAGCAGGTAGAACAACTTTTGTGGTGCCTTTCAGCTGCCTACCAAGGTAGTGTAAAAACTACTAAGAGAACTCCTGTCTGGCACCTTCCCCGGTGGAGTTGTGCATGGGGTGTGTTTGGAACATTTTGTCACCGGCCGAGTCCAAAATTCAGCGGTTCCCCATCTCAGCCCAGAAAGCAGGTAGAACAACTTTTGTGGTGTCTTTCAGATGCCTACCGGAGCAATGTAAAAACTACCAGGAGAACTCCTGTCTGGCACCTTCCCCGGTGGAGTTGTGCATGGGGTGTGTTTGGAACATTTTGTCACCGGCCGACTCCAAAATTCAGCGATTCCCCATCTCAGCCCAGAAAGCAGGTAGAACAACTTTTGTGGTGCCTTTCAAATGCCTACCAAGGTAGTGTAAAAACTATTAAGAGAACTCCTGCCTGGCACCTTCCCCGGTAGAGTTGTGCATGGGGTGTGTTTGGAACATTTTGTCACCAGCCGAGTCCAAAATTCAGCGGTTCCCCATCTCAGCCCAGAAAGCAGGTAGAACAACTTTTGTGGTGCCTTTCAGCTGCCTACCAAGGTAGTGTAAAAACTATCAAGAGAACTCTTGTCTGGCACCTTCCCCGGTGGAGTTGTGCATGGGGTGTCTTTGGAACATTTTGTCACCGGCCGAGTCCAAAATTCAGCGATTCCCCATCTCAGCCCAGAAAGCAGATAGAACAACTTTTGTGGTGTCTTTCAGATGCCTACCGGAGCAATGTAAAAACTACCAGGAGAACTCCCGTCTGGCACCTTCCCCGGTGGAGTTGTGCATGGGGTGTGTTTGGAACATTTTGTCACCAGCCGAGTCCAAAATTCAGCGGTTCCCCATCTCAGCCCAGAAAGCAGGTAGAACAACTTTTGTGGTGTCTTTTAGATGCCTACCAAGGTAGTGTAAAAACTATTAAGAGAACTCCTGTCTGGCACCTTCCCCGGTGGAGTTGTGCATGGGGTGTCTTTGGAACATTTTTTCACCGGCCGAGTCCAAAATTCAGCGGTTCCCCATCTCAGCCCAGAAAGCAGGTAGAACAACTTTTGTGGTGTCTTTTAGATGCCTACCAAGGTAGTGTAAAAACTATTAAGAGAACTCCTGTCTGGCACCTTCCCCGGTGGAGTTGTGCATGGGGTGTCTTTGGAACATTTTTTCACCGGCCGAGTCCAAAATTCAGCGGTTCCCCATCTCAGCTCAGAAAGCAGGTAGAACAACTTTTGTGGTGTCTTTCAGATGCCTACCGGAGCAATGTAAAAACTACCAGGAGAACTCCTGTCTGGCACCTTCCCCGGTGGAGTTGTGCAGGGGGTGTGTTTGGAACATTTTGTCACCAGCCGACTCCAAAATTCAGCGATTCCCCATCTCAGCCCAGAAAGCAGGTAGAACAACTTTTGTGGTGTCTTTCAGATGCCTACCAAGGTAGTGTAAAAACTATCAAGAGAACGCTTGTCTGGCACATTCCCCGGTGGAGTTGTGCATGGGGTGTCTTTGGAACATTTTGTCACCGGCCGAGTCCAAAATTCAGCGGTTCCCCATCTCAGCCCAGAAAGCAGGTAGAACAACTTTTGTGGTGTCTTTCAGCTGCCTACCGGAGCAATGTAAAAACTACCAGGAGAACTCCTGTCTGGCACCTTCCCCGGTGGAGTTGTGCATGGGGTGTGTTCGGAACATTTTGTCACCAGCCGAGTCCAAAAATTCAGCGTTTCCCCATCTCAGCCCAGAAAGCAGGTAGAACAACTTTTGTGGTGTCTTTCAGCTGCCTACCAAGGTAGTGTAAAAACTATCAAGAGAACTCCTGCCTGGCACCTTCCCCGGTGGAGTTGTGCAGGGGGTGTGTTTGGAACATTTTGTCACCGGGCGACTCCAAAATTCAGCGGTTCCCCATCTCAGCCCAGAAAGCAGGTAGAACAACTTTTGTGGTGCCTTTCAGGTGCCTACCAAGGTAGTGTAAAAACTATTAAGAGAACTCCTGTCTGGCACCTTCCCCGGTGGAGTTGTGCAGGGGGTGTGTTTGGAACATTTTGTCACTGGCCCAGTCCAAAATTCAGCGATTCCCCATCTCAGCCCAGAAAGCAGGTAGAACAACTTTTGTGGTGTCTTTCAGATGCCTACCGGAGCAATGTAAAAACTACCAGGAGAACTCCTGTCTGGCACCTTCCCCGGTGGAGTTGTGCATGGGGTGTGTTTGGAACATTTTGTCACCAGCCGACTCCAAAATTCAGCGGATCCCCATCTCAGCCCAGAAAGCAGGTAGAACAACTTTTGTGGTGCCTTTCAAATGCCTACCAAGGTAGTGTAAAAACTACCAAGAGAACTCCTGCCTGGCACCTTCCCCGGTGGAGTTGTGCATGGGGTGTCTTTGGAACATTTTGTCACCGGCCGAGTCCAAAATTCAGCGGTTCCCCATCTCAGCCCAGAAAGCAGGTAGAACAACTTTTGTGGTATCCTTTTGATGCTTACCGGAGCAATGTAAAAACTACCAACAAGAGCTCGTCCCTGGCACCTTCGCTAGTGGAGTTGTGCATGGGGTGTGTTTGGAACATTTTGTCACCGGCCGACTCCAAAATTCAGCGGTTCCCCATCTCAGCCCAGAAAGCAGATAGAACAACTTTTGTGGTGTCTTTCAGATGCCTACCGGAGCAATGTAAAAACTACCAGGAGAACTCCTGTCTGGCACCTTCCCCGGTGGAGTTGTGCAGGGGGTGTGTTTGGAACATTTTGTCACCAGCCGAGTCCAAAATTCAGCGGTTCCCCATCTCAGCCCAGAAAGCAGGTAGAACAACTTTTGTGGTGTCTTTTAGATGCCTACCAAGGTAGTGTAAAAGCTACTAAGAGAACTCCTGTCTGGCACCTTCCCCGGTGGAGTTGTGCATGGGGTGTCTTTGGAACATTTTGTCACCAGCCGACTCCAAAATTCAGCGTTTCCCCATCTCAGCCCAGAAAGCAGGTAGAACAACTTTTGTGGTGTCTTTCAGATGCCTACCAAGGTAGTGTAAAAACTATCAAGAGAACGCTTGTCTGGCACATTCCCCGGTGGAGTTGTGCATGGGGTGTCTTTGGAACATTTTGTCACCGGCCGAGTCCAAAATTCAGCGATTCCCCATCTCAGCCCAGAAAGCAGGTAGAACAACTTTTGTGGTGTCCTTTTGATGCCTACCGGAGCAATGTAAAAACTACCAACAGAGCTCGTCCCTGGCACCTTCGCTAGTGGAGTTGTGCATGGGGTGTGTTTGGAACATTTTGTCACCGGCCGACTCCAAAATTCAGCGGTTCCCCATCTCATCCCAGAAAGCAGGTAGAACAACTTTTGTGGTGCCTTTCAGCTGCCTACCAAGGTAGTGTAAAAACTACTAAGAGAACTCCTGTCTGGCACCTTCCCCGGTGGAGTTGTGCATGGGGTGTGTTTGGAACATTTTGTCACCGGCCGACTCCAAAATTCAGCGGTTCCCCATCTCAGCCCAGAAAGCAGGTAGAACAACTTTTGTGGTGCCTTTCAGCTGCCTACCAAGGTAGTGTAAAAACTACTAAGAGAACTCCTGTCTGGCACCTTCCCCGGTGGAGTTGTGCAGGGGGTGTGTTTGGAACATTTTGTCACCAGCCGACTCCAAAATTCAGCGGTTCCCCATCTCAGCCCAGAAAGCAGGTAGAACAACTTTTGTGGTGTCTTTCAGATGCCTACCAGAGCAATGTAAAAACTACCAGGAGAACTCCTGTCTGGCACCTTCCCCGGTGGAGTTGTGCATGGGGTGTGTTTGGAACATTTTGTCACCAGCCGACTCCAAAATTCAGCGGTTCCCCATCTCAGCCCAGAAAGCAGGTAGAACAACTTTTGTGGTGTCTTTCAGATGCCTACCGGAGCAATGTAAAAACTACCAGGAGAACTCCTGTCTGGCACCTTCCCCGGTGGAGTTGTGCATGGGGTGTGTTTGGAACATTTTGTCACCGGCCGAGTCCAAAATTCAGCGATTCCCCATCTCAGCCCAGAAAGCAGGTAGAACAACTTTTGTGGTGTCCTTTTGATGCCTACCGGAGCAATGTAAAAACTACCAACAGAGCTCGTCCCTGGCACCTTCGCTAGTGGAGTTGTGCATGGGGTGTGTTTGGAACATTTTGTCACCGGCCGACTCCAAAATTCAGCTGTTCCCCATCTCAGCCCAGAAAGCAGGTAGAACAACTTTTGTGGTGCCTTTCAGCTGCCTACCAAGGTAGTGTAAAAACTATTAAGAGAACTCCTGTCTGGCACCTTCCCCGGTGGAGTTGTGCATGGGGTGTGTTTGGAACATTTTGTCACCGGCCGAGTCCAAAATTCAGCGTTTCCCCATCTCAGCCCAGAAAGCAGGTAGAACAACTTTTGTGGTGTCTTTCAGCTGCCTACCGGAGCAATGTAAAAACTACAGGAGAACTCCTGTCTGGCACCTTCCCCGGTGGAGTTGTGCATGGGGTGTGTTCGGAATATTTTGTCACCAGCCGAGTCCAAAAATTCAGCGGTTCCCCATCTCAGCCCAGAAAGCAGGTAGAACAACTTTTGTGGTGCCTTTCAAATGCCTACCAAGGTAGTGTAAAAACTACCGAGAGAACTCCTGCCTGGCACCTTCCCCGGGGAGTTGTGCATGGGGTGTGTTTGGAACATTTTGTCACCGGCCGACTCCAAAATTCAGCGGTTCCCCATCTCAGCCCAGAAAGCAGGTAGAACAACTTTTGTGGTGCCTTTCAGCTGCCTACCAAGGTAGTGTAAAAACTACTAAGAGAACTCCTGTCTGGCACCTTCCCCGGTGGAGTTGTGCATGGGGTGTGTTTGGAACATTTTGTCACCGGCCGACTCCAAAATTCAGCGGTTCCCCATCTCAGCCCAGAAAGCAGGTAGAACAACTTTTGTGGTGCCTTTCAGGTGCCTACCAAGGTAGTGTAAAAACTACCAGGAAAACTCCTGTCTGGCACCTTCCCCGGTGGAGTTGTGCATGGGGTGTGTTTGGAACATTTTGTCACCGGCCGAGTCCAAAATTCAGCGATTCCCCATCTCAGCCCAGAAAGCAGGTAGAACAACTTTTATGCTGCCTTTCAGCTCCCTACCAAGGTAGTGTAAAATCTACCAAGAGAACTCCTGTCTGGCACCTTCCCCGGTGGAGTTGTGCGGGGGGTGTGTTTGGAACATTTTGTCACCGGCCGACTCCAAAATTCAGCGGTTCCCCATCTCAGCCCAGAAAGCAGGTAGAACAACTTTTGTGGTGTCTTTTAGATGCCTACCGGAGCAATGTAAAAACTACCAGGAGAACTCCTGTCTGGCACCTTCCCCGGTATAGTTGTGCAGGGGGTGTCTTTGGAACATTTTGTCACCAGCCGAGTCCAAAATTCAGCTGTTCCCCATCTCAGCCCAGAAAGCAGGTAGAACAACTTTTGTGGTGTCTTCTAGATGCCTACCAAGGTAGTGTAAAAACTACTAAGAGAACGCTTGTCTGGCACCTTCCCCGGTGGAGTTGTGCAGGGGGTGTGTTTGGAACATTTTGTCACCGGCCGAGTCCAAAATTCAGCGATTCCCCATCTCAGCCCAGAAAGCAGGTAGAACAACTTTTGTGGTGCCTTTCAGGTGCCTACCAAGGTAGTGTAAAAACTACCAGGAGAACTCCTGTCTGGCACCTTCCCCGGTGGAGTTGTGCAGGGGGTGTGTTTGGAACATTTTGTCACCGGCCGAGTCCAAAATTCAGCGTTTCCCCATCTCAGCCCAGAAAGCAGGTAGAACAACTTTTGTGGTGTCTTTCAGATGCCTACCAGAGCAATGTAAAAACTACCAGGAGAACTCCTGTCTGGCACCTTCCCCGGTGGAGTTGTGCAGGGGGTGTGTTTGGAACATTTTGTCACCAGCCGACTCCAAAATTCAGCTGTTCCCCATCTCAGGCCAGAAAGCAGGTAGAACAACTTTTGTGGTGTCTTTCAGATGCCTACCGGAGCAATGTAAAAACTACCAGGAGAACTCCTGTCTGGCACCTTCCCCGGTGGAGTTGTGCAGGGGGTGTCTTTGGAACATTTTGTCACCGGCCGAGTCCAAAATTCAGCGATTCCCCATCTCAGCCCAGAAAGCAGATAGAACAACTTTTGTGGTGTCTTTCAGATGCCTACCGGAGCAATGTAAAAACTACCAAGAGAACTCCTGTCTGGCACCTTCCCCGGTGGAGTTGTGCAGGGGGTGTGTTTGAAACATTTTGTCACCAGCCGACTCCAAAATTCAGCGATTCCCCATCTCAGCCCAGAAAGCAGGTAGAACAACTTTTGTGGTGTCTTTTAGATGCCTACCAAGGTAGTGTAAAAACTACCAAGAGAACTCCTGTCTGGCACCTTCCCCGGTGGAGTTGTGCATGGGGTGTGTTTGGAACATTTTGTCACCGGCCGAGTCCAAAATTCAGCGGTTCCCCATCTCAGCCCAGAAAGCAGGTAGAACAACTTTTGTGGTGTCTTTCAGCTGCCTACCGGAGCAATGTAAAAACTACCAGGAGAACTCCTGTCTGGCACCTTCCCCGGTGGAGTTGTGCATGGGGTGTGTTTGGAACATTTTGTCACCAGCCGAGTCCAAAAATTCAGCGGTTCCCCATCTCAGCCCAGAAAGCAGGTAGAACAACTTTTGTGGTGCCTTTCAGCTGCCTACCAAGGTAGTGTAAAAACTACCAAGAGAACTCCTGCCTGGCACCTTCCCCGGGGAGTTGTGCATGGGGTGTGTTTGGAACATTTTGTCACCGGCCGACTCCAAAATTCAGCGGTTCCCCATCTCAGCCCAGAAAGCAGGTAGAACAACTTTTGTGGTGCCTTTCAGCTGCCTACCAAGGTAGTGTAAAAACTATCAAGAGAACTCCTGTCTGGCACCTTCCCCAGTGGAGTTGTGCATGGGGTGTCTTTGGAACATTTTGTCACTGGCCGACTCCAAAATTCAGCGGTTCCCCATCTCAGCCCAGAAAGCAGGTAGAACAACTTTTGTGGTGTCTTTCAGATGCCTACCGGAGCAATGTAAAAACTACCAGGAGAACTCCTGTCTGGCACCTTCCCCGGTGGAGTTGTGCATGGGGTGTCTTTGGAACATTTTGTCACCAGCCGAGTCCAAAATTCAGCGGTTCCCCATCTCAGCCCAGAAAGCAGGTAGAACAACTTTTGTGGTGCCTTTCAAATGCCTACCAAGGTAGTGTAAAAACTATCAAGAGAACGCTTGTCTGGCACATTCCCCGGTGGAGTTGTGCATGGGGTGTCTTTGGAACATTTTGTCACCGGCCGAGTCCAAAATTCAGCGATTCCCCATCTCAGCCCAGAAAGCAGGTAGAACAACTTTTGTGGTGTCCTTTTGATGCCTACCGGAGCAATGTAAAAACTACCAACAGAGCTCGTCCCTGGCACCTTCGCTAGTGGAGTTGTGCATGGGATGTGTTTGGAACATTTTGTCACCGGCCGACTCCAAAATTCAGCGGTTCCCCATCTCAGCCCAGAAAGCAGGTAGAACATCTTTTGTGGTGTCTTTTAGATGCCTACCGGAGCAATGTAAAAACTACCAGGAGAACTCCTGTCTGGCACCTTCCTCGGTATAGTTGTGCAGGGGGTGTCTTTGGAACATTTTGTCACCAGCCGAGTCCAAAATTCAGCTGTTCCCCATCTCAGCCCAGAAAGCAGGTAGAACAACTTTTGTGGTGTCTTCTAGATGCCTACCAAGGTAGTGTAAAAACTACTAAGAGAACGCTTGTCTGGCACCTTCCCCGGTGGAGTTGTGCAGGGGGTGTGTTTGGAACATTTTGTCACCGGCCGAGTCCAAAATTCAGCGATTCCCCATCTCAGCCCAGAAAGCAGGTAGAACAACTTTTGTGGTGCCTTTCAGGTGCCTACCAAGGTAGTGTAAAAACTACCAGGAGAACTCCTGTCTGGCACCTTCCCCGGTGGAGTTGTGCAGGGGATGTGTTTGGAACATTTTGTCACCGGCCGAGTCCAAAATTCAGCGATTCCCCATCTCAGCCCAGAAAGCAGGTAGAACAACTTTTGTGCAGCCTTTCAGCTCCCTACCAAGGTAGTGTAAAATCTACCAGGAGAACTCCTGTCTGGCACCTTCCCCGGTGGAGTTGTGCAGGGGGTGTGTTTGGAACATTTTGTCACCAGCCGAGTCCAAAATTCAGCGGTTCCCCATCTCAGCCCAGAAAGCAGGTAGAACAACTTTTGTGGTGTCTTTCAGATGCCTACCAAGGTACTGTAAAAACTACCAAGAGAACTCCTGTCTGGCACCTTCCCCGGTGGAGTTGTGCATGGGGTGTCTTTGGAACATTTTGTCACCGGCCGAGTCCAAAATTCAGCGATTCCCCATCTCAGCCCAGAAAGCAGATAGAACAACTTTTGTGGTGTCTTACAGATGCCTACCGGAGCAATGTAAAAACTACCAGGAGAACTCCCTTCTGACACCTTCCCCGGTGGAGTTGTGCAGGGGGTGTGTTTGGAACATATCGTCACCAGCCGACTCCAAAATTCAGCGTTTCCCCATCTCAGCCCAGAAAGCAGGTAGAACAACTTTTGTGGTGTCTTTCAGATGCCTACCAAGGTAGTGTAAAAACTATCAAGAGAACTCCTGTCTGGCACCTTCCCCGGTGGAGTTGTGCAGGGGGTGTGTTTGGAACATTTTGTCACCGGCCGAGTCCAAAATTCAGCGTTTCCCCATCTCAGCCCAGAAAGCAGGTAGAACAACTTTTGTGGTGTCTTTCAGATGCCTACCAGAGCAATGTAAAAACTACCAGGAGAACTCCTGTCTGGCACCTTCCCCGGTGGAGTTGTGCAGGGGGTGTGTTTGGAACATTTTGTCACCAGCCGACTCCAAAATTCAGCGTTTCCCCATCTCAGCCCAGAAAGCAGGTAGAACAACTTTTGTGGTGTCTTTCAGATGCCTACCGGAGCAATGTAAAAACTACCAGGAGAACTCCTGTCTGGCACCTTCCCCGGTGGAGTTGTGCATGGGGTGTGTTTGGAACATTTTGTCACCAGCCGAGTCCAAAATTCAGCGTTTCCCCATCTCAGCCCAGAAAGCAGGTAGAACAACTTTTGTGGTGTCTTTCAGATGCCTACCAAGGTAGTGTAAAAACTATCAAGAGAACGCTTGTCTGGCACATTCCCCGGTGGAGTTGTGCATGGGGTGTCTTTGGAACATTTTGTCACCGGCCGACTCCAAAATTCAGCGATTCCCCATCTCAGCCCAGAAAGCAGGTAGAACAACTTTTGTGGTGTCTTTCAGATGCCTACCGGAGCAATGTAAAAACTACCAAGAGAACTCCTGTCTGGCACCTTCCCCGGTGGAGTTGTGCAGGGGGTGTGTTTGAAACATTTTGTCACCAGCCGACTCCAAAATTCAGCGATTCCCCATCTCAGCCCAGAAAGCAGGTAGAACAACTTTTGTGGTGTCTTTTAGATGCCTACCAAGGTAGTGTAAAAACTACCAAGAGAACTCCTGTCTGGCACCTTCCCCGGTGGAGTTGTGCATGGGGTGTGTTTGGAACATTTTGTCACCGGCCGAGTCCAAAATTCAGCGGTTCCCCATCTCAGCCCAGAAAGCAGGTAGAACAACTTTTGTGGTGTCTTTCAGCTGCCTACCGGAGCAATGTAAAAACTACCAGGAGAACTCCTGTCTGGCACCTTCCCCGGTGGAGTTGTGCATGGGGTGTCTTTGGAACATTTTGTCACCAGCCGAGTCCAAAAATTCAGCGGTTCCCCATCTCAGCCCAGAAAGCAGGTAGAACAACTTTTGTGGTGCCTTTCAGCTGCCTACCAAGGTAGTGTAAAAACTACCAAGAGAACTCCTGCCTGGCACCTTCCCCGGTGGAGTTGTGCATGGGGTGTCTTTGGAACATTTTGTCACCGGCCGAGTCCAAAATTCAGCGATTCCCCATCTCAGCCCAGAAAGCAGATAGAACAACTTTTGTGGTGTCTTACAGATGCCTACCAAGGTAGTGTAAAAACTACTAAGAGAACTCCTGTCTGGCACCTTCCCCGGTGGAGTTGTGCATGGGGTGTGTTTGGAACATTTTGTCACCGGCCGAGTCCAAAATTCAGCGTTTCCCCATCTCAGCCCAGAAAGCAGGTAGAACAACTTTTGTGGTGTCTTTCAGATGCCTACCGGAGCAATGTAAAAACTACAGGAGAACTCCTGTCTGGCACCTTCCCCGGTGGAGTTGTGCATGGGGTGTGTTCGTAATATTTTGTCACCAGCCGAGTCCAAAAATTCAGCGGTTCCCCATCTCAGCCCAGAAAGCAGGTAGAACAACTTTTGTGGTGCCTTTCAAATGCCTACCAAGGTAGTGTAAAAACTACCAAGAGAACTCCTGTCTGGCACCTTCCCCGGTGGAGTTGTGCATGGGGTGTGTTTGGAACATTTTGTCACCAGCCGAGTCCAAAATTCAGCGGTTCCCCATCTCAGCCCAGAAAGCAGGTAAAAAAACTTTTGTGGTGTCTTTCAGGTGCCTACCAAGGTAGTGTAAAAACTACCAGGAGAACTCTTGTCTGGCACCTTCCCCGGTGGAGTTGTGCATGGGGTGTCTTTGGAACATTTTGTCACCGGCCGACTCCAAAATTCAGCGGTTCCCCATCTCAGCCCAGAAAGCAGGTAGAACAACTTTTGTGGTGCCTTTCAGGTGCCTACCAAGGTAGTGTAAAAACTACCAGGAGAACTCCTGTCTGGCACCTTCCCCGGTGGAGTTGTGCATGGGGTGTGTTCGGAACATTTTGTCACCGTCCGACTCCAAAATTCAGCGGTTCCCCATCTCAGCCCAGAAAGCAGGTAGAACAACTTTTGTGGTGCCTTTCAGCTGCCTACCAAGGTAGTGTAAAAACTACTAAGAGAACTCCTGTCTGGCACCTTCCCCGGTGGAGTTGTGCATGGGGTGTGTTTGGAACATTTTGTCACCAGCCGAGTCCAAAATTCAGCGGTTCCCCATCTCAGCCCAGAAAGCAGGTAGAACAACTTTTGTCGTGCCTTTCAGGTGCCTACCAAGGTAGTGTAAAAACTACCAGGAGAACTCCTGTCTGGCACCTTCGCTAGTGGAGTTGTGCATGGGGTGTGTTTGGAACATTTTGTCACCGGCCGACTCCAAAATTCAGCGGTTCCCCATCTCAGCCCAGAAAGCAGGTAGAACATCTTTTGTGGTGTCTTTTAGATGCCTACCGGAGCAATGTAAAAACTACCAGGAGAACTCCTGTCTGGCACCTTCCCCGGTATAGTTGTGCAGGGGGTGTCTTTGGAACATTTTGTCACCGGCCGACTCCAAAATTCAGCTGTTCCCCATCTCAGCCCAGAAAGCAGATAGAACAACTTTTGTGGTGTCTTTCAGATGCCTACCGGAGCAATGTAAAAACTACCAGGAGAACTCCCGTCTGGCACCTTCCCCGGTGGAGTTGTGCAGGGGGTGTGTTTGGAACATTTTGTCACCAGCCGACTCCAAAATTCAGCGTTTCCCCATCTCAGCCCAGAAAGCAGGTAGAACAACTTTGTTGGTGTCTTTCAGATGCCTACCAAGGTAGTGTAAAAACTACTAAGAGAACTCCTGTCTGGCACCTTCCCCGGTGGAGTTGTGCATGGGGTGTCTTTGGAACATTTTGTCACCGGCCGACTCCAAAATTCAGCGGTTCCCCATCTCAGCCCAGAAAGCAGGTAGAACAACTTTTGTGGTGTCTTTCAGATGCCTACCAAGGTAGTGTAAAAACTATCAAGAGAACGCTTGTCTGGCACCTTCCCCGGTGGAGTTGTGCATGGGGTGTGTTCGGAACATTTTGTCACCGGCCGAGTCCAAAATTCAGCGGTTCCCCATCTCAGCCCAGAAAGCAGGTAGAACAACTTTTGTGGTGTCTTTCAGCTGCCTACCGGAGCAATGTAAAAACTACCAGGAGAACTCCTGTCTGGCACCTTCCCCGGTGGAGTTGTGCATGGGGTGTGTTCGGAACATTTTGTCACCAGCCGAGTCCAAAAATTCAGCGGTTCCCCATCTCAGCCCAGAAAGCAGGTAGAACAACTTTTGTGGTGTCTTTCAGCTGCCTACCAAGGTAGTGTAAAAACTACCAAGAGAACTCCTGCCTGGCACCTTCCCCGGTGGAGTTGTGCATGGGGTGTGTTTGGAACATTTTGTCACCGGGCGACTCCAAAATTCAGCGGTTCCCCATCTCAGCCCAGAAAGCAGGTAGAACAACTTTTGTGGTGCCTTTCAGGTGCCTACCAAGGTAGTGTAAAAACTACTAAGAGAACTCCTGTCTGGCACCTTCCCCGGTGGAGTTGTGCATGGGGTGTCTTTGGAACATTTTGTCACTGGCCGAGTCCAAAATTCAGCGGTTCCCCATCTCAGCCCAGAAAGCAGGTAGAACAACTTTTGTGGTGTCTTTCAGATGCCTACCGGAGCAATGTAAAAACTACCAGGAGAACTCCTGTCTGGCACCTTCCCCGGTGGAGTTGTGCATGGGGTGTGTTTGGAACATTTTGTCACCAGCCGACTCCAAAATTCAGCGGTTCCCCATCTCAGCCCAGAAAGCAGGTAGAACAACTTTTGTGGTGTCTTTCAGCTGCCTACCAAGGTAGTGTAAAAACTACCACGAGAACTCCTGCCTGGCACCTTCCCCGGTGGAGTTGTGCATGGGGTGTGTTTGGAACATTTTGTCACCGGGCGACTCCAAAATTCAGCGGTTCCCCATCTCAGCCCAGAAAGCAGGTAGAACAACTTTTGTGGTGCCTTTCAGGTGCCTACCAAGGTAGTGTAAAAACTACTAAGAGAACTCCTGTCTGGCACCTTCCCCGGTGGAGTTGTGCATGGGGTGTCTTTGGAACATTTTGTCACTGGCCGAGTCCAAAATTCAGCGGTTCCCCATCTCAGCCCAGAAAGCAGGTAGAACAACTTTTGTGGTGTCTTTCAGATGCCTACCGGAGCAATGTAAAAACTACCAGGAGAACTCCTGTCTGGCACCTTCCCCGGTGGAGTTGTGCAGGGGGTGTGTTTGGAACATTTTGTCACCAGCCGAGTCCAAAATTCAGCGGTTCCCCATCTCAGCCCAGAAAGCAGGTAGAACAACTTTTGTGGTGTCTTTCAGATGCCTACCGGAGCAATGTAAAAACTACCAAGAGAACTCCTGCCTGGCACCTTCCCCGGTGGAGTTGTGCATGGGGTGTGTTTGGAACATTTTGTCACCGGCCGAGTCCAAAATTCAGCGATTCCCCATCTCAGCCCAGAAAGCAGATAGAACAACTTTTGTGGTGTCTTTCAGATGCCTACCAAGGTACTGTAAAAACTACTAAGAGAACTCCTGTCTGGCACCTTCCCCGGTGGAGTTGTGCATGGGGTGTGTTTGGAACATTTTGTCACCAGCCGACTCCAAAATTCAGCGGTTCCCCATCTCAGCCCAGAAAGTAGGTAGAACAACTTTTGTGGTGCCTTTCAGCTGCCTACCAAGGTAGTGTAAAAACTACCAGGAGAACTCCTGTCTGGCACCTTCCCCGGTGGAGTTGTGCATGGGGTGTCTTTGGAACATTTTGTCACCAGCCGACTCCAAAATTCAGCGGTTCCCCATCTCAGCCCAGAAAGCAGGTAGAACAACTTTTGTGGTGTCTTTCAGATGCCTACCGGAGCAATGTAAAAACTACCAGGAGAACTCCTGTCTGGCACCTTCCCCGGTGGAGTTGTGCAGGGGGTGTGTTTGAAACATTTTGTCACCAGCCGACTCCAAAATTCAGCGATTCCCCATCTCAGCCCAGAAAGCAGGTAGAACAACTTTTGTGGTGCCTTTCAGCTGCCTACCAAGGTAGTGTAAAAACTATTAAGAGAACTCCTGTCTGGCACCTTCCCCGGTGGAGTTGTGCATGGGGTGTGTTTGGAACATTTTGTCACCGGCCGAGTCCAAAATTCAGCGGTTCCCCATCTCAGCCCAGAAAGCAGGTAGAACAACTTTTGTGGTGTCTTTCAGCTGCCTACCGGAGCAATGTAAAAACTACCAGGAGAACTCCTGTCTGGCACCTTCCCCGGTGGAGTTGTGCATGGGGTGTGTTCGGAACATTTTGTCACCAGCCGAGTCCAAAAATTCAGCGGTTCCCCATCTCAGCCCAGAAAGCAGGTAGAACAACTTTTGTGGTGTCTTTCAGCTGCCTACCAAGGTAGTGTAAAAACTACTAAGAGAACTCCTGTCTGGCACCTTCCCCGGTGGAGTTGTGCAGGGGGTGTGTTTGGAACATTTTGTCACCGGGCGACTCCAAAATTCAGCGGTTCCCCATCTCAGCCCAGAAAGCAGGTAGAACAACTTTTGTGGTGCCTTTCAGGTGCCTACCAAGGTAGTGTAAAAACTACTAAGAGAACTCCTGTCTGGCACCTTCCCCGGTGGAGTTGTGCATGGGGTGTCTTTGGAACATTTTGTCACCAGCCGAGTCCAAAATTCAGCGGTTCCCCATCTCAGCCCAGAAAGCAGGTAGAACAACTTTTGTGGTGTCTTTCAGATGCCTACCGGAGCAATGTAAAAACTACCAGGAGAACTCCTGTCTGGCACCTTCCCCGGTGGAGTTGTGCAGGGGGTGTGTTTGGAACATTTTGTCACCAGCCGAGTCCAAAATTCAGCGGTTCCCCATCTCAGCCCAGAAAGCAGGTAGAACAACTTTTGTGGTGTCTTTCAGATGCCTACCGGAGCAATGTAAAAACTACCAGGAGAACTCCTGTCTGGCACCTTCCCCGGTGGAGTTGTGCATGGGGTGTGTTTGGAACATTTTGTCACCGGCCGAGTCCAAAATTCAGCGATTCCCCATCTCAGCCCAGAAAGCAGATAGAACAACTTTTGTGGTGTCCTTCAGATGCCTACCGGAGCAATGTAAAAACTACCAGGAGAACTCCCGTCTGGCACCTTCCCCGGTGGAGTTGTGCAGGGGGTGTGTTTGGAACATTTTGTCTCTGGCCGAGTCCAAAATTCAGCGTTTCCCCATCTCAGCCCAGAAAGCAGGTAGAACAACTTTTGTGGTGTCTTTCAGATGCCTACCAAGGTAGTGTAAAAACTACTAAGAGAACTCCTGTCTGGCACCTTCCCCGGTGGAGTTGTGCATGGGGTGTGTTTGGAACATTTTGTCACCGGCCGAGTCCAAAATTCAGCGGTTCCCCATCTCAGCCCAGAAAGCAGGTAGAACAACTTTTGTGGTGCCTTTCAGCTGCCTACCGGAGCAATGTAAAAACTACCAGGAGAACTCCTGTCTGGCACCTTCCCCGGTGGAGTTGTGCATGGGGTGTGTTTGGAACATTTTGTCACCAGCCGAGTCCAAAATTCAGCGATTCCCCATCTCAGCCCAGAAAGCAGGTAGAACAACTTTTGTGGTGTCTTTTAGATGCCTACCAAGGTAGTGTAAAAACTACCAAGAGAACTCCTGTCTGGCACCTTCCCCGGTGGAGTTGTGCAGGGGGTGTGTTTGGAACATTTTGTCACCGGCCGAGTCCAAAATTCAGCGGTTCCCCATCTCAGCCCAGAAAGCAGGTAGAACAACTTTTGTGGTGTCTTTCAGCTGCCTACCGGAGCAATGTAAAAACTACCAGGAGAACTCCTGTCTGGCACCTTCCCCGGTGGAGTTGTGCATGGGGTGTCTTTGGAACATTTTGTCACCAGCCGAGTCCAAAAATTCAGCGGTTCCCCATCTCAGCCCAGAAAGCAGGTAGAACAACTTTTGTGGTGCCTTTCAGCTGCCTACCAAGGTAGTGTAAAAACTACCAAGAGAACTCCTGCCTGGCACCTTCCCCGGTGGAGTTGTGCATGGGGTGTCTTTGGAACATTTTGTCACCGGCCGACTCCAAAATTCAGCGGTTCCCCATCTCAGCCCAGAAAGCAGGTAGAACAACTTTTGTGGTGTCCTTTTGATGCCTACCGGAGCAATGTAAAAACTACCAACAGAGCTCGTCCCTGGCACCTTCGCTAGTGGAGTTGTGCATGGGGTGTCTTTGGAACATTTTGTCACCGGCCGACTCCAAAATTCAGCGGTTCCCCATCTCAGCCCAGAAAGCAGGTAGAACAACTTTTGTGGTGCCTTTTAGCTGCCTACCAAGGTAGTGTAAAAACTATTAAGAGAACTCCTGTCTGGCACCTTCCCCGGTGGAGTTGTGCATGGGGTGTGTTTGGAACATTTTGTCACCGGCCGACTCCAAAATTCAGCGATTCCCCATCTCAGCCCAGAAAGCAGGTAGAACAACTTTTGTGGTGTCTTTCAGATGCCTACCGGAGCAATGTAAAAACTACAGGAGAACTCCTGTCTGGCACCTTCCCCGGTGGAGTTGTGCATGGGGTGTGTTCGTAATATTTTGTCACCAGCCGAGTCCAAAAATTCAGCGGTTCCCCATCTCAGCCCAGAAAGCAGGTAGAACAACTTTTGTGGTGCCTTTCAAATGCCTACCAAGGTAGTGTAAAAACTACCAAGAGAACTCCTGCCTGGCACCTTCCCCGGTGGAGTTGTGCAGGGGGTGTGTTTGGAACATTTTGTCACCGGCCGAGTCCAAAATTCAGCGGTTCCCCATCTCAGCCCAGAAAGCAGGTAGAACAACTTTTGTGGTGCCTTTCAGGTGCCTACCAAGGTAGTGTAAAAACTACCAGGAGAACTCCTGTCTGGCACCTTCGCTAGTGGAGTTGTGCATGGGGTGTGTTTGGAACATTTTGTCACCGGCCGACTCCAAAATTCAGCGGTTCCCCATCTCAGCCCAGAAAGCAGGTAGAACAACTTTTGTGGTGCCTTTCAGCTGCCTACCAAGGTAGTGTAAAAACTACTAAGAGAACTCCTGTCTGGCACCTTCCCCGGTGGAGTTGTGCAGGGGGTGTGTTTGGAACATTTTGTCACCGGCCGAGTCCAAAATTCAGCGGTTCCCCATCTCAGCCCAGAAAGCAGGTAGAACAACTTTTGTGGTGTCTTTCAGATGCCTACCGGAGCAATGTAAAAACTACCAGGAGAACTCCTGCCTGGCACCTTCCCCGGTGGAGTTGTGCATGGGGTGTCTTTGGAACATTTTGTCACCGGCCGAGTCCAAAATTCAGCGGTTCCCCATCTCAGCCCAGAAAGCAGGTAGAACAACTTTTGTGGTGCCTTTCAGGTGCCTACCAAGGTAGTGTAAAAACTACCAGGAGAACTCCTGTCTGGCACCTTCCCCGGTGGAGTTGTGCAGGGGGTGTGTTTGGAACATTTTGTCACCGGCCGAGTCCAAAATTCAGCGGTTCCCCATCTCAGCCCAGAAAGCAGGTAGAACATCTTTTGTGGTGTCTTTTAGATGCCTACCGGAGCAATGTAAAAACTACCAGGAGAACTCCTGTCTGGCACCTTCCCCGGTATAGTTGTGCAGGGGGTGTCTTTGGAACATTTTGTCACCGGCCGACTCCAAAATTCAGCTGTTCCCCATCTCAGCCCAGAAAGCAGATAGAACAACTTTTGTGGTGTCTTTCAGATGCCTACCGGAGCAATGTAAAAACTACCAGGAGAACTCCCGTCTGGCACCTTCCCCGGTGGAGTTGTGCATGGGGTGTGTTTGGAACATTTTGTCACCAGCCGACTCCAAAATTCAGCGGTTCCCCATCTCAGCCCAGAAAGCAGGTAGAACAACTTTTTTGGTGTCTTTCAGATGCCTACCAAGGTAGTGTAAAAACTACTAAGAGAACTCCTGTCTGGCACCTTCCCCGGTGGAGTTGTGCAGGGGGTGTCTTTGGAACATTTTGTCACCAGCCGAGTCCAAAATTCAGCGGTTCCCCATCTCAGCCCAGAAAGCAGGTAGAACAACTTTTGTGGTGTCTTTTAGATGCCTACCAAGGTAGTGTAAAAACTATTAAGAGAACTCCTGTCTGGCACCTTCCCCGGTGGAGTTGTGCATGGGGTGTCTTTGGAACATTTTTTCACCGGCCGAGTCCAAAATTCAGCGGTTCCCCATCTCAGCTCAGAAAGCAGGTAGAACAACTTTTGTGGTGTCTTTCAGATGCCTACCGGAGCAATGTAAAAACTACCAGGAGAACTCCCGTCTGGCACCTTCCCCGGTGGAGTTGTGCAGGGGGTGTGTTTGGAACATTTTGTCACCAGCCGAGTCCAAAATTCAGCGGTTCCCCATCTCAGCCCAGAAAGCAGGTAGAACAACTTTTTTGGTGTCTTTCAGATGCCTACCAAGGTAGTGTAAAAACTACTAAGAGAACGCCTGTCTGGCACCTTCCCCGGTGGAGTTGTGCAGGGGGTGTGTTTGGAACATTTTGTCACCGGCCGACTCCAAAATTCAGCGGTTCCCCATCTCAGCCCAGAAAGCAGGTAGAACAACTTTTGTGGTGTCTTTCAGATGCCTACCAAGGTAGTGTAAAAACTCTCAAGAGAACTCTTGTCTGGCACCTTCCCCGGTGGAGTTGTGCAGGGGGTGTGTTTGGAACATTTTGTCACCAGCCGAGTCCAAAATTCAGCGGTTCCCCATCTCAGCCCAGAAAGCAGGTAGAACAACTTTTGTGGTGCCTTTCAGCTGCCTACCAAGGTAGTGTAAAAACTACCAAGAGAACTCCTGTCTGGCACCTTCCCCGGTGGAGTTGTGCATGGGGTGTGTTTGGAACATTTTGTCACCGGCCGAGTCCAAAATTCAGCGGTTCCCCATCTCAGCCCAGAAAGCAGGTAGAACAACTTTTGTGGTGTCTTTCAGCTGCCTACCGGAGCAATGTAAAAACTACCAGGAGAACTCCTGTCTGGCACCTTCCCCGGTGGAGTTGTGCATGGGGTGTGTTCGGAACATTTTGTCACCAGCCGAGTCCAAAAATTCAGCGGTTCCCCATCTCAGCCCAGAAAGCAGGTAGAACAACTTTTGTGGTGTCTTTCAGCTGCCTACCAAGGTAGTGTAAAAACTACTAAGAGAACTCCTGTCTGGCACCTTCCCCGGTGGAGTTGTGCAGGGGGTGTGTTTGGAACATTTTGTCACCGGGCGACTCCAAAATTCAGCGGTTCCCCATCTCAGCCCAGAAAGCAGGTAGAACAACTTTTGTGGTGCCTTTCAGGTGCCTACCAAGGTAGTGTAAAAACTACTAAGAGAACTCCTGTCTGGCACCTTCCCCGGTGGAGTTGTGCATGGGGTGTCTTTGGAACATTTTGTCACCAGCCGAGTCCAAAATTCAGCGGTTCCCCATCTCAGCCCAGAAAGCAGGTAGAACAACTTTTGTGGTGTCTTTCAGATGCCTACCGGAGCAATGTAAAAACTACCAGGAGAACTCCTGTCTGGCACCTTCCCCGGTGGAGTTGTGCAGGGGGTGTGTTTGGAACATTTTGTCACCAGCCGAGTCCAAAATTCAGCGGTTCCCCATCTCAGCCCAGAAAGCAGGTAGAACAACTTTTGTGGTGTCTTTCAGATGCCTACCGGAGCAATGTAAAAACTACCAGGAGAACTCCTGTCTGGCACCTTCCCCGGTGGAGTTGTGCATGGGGTGTGTTTGGAACATTTTGTCACCGGCCGAGTCCAAAATTCAGCGATTCCCCATCTCAGCCCAGAAAGCAGATAGAACAACTTTTGTGGTGTCCTTCAGCTGCCTACCGGGGTAGTGTAAAAACTACCAACAGAACTCCTTTCTGGCACCTTCCCCGGTGGAGTTGTGCAGGGGGTGTGTTTGGAACATTTTGTCTCTGGCCGAGTCCAAAATTCAGCGTTTCCCCATCTCAGCCCAGAAAGCAGGTAGAACAACTTTTGTGGTGTCTTTCAGATGCCTACCAAGGTAGTGTAAAAACTACTAAGAGAACTCCTGTCTGGCACCTTCCCCGGTGGAGTTGTGCATGGGGTGTGTTTGGAACATTTTGTCACCGGCCGAGTCCAAAATTCAGCGGTTCCCCATCTCAGCCCAGAAAGCAGGTAGAACAACTTTTGTGGTGCCTTTCAGCTGCCTACCGGAGCAATGTAAAAACTACCAGGAGAACTCCTGTCTGGCACCTTCCCCGGTGGAGTTGTGCATGGGGTGTGTTTGGAACATTTTGTCACCAGCCGAGTCCAAAATTCAGCGATTCCCCATCTCAGCCCAGAAAGCAGGTAGAACAACTTTTGTGGTGTCTTTTAGATGCCTACCAAGGTAGTGTAAAAACTACCAAGAGAACTCCTGTCTGGCACCTTCCCCGGTGGAGTTGTGCAGGGGGTGTGTTTGGAACATTTTGTCACCGGCCGAGTCCAAAATTCAGCGGTTCCCCATCTCAGCCCAGAAAGCAGGTAGAACAACTTTTGTGGTGTCTTTCAGCTGCCTACCGGAGCAATGTAAAAACTACCAGGAGAACTCCTGTCTGGCACCTTCCCCGGTGGAGTTGTGCATGGGGTGTCTTTGGAACATTTTGTCACCAGCCGAGTCCAAAAATTCAGCGGTTCCCCATCTCAGCCCAGAAAGCAGGTAGAACAACTTTTGTGGTGCCTTTCAGCTGCCTACCAAGGTAGTGTAAAAACTACCAAGAGAACTCCTGCCTGGCACCTTCCCCGGTGGAGTTGTGCATGGGGTGTCTTTGGAACATTTTGTCACCGGCCGACTCCAAAATTCAGCGGTTCCCCATCTCAGCCCAGAAAGCAGGTAGAACAACTTTTGTGGTGTCCTTTTGATGCCTACCGGAGCAATGTAAAAACTACCAACAGAGCTCGTCCCTGGCACCTTCGCTAGTGGAGTTGTGCATGGGGTGTCTTTGGAACATTTTGTCACCGGCCGACTCCAAAATTCAGCGGTTCCCCATCTCAGCCCAGAAAGCAGGTAGAACAACTTTTGTGGTGCCTTTTAGCTGCCTACCAAGGTAGTGTAAAAACTATTAAGAGAACTCCTGTCTGGCACCTTCCCCGGTGGAGTTGTGCATGGGGTGTGTTTGGAACATTTTGTCACCGGCCGACTCCAAAATTCAGCGATTCCCCATCTCAGCCCAGAAAGCAGGTAGAACAACTTTTGTGGTGTCTTTCAGATGCCTACCGGAGCAATGTAAAAACTACAGGAGAACTCCTGTCTGGCACCTTCCCCGGTGGAGTTGTGCATGGGGTGTGTTCGTAATATTTTGTCACCAGCCGAGTCCAAAAATTCAGCGGTTCCCCATCTCAGCCCAGAAAGCAGGTAGAACAACTTTTGTGGTGCCTTTCAAATGCCTACCAAGGTAGTGTAAAAACTACCAAGAGAACTCCTGCCTGGCACCTTCCCCGGTGGAGTTGTGCAGGGGGTGTGTTTGGAACATTTTGTCACCGGCCGAGTCCAAAATTCAGCGGTTCCCCATCTCAGCCCAGAAAGCAGGTAGAACAACTTTTGTGGTGCCTTTCAGGTGCCTACCAAGGTAGTGTAAAAACTACCAGGAGAACTCCTGTCTGGCACCTTCGCTAGTGGAGTTGTGCATGGGGTGTGTTTGGAACATTTTGTCACCGGCCGACTCCAAAATTCAGCGGTTCCCCATCTCAGCCCAGAAAGCAGGTAGAACAACTTTTGTGGTGCCTTTCAGCTGCCTACCAAGGTAGTGTAAAAACTACTAAGAGAACTCCTGTCTGGCACCTTCCCCGGTGGAGTTGTGCAGGGGGTGTGTTTGGAACATTTTGTCACCGGCCGAGTCCAAAATTCAGCGGTTCCCCATCTCAGCCCAGAAAGCAGGTAGAACAACTTTTGTGGTGTCTTTCAGATGCCTACCGGAGCAATGTAAAAACTACCAGGAGAACTCCTGCCTGGCACCTTCCCCGGTGGAGTTGTGCATGGGGTGTCTTTGGAACATTTTGTCACCGGCCGAGTCCAAAATTCAGCGGTTCCCCATCTCAGCCCAGAAAGCAGGTAGAACAACTTTTGTGGTGCCTTTCAGGTGCCTACCAAGGTAGTGTAAAAACTACCAGGAGAACTCCTGTCTGGCACCTTCCCCGGTGGAGTTGTGCAGGGGGTGTGTTTGGAACATTTTGTCACCGGCCGAGTCCAAAATTCAGCGGTTCCCCATCTCAGCCCAGAAAGCAGGTAGAACATCTTTTGTGGTGTCTTTTAGATGCCTACCGGAGCAATGTAAAAACTACCAGGAGAACTCCTGTCTGGCACCTTCCCCGGTATAGTTGTGCAGGGGGTGTCTTTGGAACATTTTGTCACCGGCCGACTCCAAAATTCAGCTGTTCCCCATCTCAGCCCAGAAAGCAGATAGAACAACTTTTGTGGTGTCTTTCAGATGCCTACCGGAGCAATGTAAAAACTACCAGGAGAACTCCCGTCTGGCACCTTCCCCGGTGGAGTTGTGCATGGGGTGTGTTTGGAACATTTTGTCACCAGCCGAGTCCAAAATTCAGCGGTTCCCCATCTCAGCCCAGAAAGCAGGTAGAACAACTTTTTTGGTGTCTTTCAGATGCCTACCAAGGTAGTGTAAAAACTACTAAGAGAACTCCTGTCTGGCACCTTCCCCGGTGGAGTTGTGCAGGGGGTGTCTTTGGAACATTTTGTCACCAGCCGAGTCCAAAATTCAGCGGTTCCCCATCTCAGCCCAGAAAGCAGGTAGAACAACTTTTGTGGTGTCTTTTAGATGCCTACCAAGGTAGTGTAAAAACTATTAAGAGAACTCCTGTCTGGCACCTTCCCCGGTGGAGTTGTGCATGGGGTGTCTTTGGAACATTTTTTCACCGGCCGAGTCCAAAATTCAGCGGTTCCCCATCTCAGCTCAGAAAGCAGGTAGAACAACTTTTGTGGTGTCTTTCAGATGCCTACCGGAGCAATGTAAAAACTACCAGGAGAACTCCCGTCTGGCACCTTCCCCGGTGGAGTTGTGCAGGGGGTGTGTTTGGAACATTTTGTCACCAGCCGAGTCCAAAATTCAGCGGTTCCCCATCTCAGCCCAGAAAGCAGGTAGAACAACTTTTTTGGTGTCTTTCAGATGCCTACCAAGGTAGTGTAAAAACTACTAAGAGAACGCCTGTCTGGCACCTTCCCCGGTGGAGTTGTGCAGGGGGTGTGTTTGGAACATTTTGTCACCGGCCGACTCCAAAATTCAGCGGTTCCCCATCTCAGCCCAGAAAGCAGGTAGAACAACTTTTGTGGTGTCTTTCAGATGCCTACCAAGGTAGTGTAAAAACTCTCAAGAGAACTCTTGTCTGGCACCTTCCCCGGTGGAGTTGTGCAGGGGGTGTGTTTGGAACATTTTGTCACCAGCCGAGTCCAAAATTCAGCGGTTCCCCATCTCAGCCCAGAAAGCAGGTAGAACAACTTTTGTGGTGCCTTTCAGCTGCCTACCAAGGTAGTGTAAAAACTATTAAGAGAACTCCTGTCTGGCACCTTCCCCGGTGGAGTTGTGCATGGGGTGTGTTTGGAACATTTTGTCACCGGCCGAGTCCAAAATTCAGCGGTTCCCCATCTCAGCCCAGAAAGCAGGTAGAACAACTTTTGTGGTGTCTTTCAGCTGCCTACCGGAGCAATGTAAAAACTACCAGGAGAACTCCTGTCTGGCACCTTCCCCGGTGGAGTTGTGCATGGGGTGTGTTCGGAACATTTTGTCACCAGCCGAGTCCAAAAATTCAGCGGTTCCCCATCTCAGCCCAGAAAGCAGGTAGAACAACTTTTGTGGTGTCTTTCAGCTGCCTACCAAGGTAGTGTAAAAACTACTAAGAGAACTCCTGTCTGGCACCTTCCCCGGTGGAGTTGTGCAGGGGGTGTGTTTGGAACATTTTGTCACCGGGCGACTCCAAAATTCAGCGGTTCCCCATCTCAGCCCAGAAAGCAGGTAGAACAACTTTTGTGGTGCCTTTCAGGTGCCTACCAAGGTAGTGTAAAAACTACTAAGAGAACTCCTGTCTGGCACCTTCCCCGGTGGAGTTGTGCATGGGGTGTCTTTGGAACATTTTGTCACCAGCCGAGTCCAAAATTCAGCGGTTCCCCATCTCAGCCCAGAAAGCAGGTAGAACAACTTTTGTGGTGTCTTTCAGATGCCTACCGGAGCAATGTAAAAACTACCAGGAGAACTCCTGTCTGGCACCTTCCCCGGTGGAGTTGTGCAGGGGGTGTGTTTGGAACATTTTGTCACCAGCCGAGTCCAAAATTCAGCGGTTCCCCATCTCAGCCCAGAAAGCAGGTAGAACAACTTTTGTGGTGTCTTTCAGATGCCTACCGGAGCAATGTAAAAACTACCAGGAGAACTCCTGTCTGGCACCTTCCCCGGTGGAGTTGTGCATGGGGTGTGTTTGGAACATTTTGTCACCGGCCGAGTCCAAAATTCAGCGATTCCCCATCTCAGCCCAGAAAGCAGATAGAACAACTTTTGTGGTGTCCTTCAGATGCCTACCGGAGCAATGTAAAAACTACCAGGAGAACTCCCGTCTGGCACCTTCCCCGGTGGAGTTGTGCAGGGGGTGTGTTTGGAACATTTTGTCTCTGGCCGAGTCCAAAATTCAGCGTTTCCCCATCTCAGCCCAGAAAGCAGGTAGAACAACTTTTGTGGTGTCTTTCAGATGCCTACCAAGGTAGTGTAAAAACTACTAAGAGAACTCCTGTCTGGCACCTTCCCCGGTGGAGTTGTGCATGGGGTGTGTTTGGAACATTTTGTCACCGGCCGAGTCCAAAATTCAGCGGTTCCCCATCTCAGCCCAGAAAGCAGGTAGAACAACTTTTGTGGTGCCTTTCAGCTGCCTACCGGAGCAATGTAAAAACTACCAGGAGAACTCCTGTCTGGCACCTTCCCCGGTGGAGTTGTGCATGGGGTGTGTTTGGAACATTTTGTCACCAGCCGAGTCCAAAATTCAGCGATTCCCCATCTCAGCCCAGAAAGCAGGTAGAACAACTTTTGTGGTGTCTTTTAGATGCCTACCAAGGTAGTGTAAAAACTACCAAGAGAACTCCTGTCTGGCACCTTCCCCGGTGGAGTTGTGCAGGGGGTGTGTTTGGAACATTTTGTCACCGGCCGAGTCCAAAATTCAGCGGTTCCCCATCTCAGCCCAGAAAGCAGGTAGAACAACTTTTGTGGTGTCTTTCAGCTGCCTACCGGAGCAATGTAAAAACTACCAGGAGAACTCCTGTCTGGCACCTTCCCCGGTGGAGTTGTGCATGGGGTGTCTTTGGAACATTTTGTCACCAGCCGAGTCCAAAAATTCAGCGGTTCCCCATCTCAGCCCAGAAAGCAGGTAGAACAACTTTTGTGGTGCCTTTCAGCTGCCTACCAAGGTAGTGTAAAAACTACCAAGAGAACTCCTGCCTGGCACCTTCCCCGGTGGAGTTGTGCATGGGGTGTCTTTGGAACATTTTGTCACCGGCCGACTCCAAAATTCAGCGGTTCCCCATCTCAGCCCAGAAAGCAGGTAGAACAACTTTTGTGGTGTCCTTTTGATGCCTACCGGAGCAATGTAAAAACTACCAACAGAGCTCGTCCCTGGCACCTTCGCTAGTGGAGTTGTGCATGGGGTGTCTTTGGAACATTTTGTCACCGGCCGACTCCAAAATTCAGCGGTTCCCCATCTCAGCCCAGAAAGCAGGTAGAACAACTTTTGTGGTGCCTTTTAGCTGCCTACCAAGGTAGTGTAAAAACTATTAAGAGAACTCCTGCCTGGCACCTTCCCCGGTGGAGTTGTGCATGGGGTGTGTTTGGAACATTTTGTCACCGGCCGACTCCAAAATTCAGCGATTCCCCATCTCAGCCCAGAAAGCAGGTAGAACAACTTTTGTGGTGTCTTTCAGATGCCTACCGGAGCAATGTAAAAACTACAGGAGAACTCCTGTCTGGCACCTTCCCCGGTGGAGTTGTGCATGGGGTGTGTTTGTAACATTTTGTCACCAGCCGAGTCCAAAAATTCAGCGGTTCCCCATCTCAGCCCAGAAAGCAGGTAGAACAACTTTTGTGGTGCCTTTCAAATGCCTACCAAGGTAGTGTAAAAACTACCAAGAGAACTCCTGTCTGGCACCTTCCCCGGTGGAGTTGTGCAGGGGGTGTGTTTGGAACATTTTGTCACCGGCCGAGTCCAAAATTCAGCGGTTCCCCATCTCAGCCCAGAAAGCAGGTAGAACAACTTTTGTGGTGTCTTTCAGCTGCCTACCGGAGCAATGTAAAAACTACCAGGAGAACTCCTGTCTGGCACCTTCCCCGGTGGAGTTGTGCATGGGGTGTCTTTGGAACATTTTGTCACCAGCCGAGTCCAAAAATTCAGCGGTTCCCCATCTCAGCCCAGAAAGCAGGTAGAACAACTTTTGTGGTGCCTTTCAGCTGCCTACCAAGGTAGTGTAAAAACTACCAAGAGAACTCCTGCCTGGCACCTTCCCCGGTGGAGTTGTGCATGGGGTGTCTTTGGAACATTTTGTCACCGGCCGACTCCAAAATTCAGCGGTTCCCCATCTCAGCCCAGAAAGCAGGTAGAACAACTTTTGTGGTGTCCTTTTGATGCCTACCGGAGCAATGTAAAAACTACCAACAGAGCTCGTCCCTGGCACCTTCGCTAGTGGAGTTGTGCATGGGGTGTCTTTGGAACATTTTGTCACCGGCCGACTCCAAAATTCAGCGGTTCCCCATCTCAGCCCAGAAAGCAGGTAGAACAACTTTTGTGGTGCCTTTTAGCTGCCTACCAAGGTAGTGTAAAAACTATTAAGAGAACTCCTGCCTGGCACCTTCCCCGGTGGAGTTGTGCATGGGGTGTGTTTGGAACATTTTGTCACCGGCCGACTCCAAAATTCAGCGATTCCCCATCTCAGCCCAGAAAGCAGGTAGAACAACTTTTGTGGTGTCTTTCAGATGCCTACCGGAGCAATGTAAAAACTACAGGAGAACTCCTGTCTGGCACCTTCCCCGGTGGAGTTGTGCATGGGGTGTGTTCGTAATATTTTGTCACCAGCCGAGTCCAAAAATTCAGCGGTTCCCCATCTCAGCCCAGAAAGCAGGTAGAACAACTTTTGTGGTGCCTTTCAAATGCCTACCAAGGTAGTGTAAAAACTACCAAGAGAACTCCTGCCTGGCACCTTCCCCGGTGGAGTTGTGCAGGGGGTGTGTTTGGAACATTTTGTCACCGGCCGAGTCCAAAATTCAGCGGTTCCCCATCTCAGCCCAGAAAGCAGGTAGAACAACTTTTGTGGTGCCTTTCAGGTGCCTACCAAGGTAGTGTAAAAACTACCAGGAGAACTCCTGTCTGGCACCTTCGCTAGTGGAGTTGTGCATGGGGTGTGTTTGGAACATTTTGTCACCGGCCGACTCCAAAATTCAGCGGTTCCCCATCTCAGCCCAGAAAGCAGGTAGAACAACTTTTGTGGTGCCTTTCAGCTGCCTACCAAGGTAGTGTAAAAACTACTAAGAGAACTCCTGTCTGGCACCTTCCCCGGTGGAGTTGTGCAGGGGGTGTGTTTGGAACATTTTGTCACCGGCCGAGTCCAAAATTCAGCGGTTCCCCATCTCAGCCCAGAAAGCAGGTAGAACAACTTTTGTGGTGTCTTTCAGATGCCTACCGGAGCAATGTAAAAACTACCAGGAGAACTCCTGCCTGGCACCTTCCCCGGTGGAGTTGTGCATGGGGTGTCTTTGGAACATTTTGTCACCGGCCGAGTCCAAAATTCAGCGGTTCCCCATCTCAGCCCAGAAAGCAGGTAGAACAACTTTTGTGGTGCCTTTCAGGTGCCTACCAAGGTAGTGTAAAAACTACCAGGAGAACTCCTGTCTGGCACCTTCCCCGGTGGAGTTGTGCAGGGGGTGTGTTTGGAACATTTTGTCACCGGCCGAGTCCAAAATTCAGCGGTTCCCCATCTCAGCCCAGAAAGCAGGTAGAACATCTTTTGTGGTGTCTTTTAGATGCCTACCGGAGCAATGTAAAAACTACCAGGAGAACTCCTGTCTGGCACCTTCCCCGGTATAGTTGTGCAGGGGGTGTCTTTGGAACATTTTGTCACCGGCCGACTCCAAAATTCAGCTGTTCCCCATCTCAGCCCAGAAAGCAGATAGAACAACTTTTGTGGTGTCTTTCAGATGCCTACCGGAGCAATGTAAAAACTACCAGGAGAACTCCCGTCTGGCACCTTCCCCGGTGGAGTTGTGCAGGGGGTGTGTTTGGAACATTTTGTCACCAGCCGAGTCCAAAATTCAGCGGTTCCCCATCTCAGCCCAGAAAGCAGGTAGAACAACTTTTTTGGTGTCTTTCAGATGCCTACCAAGGTAGTGTAAAAACTACTAAGAGAACTCCTGTCTGGCACCTTCCCCGGTGGAGTTGTGCAGGGGGTGTCTTTGGAACATTTTGTCACCGGCCGAGTCCAAAATTCAGCGGTTCCCCATCTCAGCCCAGAAAGCAGGTAGAACAACTTTTGTGGTGTCTTTCAGATGCCTACCAAGGTAGTGTAAAAACTATCAAGAGAACGCTTGTCTGGCACATTCCCCGGTGGAGTTGTGCATGGGGTGTCTTTGGAGCATTTTGTCACCGGCCGAGTCCAAAATTCAGCGGTTCCCCATCTCAGCCCAGAAAGCAGGTAGAACAACTTTTGTGGTGCCTTTCAGGTGCCTACCGGAGCAATGTAAAAACTACCAGGAGAACTCCTGTCTGGCACCTTCCCCGGTGGAGTTGTGCATGGGGTGTGTTCGGAACATTTTGTCACCAGCCGAGTCCAAAAATTCAGCGGTTCCCCATCTCAGCCCAGAAAGCAGGTAGAACAACTTTTGTGGTGTCTTTCAGCTGCCTACCAAGGTAGTGTAAAAACTACCAAGAGAACTCCTGCCTGGCACCTTCCCCGGTGGAGTTGTGCATGGGGTGTGTTTGGAACATTTTGTCACCGGGCGACTCCAAAATTCAGCGGTTCCCCATCTCAGCCCAGAAAGCAGGTAGAACAACTTTTGTGGTGCCTTTCAGGTGCCTACCAAGGTAGTGTAAAAACTACCAAGAGAACTCCTGTCTGGCACCTTCCCCGGTGGAGTTGTGCATGGGGTGTCTTTGGAACATTTTGTCACTGGCCGAGTCCAAAATTCAGCGGTTCCCCATCTCAGCCCAGAAAGCAGGTAGAACAACTTTTGTGGTGTCTTTCAGATGCCTACCGGAGCAATGTAAAAACTACCAGGAGAACTCCTGTCTGGCACCTTCCCCGGTGGAGTTGTGCATGGGGTGTGTTTGGAACATTTTGTCACCAGCCGAGTCCAAAATTCAGCGGTTCCCCATCTCAGCCCAGAAAGCAGGTAGAACAACTTTTGTGGTGCCTTTCAAATGCGTACCAAGGTAGTGTAAAAACTACCAAGAGAACTCCTGCCTGGCACCTTCCCCGGTGGAGTTGTGCATGGGGTGTCTTTGGAACATTTTGTCACCGGCCGAGTCCAAAATTCAGCGATTCCCCATCTCAGCCCAGAAAGCAGGTAGAACAACTTTTGTGGTATCCTTTTGATGCCTACCGGAGCAATGTAAAAACTACCAACAGAGCTCGTCCCTGGCACCTTCGCTAGTGGAGTTGTGCATGGGGTGTGTTTGGAACATTTTGTCACCGGCCGACTCCAAAATTCAGCGGTTCCCCATCTTAGCCCAGAAAGCAGGTAGAACAACTTTTGTGGTGTCTTTCAGCTGCCTACCGGAGCAATGTAAAAACTACCAGGAGAACTCCTGTCTGGCACCTTCCCCGGTGGAGTTGTGCAGGGGGTGTGTTTGGAACATTTTGTCACCAGCCGAGTCCAAAATTCAGCGGTTCCCCATCTCAGCCCAGAAAGCAGGTAGAACAACTTTTGTAGTGTCTTTCAGATGCCTACCGGAGCAATGTAAAAACTACCAGGAGAACTCCTGTCTGGCACCTTCCCCGGTGGAGTTGTGCAGGGGGTGTGTTTGGAACATTTTGTCACCGGCCGAGTCCAAAATTCAGCGGTTCCCCATCTCAGCCCAGAAAGCAGGTAGAACAACTTTTGTGGTGTCTTTCAGATGCCTACCAAGGTAGTGTAAAAACTATCAAGAGAACGCTTGTCTGGCACATTCCCCGGTGGAGTTGTGCATGGGGTGTCTTTGGAACATTTTGTCACCGGCCGAGTCCAAAATTCAGCGATTCCCCATCTCAGCCCAGAAAGCAGATAGAACAACTTTTGTGGTGTCTTTCAGATGCCTACCGGAGCAATGTAAAAACTACCAGGAGAACTCCTGTCTGGCACCTTCCCCGGTGGAGTTGTGCAGGGGGTGTGTTTGAAACATTTTGTCACCAGCCGACTCCAAAATTCAGCGATTCCCCATCTCAGCCCAGAAAGCAGGTAGAACAACTTTTGTGGTGCCTTTCAGCTGCCTACCAAGGTAGTGTAAAAACTATTAAGAGAACTCCTGTCTGGCACCTTCCCCGGTGGAGTTGTGCAGGGGGTGTGTTTGGAACATTTTGTCACCGGCCGAGTCCAAAATTCAGCGGTTCCCCATCTCAGCCCAGAAAGCAGGTAGAACAACTTTTGTGGTGTCTTTCAGCTGCCTACCGGAGCAATGTAAAAACTACCAAGAGAACTCCTGTCTGGCACCTTCCCCGGTGGAGTTGTGCATGGGGTGTGTTCGGAACATTTTGTCACCAGCCGAGTCCAAAAATTCAGCGGTTCCCCATCTCAGCCCAGAAAGCAGGTAGAACAACTTTTGTGGTGTCTTTCAGCTGCCTACCAAGGTAGTGTAAAAACTACCAAGAGAACTCCTGCCTGGCACCTTCCCCGGTGGAGTTGTGCATGGGGTGTGTTTGGAACATTTTGTCACCGGGCGACTCCAAAATTCAGCGGTTCCCCATCTCAGCCCAGAAAGCAGGTAGAACAACTTTTGTGGTGCCTTTCAGGTGCCTACCAAGGTAGTGTAAAAACTACTAAGAGAACTCCTGTCTGGCACCTTCCCCGGTGGAGTTGTGCAGGGGGTGTGTTTGGAACATTTTGTCACCAGCCGAGTCCAAAATTCAGCGGTTCCCCATCTCAGCCCAGAAAGCAGGTAGAACAACTTTTGTGGTGTCTTTCAGATGCCTACCGGAGCAATGTAAAAACTACCTGGAGAACTCCTGCCTGGCACCTTCCCCGGTGGAGTTGTGCATGGGGTGTCTTTGGAACATTTTGTCACCGGCCGAGTCCAAAATTCAGCGATTCCCCATCTCAGCCCAGAAAGCAGATAGAACAACATTTGTGGTGTCTTTCAGATGCCTACCGGAGCAATGTAAAAACTACCAGGAGAACTCCCGTCTGGCACCTTCCCCGGTGGAGTTGTGCAGGGGGTGTGTTTGGAACATTTTGTCACCAGCCGAGTCCAAAATTCAGCGTTTCCCCATCTCAGCCCAGAAAGCAGGTAGAACAACTTTTGTGGTGTCTTTCAGATGCCTACCAAGGTACTGTAAAAACTACTAAGAGAACTCCTGTCTGGCACCTTCCCCGGTGGAGTTGTGCATGGGGTGTGTTTGGAACATTTTGTCACCGGGCGACTCCAAAATTCAGCGGTTCCCCATCTCAGCCCAGAAAGCAGGTAGAACAACTTTTGTGGTGCCTTTCAGCTGCCTACCAAGGTAGTGTAAAAACTACCAGGAGAACTCCTGTCTGGCACCTTCCCCGGTGGAGTTGTGCATGGGGTGTCTTTGGAACATTTTGTCACAAGCCGACTCCAAAATTCAGCGGTTCCCCATCTCAGCCCAGAAAGCAGGTAGAACAACTTTTGTGGTGTCTTTCAGATGCCTACCAGAGCAATGTAAAAACTACCAGGAGAACTCCTGCCTGGCACCTTCCCCGGTGGAGTTGTGCATGGGGTGTCTTTGGAACATTTTGTCACTGGCCGAGTCCAAAATTCAGCGGTTCCCCATCTCAGCCCAGAAAGCAGGTAGAACAACTTTTGTGGTGTCTTTCAGATGCCTACCGGAGCAATGTAAAAACTACCAGGAGAACTCCTGTCTGGCACCTTCCCCGGTGGAGTTGTGCATGGGGTGTGTTTGGAACATTTTGTCACCAGCCGAGTCCAAAATTCAGCGGTTCCCCATCTCAGCCCAGAAAGCAGGTAGAACAACTTTTGTGGTGCCTTTCAAATGCGTACCAAGGTAGTGTAAAAACTACCAAGAGAACTCCTGCCTGGCACCTTCCCCGGTGGAGTTGTGCATGGGGTGTCTTTGGAACATTTTGTCACCGGCCGAGTCCAAAATTCAGCGGTTCCCCATCTCAGCCCAGAAAGCAGGTAGAACAACTTTTGTGGTGCCTTTCAGCTGCCTACCAAGGTAGTGTAAAAACTACTAAGAGAACTCCTGTCTGGCACCTTCCCCGGTGGAGTTGTGCAGGGGGTGTGTTTGGAACATTTTGTCACCGGCCGAGTCCAAAATTCAGCGGTTCCCCATCTCAGCCCAGAAAGCAGGTAGAACAACTTTTGTGGTGTCTTTCAGATGCCTACCGGAGCAATGTAAAAACTACCAGGAGAACTCCTGCCTGGCACCTTCCCCGGTGGAGTTGTGCATGGGGTGTCTTTGGAACATTTTGTCACCGGCCGAGTCCAAAATTCAGCGATTCCCCATCTCAGCCCAGAAAGCAGGTAGAACAACTTTTGTGGTGCCTTTCAGGTGCCTACCAAGGTAGTGTAAAAACTACCAGGAGAACTCCTGTCTGGCACCTTCCCCGGTGGAGTTGTGCAGGGGGTGTGTTTGGAACATTTTGTCACCGGCCGAGTCCAAAATTCAGCGGTTCCCCATCTCAGCCCAGAAAGCAGGTAGAACATCTTTTGTGGTGTCTTTTAGATGCCTACCGGAGCAATGTAAAAACTACCAGGAGAACTCCTGTCTGGCACCTTCCCCGGTATAGTTGTGCAGGGGGTGTCTTTGGAACATTTTGTCACCGGGCGACTCCAAAATTCAGCTGTTCCCCATCTCAGCCCAGAAAGCAGATAGAACAACTTTTGTGGTGTCTTTCAGATGCCTACCGGAGCAATGTAAAAACTACCAGGAGAACTCCCGTCTGGCACCTTCCCCGGTGGAGTTGTGCAGGGGGTGTGTTTGGAACATTTTGTCACCAGCCGAGTCCAAAATTCAGCGTTTCCCCATCTCAGCCCAGAAAGCAGGTAGAACAACTTTGTTGGTGTCTTTCAGATGCCTACCAAGGTAGTGTAAAAACTACTAAGAGAACTCCTGTCTGGCACCTTCCCCGGTGGAGTTGTGCAGGGGGTGTCTTTGGAACATTTTGTCACCGGCCGAGTCCAAAATTCAGCGGTTCCCCATCTCAGCCCAGAAAGCAGGTAGAACAACTTTTGTGGTGTCTTTCAGATGCCTACCAAGGTAGTGTAAAAACTATCAAGAGAACGCTTGTCTGGCACATTCCCCGGTGGAGTTGTGCATGGGGTGTCTTTGGAGCATTTTGTCACCGGCCGAGTCCAAAATTCAGCGGTTCCCCATCTCAGCCCAGAAAGCAGGTAGAACAACTTTTGTGGTGTCTTTCAGATGCCTACCGGAGCAATGTAAAAACTACCAGGAGAACTCCTGTCTGGCACCTTCCCCGGTGGAGTTGTGCATGGGGTGTGTTCGGAACATTTTGTCACCAGCCGAGTCCAAAAATTCAGCGGTTCCCCATCTCAGCCCAGAAAGCAGGTAGAACAACTTTTGTGGTGTCTTTCAGCTGCCTACCAAGGTAGTGTAAAAACTACCAAGAGAACTCCTGCCTGGCACCTTCCCCGGTGGAGTTGTGCATGGGGTGTGTTTGGAACATTTTGTCACCGGGCGACTCCAAAATTCAGCGGTTCCCCATCTCAGCCCAGAAAGCAGGTAGAACAACTTTTGTGGTGCCTTTCAGGTGCCTACCAAGGTAGTGTAAAAACTACTAAGAGAACTCCTGTCTGGCACCTTCCCCGGTGGAGTTGTGCATGGGGTGTCTTTGGAACATTTTGTCACTGGCCGAGTCCAAAATTCAGCGGTTCCCCATCTCAGCCCAGAAAGCAGGTAGAACAACTTTTGTGGTGTCTTTCAGATGCCTACCGGAGCAATGTAAAAACTACCAGGAGAACTCCTGTCTGGCACCTTCCCCGGTGGAGTTGTGCAGGGGGTGTGTTTGGAACATTTTGTCACCAGCCGACTCCAAAATTCAGCGGTTCCCCATCACAGCCCAGAAAGCAGGTAGAACAACTTTTGTGGTGTCTTTCAGATGCCTACCGGAGCAATGTAAAAACTACCTGGAGAACTCCTGCCTGGCACCTTCCCCGGTGGAGTTGTGCATGGGGTGTCTTTGGAACATTTTGTCACCGGCCGAGTCCAAAATTCAGCGATTCCCCATCTCAGCCCAGAAAGCAGATAGAACAACTTTTGTGGTGTCTTTCAGATGCCTACCGGAGCAATGTAAAAACTACCAGGAGAACTCCCGTCTGGCACCTTCCCCGGTGGAGTTGTGCAGGGGGTGTGTTTGGAACATTTTGTCACCAGCCGAGTCCAAAATTCAGCGTTTCCCCATCTCAGCCCAGAAAGCAGGTAGAACAACTTTTGTGGTGTCTTTCAGATGCCTACCAAGGTACTGTAAAAACTACTAAGAGAACTCCTGTCTGGCACCTTCCCCGGTGGAGTTGTGCATGGGGTGTGTTTGGAACATTTTGTCACCGGCCGAGTCCAAAATTCAGCGGTTCCCCATCTCAGCCCAGAAAGCAGGTAGAACAACTTTTGTGGTGCCTTTCAGCTGCCTACCAAGGTAGTGTAAAAACTACCAGGAGAACTCCTGTCTGGCACCTTCCCCGGTGGAGTTGTGCATGGGGTGTCTTTGGAACATTTTGTCACCGGGCGACTCCAAAATTCAGCGGTTCCCCATCTCAGCCCAGAAAGCAGGTAGAACAACTTTTGTGGTGTCTTTCAGATGCCTACCAGAGCAATGTAAAAACTACCAGGAGAACTCCTGCCTGGCACCTTCCCCGGTGGAGTTGTGCATGGGGTGTGTTTGGAACATTTTGTCACCGGCCGAGTCCAAAATTCAGCGGTTCCCCATCTCAGCCCAGAAAGCAGGTAGAACAACTTTTGTGGTGTCTTTCAGATGCCTACCGGAGCAATGTAAAAACTACCAGGAGAACTCCTGTCTGGCACCTTCCCCGGTGGAGTTGTGCATGGGGTGTGTTTGGAACATTTTGTCACCAGCCGACTCCAAAATTCAGCGGATCCCCATCTCAGCCCAGAAAGCAGGTAGAACAACTTTTGTGGTGCCTTTCAAATGCCTACCAAGGTAGTGTAAAAACTATTCAGAGAACTCCTGTCTGGCACCTTCCCCGGTGGAGTTGTGCATGGGGTGTCTTTGGAACATTTTGTCACCGGCCGAGTCCAAAATTCAGCGATTCCCCATCTCAGCCCAGAAAGCAGGTAGAACAACTTTTGTGGTATCCTTTTGATGCCTACCGGAGCAATGTAAAAACTACCAGGAGAACTCCTGTCTGGCACCTTCGCTAGTGGAGTTGTGCATGGGGTGTGTTTGGAACATTTTGTCACCGGCCGACTCCAAAATTCAGCTGTTCCCCATCTCAGCCCAGAAAGCAGATAGAACAACTTTTGTGGTGTCTTTCAGATGCCTACCGGAGCAATGTAAAAACTACCAGGAGAACTCCTGTCTGGCACCTTCCCCGGTGGAGTTGTGCAGGGGGTGTGTTTGGAACATTTTGTCACCAGCCGAGTCCAAAATTCAGCGGTTCCCCATCTCAGCCCAGAAAGCAGGTAGAACAACTTTTGTAGTGTCTTTCAGATGCCTACCGGAGCAATGTAAAAACTACCAGGAGAACTCCTGTCTGGCACCTTCCCCGGTGGAGTTGTGCAGGGGGTGTGTTTGGAACATTTTGTCACCGGCCGAGTCCAAAATTCAGCGGTTCCCCATCTCAGCCCAGAAAGCAGGTAGAACAACTTTTGTGGTGTCTTTCAGATGCCTACCAAGGTAGTGTAAAAACTATCAAGAGAACGCTTGTCTGGCACATTCCCCGGTGGAGTTGTGCATGGGGTGTCTTTGGAACATTTTGTCACCGGCCGAGTCCAAAATTCAGCGATTCCCCATCTCAGCCCAGAAAGCAGATAGAACAACTTTTGTGGTGTCTTTCAGATGCCTACCGGAGCAATGTAAAAACTACCAGGAGAACTCCTGTCTGGCACCTTCCCCGGTGGAGTTGTGCAGGGGGTGTGTTTGAAACATTTTGTCACCAGCCGACTCCAAAATTCAGCGATTCCCCATCTCAGCCCAGAAAGCAGGTAGAACAACTTTTGTGGTGCCTTTCAGCTGCCTACCAAGGTAGTGTAAAAACTATTAAGAGAACTCCTGTCTGGCACCTTCCCCGGTGGAGTTGTGCAGGGGGTGTGTTTGGAACATTTTGTCACCGGCCGAGTCCAAAATTCAGCGGTTCCCCATCTCAGCCCAGAAAGCAGGTAGAACAACTTTTGTGGTGTCTTTCAGCTGCCTACCGGAGCAATGTAAAAACTACCAAGAGAACTCCTGTCTGGCACCTTCCCCGGTGGAGTTGTGCATGGGGTGTGTTCGGAACATTTTGTCACCGGCCGAGTCCAAAAATTCAGCGGTTCCCCATCTCAGCCCAGAAAGCAGGTGGAACAACTTTTGTGGTGTCTTTCAGCTGCCTACCAAGGTAGTGTAAAAACTACCAAGAGAACTCCTGCCTGGCACCTTCCCCGGTGGAGTTGTGCATGGGGTGTGTTTGGAACATTTTGTCACCGGCCGAGTCCAAAATTCAGCGGTTCCCCATCTCAGCCCAGAAAGCAGGTAGAACAACTTTTGTGGTGCCTTTCAGGTGCCTACCAAGGTAGTGTAAAAACTACTAAGAGAACTCCTGTCTGGCACCTTCCCCGGTGGAGTTGTGCATGGGGTGTCTTTGGAACATTTTGTCACTGGCCGAGTCCAAAATTCAGCGGTTCCCCATCTCAGCCCAGAAAGCAGGTAGAACAACTTTTTTGGTGTCTTTCAGATGCCTACCGGAGCAATGTAAAAACTGCCAGGAGAACTCCTGTCTGGCACCTTCCCCGGTGGAGTTGTGCAGGGGGTGTGTTTGGAACATTTTGTCACCAGCCGAGTCCAAAATTCAGCGGTTCCCCATCTCAGCCCAGAAAGCAGGTAGAACAACTTTTGTGGTGTCTTTCAGATGCCTACCGGAGCAATGTAAAAACTACCAGGAGAACTCCTGCCTGGCACCTTCCCCGGTGGAGTTGTGCATGGGGTGTGTTTGGAACATTTTGTCACCAGCCGACTCCAAAATTCAGCGGATCCCCATCTCTAGCCCAGAAAGCAGATAGAACAACTTTTGTGGTGTCTTTCAGATGCCTACCGGAGCAATGTAAAAACTACCAGGAGAACTCCCGTCTGGCACCTTCCCCGGTGGAGTTGTGCATGGGGTGTGTTCGGAACATTTTGTCACCAGCCGAGTCCAAAATTCAGCGTTTCCCCATCTCAGCCCAGAAAGCAGGTAGAACAACTTTTGTGGTGTCTTTCAGATGCCTACCAATGTACTGTAAAAACTACTAAGAGAACTCCTGTCTGGCACCTTCCCCGGTGGAGTTGTGCATGGGGTGTGTTTGGAACATTTTGTCACCGGCCGAGTCCAAAATTCAGCGGTTCCCCATCTCAGCCCAGAAAGCAGGTAGAACAACTTTTGTGGTGCCTTTCAGCTGCCTACCAAGGTAGTGTAAAAACTACCAGGAGAACTCCTGCCTGGCACCTTCCCCGGTGGAGTTGTGCATGGGGTGTCTTTGGAACATTTTGTCACCAGCCGACTCCAAAATTCAGCGGTTCCCCATCTCAGCCCAGAAAGCAGGTAGAACAACTTTTGTGGTGTCTTTCAGATGCCTACCAGAGCAATGTAAAAACTACCAGGAGAACTCCTGCCTGGCACCTTCCCCGGTGGAGTTGTGCAGGGGGTGTCTTTGGAACATTTTGTCACCAGCCGACTCCAAAATTCAGCTGTTCCCCATCTCAGCCCAGAAAGCAGGTAGAACAACTTTTGTGGTGTCTTTCAGATGCCTACCGGAGCAATGTAAAAACTACCAGGAGAACTCCTGTCTGGCACCTTCCCCGGTGGAGTTGTGCAGGGGGTGTGTTTGGAACATTTTGTCACCGGCCGAGTCCAAAATTCAGCGGATCCCCATCTCAGCCCAGAAAGCAGGTAGAACAACTTTTGTGGTGTCTTTTAGATGCCTACCAAGGTAGTGTAAAAACTACCAAGAGAACTCCTGTCTGGCACCTTCCCCGGTGGAGTTGTGCAGGGGGTGTGTTTGGAACATTTTGTCACCGGCCGACTCCAAAATTCAGCGGTTCCCCATCTCAGCCCAGAAAGCAGGTAGAACAACTTTTGTGGTGTCTTTCAGATGCCTACCGGAGCAATGTAAAAACTACCAGGAGAACTCCTGTCTGGCACCTTCCCCGGTGGAGTTGTGCATGGGGTGTGTTCGGAACATTTTGTCACTGGCCGAGTCCAAAATTCAGCGGTTCCCCATCTCAGCCCAGAAAGCAGGTAGAACAACTTTTGTGGTGTCTTTCAGATGCCTACCGGAGCAATGTAAAAACTACCAGGAGAACTCCTGTCTGGCACCTTCCCCGGTGGAGTTGTGCATGGGGTGTGTTTGGAACATTTTGTCACCAGCCGACTCCAAAATTCAGCGGTTCCCCATCTCAGCCCAGAAAGCAGGTAGAACAACTTTTGTGGTGCCTTTCAAATGCCTACCAAGGTAGTGTAAAAACTACCAAGAGAACTCCTGCCTGGCACCTTCCCCGGTGGAGTTGTGCATGGGGTGTCTTTGGAACATTTTGTCACCGGCCGAGTCCAAAATTCAGCGATTCCCCATCTCAGCCCAGAAAGCAGGTAGAACAACTTTTGTGGTGTCCTTTTGATGCCTACCGGAGCAATGTAAAAACTACCAACAGAGCTCGTCCCTGGCACCTTCGCTAGTGGAGTTGTGCATGGGGTGTGTTTGGAACATTTTGTCACCGGCCGACTCCAAAATTCAGCGGTTCCCCATCTCAGCCCAGAAAGCAGGTAGAACAACTTTTGTGGTGCCTTTTAGCTGCCTACCAAGGTAGTGTAAAAACTATTAAGAGAACTCCTGTCTGGCACCTTCCCCGGTGGAGTTGTGCATGGGGTGTGTTTGGAACATTTTGTCACCGGCCGAGTCCAAAATTCAGCGTTTCCCCATCTCAGCCCAGAAAGCAGGTAGAACAACTTTTGTGGTGTCTTTCAGCTGCCTACCGGAGCAATGTAAAAACTACAGGAGAACTCCTGTCTGGCACCTTCCCCGGTGGAGTTGTGCATGGGCTGTGTTCGGAATATTTTGTCACCAGCCGAGTCCAAAAATTCAGCGGTTCCCCATCTCAGCCCAGAAAGCAGGTAGAACAACTTTTGTGGTGCCTTTCAAATGCCTACCAAGGTAGTGTAAAAACTACCAAGAGAACTCCTGCCTGGCACCTTCCCCGGTGGAGTTGTGCATGGGGTGTGTTTGGAACATTTTGTCACCGGCCGAGTCCAAAATTCAGCGGTTCCCCATCTCAGCCCAGAAAGCAGGTAGAACAACTTTTGTGGTGCCTTTCAGGTGCCTACCAAGGTAGTGTAAAAACTACCAGGAGAACTCCTGTCTGGCACCTTCGCTAGTGGAGTTGTGCATGGGGTGTGTTTGGAACATTTTGTCACCGGCCGACTCCAAAATTCAGCGGTTCCCCATCTCAGCCCAGAAAGCAGGTAGAACAACTTTTGTGGTGTCTTTCAGATGCCTACCAAGGTAGTGTAAAAACTACTAAGAGAACTCCTGTCTGGCACCTTCCCCGGTGGAGTTGTGCATGGGGTGTCTTTGGAACATTTTGTCACCGGCCGAGTCCAAAATTCAGCGATTCCCCATCTCAGCCCAGAAAGCAGATAGAACAACTTTTGTGGTGTCTTTCAGATGCCTACCGGAGCAATGTAAAAACTACCAGGAGAACTCCCGTCTGGCACCTTCCCCGGTGGAGTTGTGCAGGGGGTGTGTTAGGAACATTTTGTCACCAGCCGAGTCCAAAATTCAGCGTTTCCCTATCTCAGCCCAGAAAGCAGGTAGAACAACTTTTGTGGTGTCTTTCAGATGCCTACCAAGGTAGTGTAAAAACTACTAAGAGAACTCCTGTCTGGCACCTTCCCCGGTGGAGTTGTGCATGGGGTGTGTTTGGAACATTTTGTCACCGGCCGAGTCCAAAATTCAGCGGTTCCCCATCTCAGCCCAGAAAGCAGGTAGAACAACTTTTGTGGTGTCTTTCAGATGCCTACCGGAGCAATGTAAAAACTACCAGGAGAACTCCTGCCTGGCACCTTCCCCGGTGGAGTTGTGCATGGGGTGTCTTTGGAACATTTTGTCACCAGCCGACTCCAAATTCAGCGGTTCCCCATCTCAGCCCAGAAAGCAGGTAGAACAACTTTTGTGGTGTCTATCAGATGCCTACCAAGGTAGTGTAAAAACTACCAAGAGAACTCCTGCCTGGCACCTTCCCCGGTGGAGTTGTGCATGGGGTGTGTTTGGAACATTTTGTCACCGGCCGACTCCAAAATTCAGCGGTTCCCCATCTCAGCCCAGAAAGCAGGTAGAACAACTTTTGTGGTGTCTTTCAGCTGCCTACCGGAGCAATGTAAAAACTACCAGGAGAACTCCTGTCTGGCACCTTCCCCGGTGGAGTTGTGCATGGGGTGTGTTCGGAACATTTTGTCACCAGCCGAGTCCAAAAATTCAGCGGTTCCCCATCTCAGCCCAGAAAGCAGGTAGAACAACTTTTGTGGTGCCTTTCAGCTGCCTACCAAGGTAGTGTAAAAACTACCAAGAGAACTCCTGCCTGGCACCTTCCCCGGTGGAGTTGTGCATGGGGTGTCTTTGGAACATTTTGTCACCGGCCGACTCCAAAATTCAGCGGTTCCCCATCTCAGCCCAGAAAGCAGGTAGAACAACTTTTGTGGTGCCTTTCAGGTGCCTACCAAGGTAGTGTAAAAACTACTAAGAGAACTCCCGTCTGGCACCTTCGCTAGTGGAGTTGTGCATGGGGTGTGTTTGGAACATTTTGTCACCGGCCGAGTCCAAAATTCAGCGATTCCCCATCTCAGCCCAGAAAGCAGGTAGAACAACTTTTGTGGTGTCCTTTTGATGCCTACCGGAGCAATGTAAAAACTACCAACAGAGCTCGTCCCTGGCACCTTCGCTAGTGGAGTTGTGCATGGGGTGTGTTTGGAACATTTTGTCACCGCCCGACTCCAAAATTCAGCGGTTCCCCATCTCAGCCCAGAAAGCAGGTAGAACAACTTTTGTGGTGCCTTTTAGCTGCCTACCAAGGTAGTGTAAAAACTATTAAGAGAACTCCTGTCTGGCACCTTCCCCGGTGGAGTTGTGCATGGGGTGTCTTTGGAACATTTTGTCACCGGCCGACTCCAAAATTCAGCGGTTCCCCATCTCAGCCCAGAAAGCAGGTAGAACAACTTTTGTGGTGTCTTTCAGCTGCCTACCGGAGCAATGTAAAAACTACAGGAGAACTCCTGTCTGGCACCTTCCCCGGTGGAGTTGTGCATGGGGTGTGTTCGGAATATTTTGTCACCAGCCGAGTCCAAAAATTCAGCGGTTCCCCATCTCAGCCCAGAAAGCAGGTAGAACAACTTTTGTGGTGCCTTTCAAATGCCTACCAAGGTAGTGTAAAAACTACCAAGAGAACTCCTGCCTGGCACCTTCCCCGGTGGAGTTGTGCATGGGGTGTGTTTGGAACATTTTGTCACCGGCCGAGTCCAAAATTCAGCGGTTCCCCATCTCAGCCCAGAAAGCAGGTAGAACAACTTTTGTGGTGCCTTTCAGGTGCCTACCAAGGTAGTGTAAAAACTACCAGGAGAACTCCTGTCTGGCACCTTCGCTAGTGGAGTTGTGCATGGGGTGTGTTTGGAACATTTTGTCACCGGCCGACTCCAAAATTCAGCGGTTCCCCATCTCAGCCCAGAAAGCAGGTAGAACAACTTTTGTGGTGTCTTTCAGATGCCTACCAAGGTAGTGTAAAAACTACTAAGAGAACTCCTGTCTGGCACCTTCCCCGGTGGAGTTGTGCATGGGGTGTCTTTGGAACATTTTGTCACCGGCCGAGTCCAAAATTCAGCGATTCCCCATCTCAGCCCAGAAAGCAGATAGAACAACTTTTGTGGTGTCTTTCAGATGCCTACCGGAGCAATGTAAAAACTACCAGGAGAACTCCCGTCTGGCACCTTCCCCGGTGGAGTTGTGCAGGGGGTGTGTTAGGAACATTTTGTCACCAGCCGAGTCCAAAATTCAGCGTTTCCCTATCTCAGCCCAGAAAGCAGGTAGAACAACTTTTGTGGTGTCTTTCAGATGCCTACCAAGGTAGTGTAAAAACTACTAAGAGAACTCCTGTCTGGCACCTTCCCCGGTGGAGTTGTGCATGGGGTGTGTTTGGAACATTTTGTCACCAGCCGAGTCCAAAATTCAGCGGTTCCCCATCTCAGCCCAGAAAGCAGGTAGAACAACTTTTGTGGTGTCTTTCAGATGCCTACCGGAGCAATGTAAAAACTACCAGGAGAACTCCTGCCTGGCACCTTCCCCGGTGGAGTTGTGCATGGGGTGTCTTTGGAACATTTTGTCACCAGCCGACTCCAAATTCAGCGGTTCCCCATCTCAGCCCAGAAAGCAGGTAGAACAACTTTTGTGGTGTCTATCAGATGCCTACCAAGGTAGTGTAAAAACTACCAAGAGAACTCCTGCCTGGCACCTTCCCCGGTGGAGTTGTGCATGGGGTGTGTTTGGAACATTTTGTCACCGGCCGACTCCAAAATTCAGCGGTTCCCCATCTCAGCCCAGAAAGCAGGTAGAACAACTTTTGTGGTGTCTTTCAGCTGCCTACCGGAGCAATGTAAAAACTACCAGGAGAACTCCTGTCTGGCACCTTCCCCGGTGGAGTTGTGCATGGGGTGTGTTCGGAATATTTTGTCACCAGCCGAGTCCAAAAATTCAGCGGTTCCCCATCTCAGCCCAGAAAGCAGGTAGAACAACTTTTGTGGTGCCTTTCAGCTGCCTACCAAGGTAGTGTAAAAACTACCAAGAGAACTCCTGCCTGGCACCTTCCCCGGTGGAGTTGTGCATGGGGTGTCTTTGGAACATTTTGTCACCGGCCGAGTCCAAAATTCAGCGGTTCCCCATCTCAGCCCAGAAAGCAGGTAGAACAACTTTTGTGGTGCCTTTCAGGTGCCTACCAAGGTAGTGTAAAAACTACTAAGAGAACTCCCGTCTGGCACCTTCGCTAGTGGAGTTGTGCATGGGGTGTGTTTGGAACATTTTGTCACCGGCCGAGTCCAAAATTCAGCGATTCCCCATCTCAGCCCAGAAAGCAGGTAGAACAACTTTTGTGGTGTCCTTTTGATGCCTACCGGAGCAATGTAAAAACTACCAACAGAGCTCGTCCCTGGCACCTTCGCTAGTGGAGTTGTGCATGGGGTGTGTTTGGAACATTTTGTCACCGCCCGACTCCAAAATTCAGCGGTTCCCCATCTCAGCCCAGAAAGCAGGTAGAACAACTTTTGTGGTGCCTTTTAGCTGCCTACCAAGGTAGTGTAAAAACTATTAAGAGAACTCCTGTCTGGCACCTTCCCCGGTGGAGTTGTGCATGGGGTGTCTTTGGAACATTTTGTCACCGGCCGACTCCAAAATTCAGCGGTTCCCCATCTCAGCCCAGAAAGCAGGTAGAACAACTTTTGTGGTGTCTTTCAGCTGCCTACCGGAGCAATGTAAAAACTACAGGAGAACTCCTGTCTGGCACCTTCCCCGGTGGAGTTGTGCATGGGGTGTGTTCGGAATATTTTGTCACCAGCCGAGTCCAAAAATTCAGCGGTTCCCCATCTCAGCCCAGAAAGCAGGTAGAACAACTTTTGTGGTGCCTTTCAAATGCCTACCAAGGTAGTGTAAAAACTACCAAGAGAACTCCTGCCTGGCACCTTCCCCGGTGGAGTTGTGCATGGGGTGTGTTTGGAACATTTTGTCACCGGCCGAGTCCAAAATTCAGCGGTTCCCCATCTCAGCCCAGAAAGCAGGTAGAACAACTTTTGTGGTGCCTTTCAGGTGCCTACCAAGGTAGTGTAAAAACTACCAGGAGAACTCCTGTCTGGCACCTTCGCTAGTGGAGTTGTGCATGGGGTGTGTTTGGAACATTTGTCACCAGCCGACTCCAAAATTCAGCTGTTCCCCATCTCAGCCCAGAAAGCAGGTAGAACAACTTTTGTGGTGTCTTTTAGATGCCTACCAAGGTAGTGTAAAAACTATCAAGAGAACGCTTGTCTGGCACCTTCCCCGGTGGAGTTTTGCAGGGGGTGTGTTTGGAACATTTTGTCACCGGCCGAGTCCAAAATTCAGCGATTCCCCATCTCAGCCCAGAAAGCAGGTAGAACAACTTTTGTGGTGTCTTTCAGATGCCTACCGGAGCAATGTAAAAACTACCAGGAGAACTCCTGTCTGGCACCTTCCCCGGTGGAGTTGTGCAGGGGGTGTGTTTGGAACATTTTGTCTCTGGCCGAGTCCAAAATTCAGCGGTTCCCCATCTCAGCCCAGAAAGCAGGTAGAACAACTTTTGTGGTGCCTTTCAAATGCCTACCAAGGTAGTGTAAAAACTACCAAGAGAACTCCTGCCTGGCACCTTCCCCGGTGGAGTTGTGCATGGGGTGTCTTTGGAACATTTTGTCACCGGGCGACTCCAAAATTCAGCGGTTCCCCATCTCAGCCCAGAAAGCAGGTAGAACAACTTTTGTGGTGCCTTTCAGGTGCCTACCAAGGTAGTGTAAAAACTACCAACAGAGCTCGTCCCTGGCACCTTCGCTAGTGGAGTTGTGCATGGGGTGTGTTTGGAACATTTTGTCACCGGCCGACTCCAAAATTCAGCGGTTCCCCATCTCAGCCCAGAAAGCAGGTAGAACAACTTTTGTGGTGTCTTTCAGATGCCTACCGGAGCAATGTAAAAACTACCAGGAGAACTCCTGTCTGGCACCTTCCCCGGTGGAGTTGTGCATGGGGTGTGTTTGGAACATTTTGTCACCGGCCGAGTCCAAAATTCAGCGATTCCCCATCTCAGCCCAGAAAGCAGGTAGAACAACTTTTGTGGTGCCTTTCAGGTGCCTACCAAGGTCGTGTAAAAACTACCAGGAGAACTCCTGTCTGGCACCTTCCCCGGTGGAGTTGTGCATGGGGTGTCTTTGGAACATTTTGTCACCGGCCGAGTCCAAAATTCAGCGGTTCCCCATCTCAGCCCAGAAAGCAGGTAGAACAACTTTTGTGGTGCCTTTCAGGTGCCTACCAAGGTCGTGTAAAAACTACTAAGAGAACTCCTGTCTGGCACCTTCCCCGGTGGAGTTGTGCATGGGGTGTCTTTGGAACATTTTGTCACTGGCCGAGTCCAAAATTCAGCGGTTCCCCATCTCAGCCCAGAAAGCAGGTAGAACAACTTTTGTGGTGTCTTTCAGATGCCTACCGGAGCAATGTAAAAACTACCAGGAGAACTCCTGTCTGGCACCTTCCCCGGTGGAGTTGTGCAGGGGGTGTGTTTGGAACATTTTGTCACCAGCCGAGTCCAAAATTCAGCGGTTCCCCATCTCAGCCCAGAAAGCAGGTAGAACAACTTTTGTGGTGCCTTTCAAATGCCTACCAAGGTAGTGTAAAAACTACCAAGAGAACTCCTGCCTGGCACCTTCCCCGGTGGAGTTGTGCATGGGGTGTCTTTGGAACATTTTGTCACCGGCCGAGTCCAAAATTCAGCGATTCCCCATCTCAGCCCAGAAAGCAGGTAGAACAACTTTTGTGGTGTCCTTTTGATGCCTACCGGAGCAATGTAAAAACTACCAACAGAGCTCGTCCCTGGCACCTTCGCTAGTGGAGTTGTGCATGGGGTGTCTTTGGAACATTTTGTCACCGGACGACTCCAAAATTCAGCGGTTCCCCATCTCAGCCCAGAAAGCAGGTAGAACAACTTTTGTGGTGTCTTTTAGATGCCTACCAAGGTAGTGTAAAAACTACCAAGAGAACTCCTGTCTGGCACCTTCCCCGGTGGAGTTGTGCAGGGGGTGTGTTTGGAACATTTTGTCACCGGCCGACTCCAAAATTCAGCGGTTCCCCATCTCAGCCCAGAAAGCAGGTAGAACAACTTTTGTGGTGTCTTTCAGCTGCCTACCGGAGCAATGTAAAAACTACCAGGAGAACTCCTGTCTGGCACCTTCCCCGGTGGAGTTGTGCATGGGGTGTGTTCGGAACATTTTGTCTCCAGCCGAGTCCAAAATTCAGCGGTTCCCCATCTCAGCCCAGAAAGCAGGTAGAACAACTTTTGTGGTGTCTTTCAGATGCCTACCGGAGCAATGTAAAAACTACCAGGAGAACTCCTGTCTGGCACCTTCCCCGGTGGAGTTGTGCAGGGGGTGTGTTTGGAACATTTTGTCACCAGCCGACTCCAAAATTCAGCGGTTCCCCATCTCAGCCCAGAAAGCAGGTAGAACAACTTTTGTGGTGCCTTTCAAATGCCTACCAAGGTAGTGTAAAAACTACCAAGAGAACTCCTGCCTGGCACCTTCCCCGGTGGAGTTGTGCATGGGGTGTCTTTGGAACATTTTGTCACCGGCCGAGTCCAAAATTCAGCGATTCCCCATCTCAGCCCAGAAAGCAGGTAGAACAACTTTTGTGGTGTCCCTTTGATGCCTACCGGAGCAATGTAAAAACTACCAACAGAGCTCGTCCCTGGCACCTTCGCTAGTGGAGTTGTGCATGGGGTGTGTTTGGAACATTTTGTCACCGGCCGACTCCAAAATTCAGCGGTTCCCCATCTCAGCCCAGAAAGCAGGTAGAACAACTTTTGTGGTGCCTTTTAGCTGCCTACCAAGGTAGTGTAAAAACTATTAAGAGAACTCCTGTCTGGCACCTTCCCCGGTGGAGTTGTGCATGGGGTGTGTTTGGAACATTTTGTCACCGGCCGAGTCCAAAATTCAGCGTTTCCCCATCTCAGCCCAGAAAGCAGGTAGAACAACTTTTGTGGTGTCTTTCAGCTGCCTACCGGAGCAATGTAAAAACTACAGGAGAACTCCTGTCTGGCACCTTCCCCGGTGGAGTTGTGCATGGGCTGTGTTCGGAATATTTTGTCACCAGCCGAGTCCAAAAATTCAGCGGTTCCCCATCTCAGCCCAGAAAGCAGGTAGAACAACTTTTGTGGTGCCTTTCAAATGCCTACCAAGGTAGTGTAAAAACTACCAAGAGAACTCCTGCCTGGCACCTTCCCCGGTGGAGTTGTGCATGGGGTGTGTTTGGAACATTTTGTCACCGGCCGAGTCCAAAATTCAGCGGTTCCCCATCTCAGCCCAGAAAGCAGGTAGAACAACTTTTGTGGTGCCTTTCAGGTGCCTACCAAGGTAGTGTAAAAACTACCAGGAGAACTCCTGTCTGGCACCTTCGCTAGTGGAGTTGTGCATGGGGTGTGTTTGGAACATTTTGTCACCGGCCGACTCCAAAATTCAGCGGTTCCCCATCTCAGCCCAGAAAGCAGGTAGAACAACTTTTGTGGTGTCTTTCAGATGCCTACCAAGGTAGTGTAAAAACTACAAAGAGAACTCCTGTCTGGCACCTTCCCCGGTGGAGTTGTGCATGGGGTGTCTTTGGAACATTTTGTCACCGGCCGAGTCCAAAATTCAGCGATTCCCCATCTCAGCCCAGAAAGCAGATAGAACAACTTTTGTGGTGTCTTTCAGATGCCTACCGGAGCAATGTAAAAACTACCAGGAGAACTCCCGTCTGGCACCTTCCCCGGTGGAGTTGTGCAGGGGGTGTGTTAGGAACATTTTGTCACCAGCCGAGTCCAAAATTCAGCGTTTCCCCATCTCAGCCCAGAAAGCAGGTAGAACAACTTTTGTGGTGTCTTTCAGATGCCTACCAAGGTAGTGTAAAAACTACTAAGAGAACTCCTGTCTGGCACCTTCCCCGGTGGAGTTGTGCATGGGGTGTGTTTGGAACATTTTGTCACCGGCCGAGTCCAAAATTCAGCGGTTCCCCATCTCAGCCCAGAAAGCAGGTAGAACAACTTTTGTGGTGTCTTTCAGATGCCTACCGGAGCAATGTAAAAACTACCAGGAGAACTCCTGCCTGGCACCTTCCCCGGTGGAGTTGTGCATGGGGTGTCTTTGGAACATTTTGTCACCAGCCGACTCCAAATTCAGCGGTTCCCCATCTCAGCCCAGAAAGCAGGTAGAACAACTTTTGTGGTGTCTATCAGATGCCTACCAAGGTAGTGTAAAAACTACCAGGAGAACTCCTGCCTGGCACCTTCCCCGGTGGAGTTGTGCATGGGGTGTGTTTGGAACATTTTGTCACCGGCCGACTCCAAAATTCAGCGGTTCCCCATCTCAGCCCAGAAAGCAGGTAGAACAACTTTTGTGGTGTCTTTCAGCTGCCTACCGGAGCAATGTAAAAACTACCAGGAGAACTCCTGTCTGGCACCTTCCCCGGTGGAGTTGTGCAGGGGGTGTGTTCGGAACATTTTGTCACCAGCCGAGTCCAAAAATTCAGCGGTTCCCCATCTCAGCCCAGAAAGCAGGTAGAACAACTTTTGTGGTGCCTTTCAGCTGCCTACCAAGGTAGTGTAAAAACTACCAAGAGAACTCCTGCCTGGCACCTTCCCCGGTGGAGTTGTGCATGGGGTGTCTTTGGAACATTTTGTCACCGGCCGACTCCAAAATTCAGCGGTTCCCCATCTCAGCCCAGAAAGCAGGTAGAACAACTTTTGTGGTGCCTTTCAGGTGCCTACCAAGGTAGTGTAAAAACTACTAAGAGAACTCCCGTCTGGCACCTTCCCCGGTGGAGTTGTGCATGGGGTGTGTTTGGAACATTTTGTCACCGGCCGAGTCCAAAATTCAGCGATTCCCCATCTCAGCCCAGAAAGCAGGTAGAACAACTTTTGTGGTGTCCTTTTGATGCCTACCGGAGCAATGTAAAAACTACCAACAGAGCTCGTCCCTGGCACCTTCGCTAGTGGAGTTGTGCATGGGGTGTGTTTGGAACATTTTGTCACCGCCCGACTCCAAAATTCAGCGGTTCCCCATCTCAGCCCAGAAAGCAGGTAGAACAACTTTTGTGGTGCCTTTTAGCTGCCTACCAAGGTAGTGTAAAAACTATTAAGAGAACTCCTGTCTGGCACCTTCCCCGGTGGAGTTGTGCATGGGGTGTGTTTGGAACATTTTGTCACCGGCCGAGTCCAAAATTCAGCGTTTCCCCATCTCAGCCCAGAAAGCAGGTAGAACAACTTTTGTGGTGTCTTTCAGCTGCCTACCGGAGCAATGTAAAAACTACAGGAGAACTCCTGTCTGGCACCTTCCCCGGTGGAGTTGTGCATGGGGTGTGTTCGGAATATTTTGTCACCAGCCGAGTCCAAAAATTCAGCGGTTCCCCATCTCAGCCCAGAAAGCAGGTAGAACAACTTTTGTGGTGCCTTTCAAATGCCTACCAAGGTAGTGTAAAAACTACCAAGAGAACTCCTGCCTGGCACCTTCCCCGGTGGAGTTGTGCATGGGGTGTGTTTGGAACATTTTGTCACCGGCCGAGTCCAAAATTCAGCGGTTCCCCATCTCAGCCCAGAAAGCAGGTAGAACAACTTTTGTGGTGCCTTTCAGGTGCCTACCAAGGTAGTGTAAAAACTACCAGGAGAACTCCTGTCTGGCACCTTCGCTAGTGGAGTTGTGCATGGGGTGTGTTTGGAACATTTTGTCACCAGCCGACTCCAAAATTCAGCTGTTCCCCATCTCAGCCCAGAAAGCAGGTAGAACAACTTTTGTGGTGTCTTTTAGATGCCTACCAAGGTAGTGTAAAAACTATCAAGAGAACGCTTGTCTGGCACCTTCCCCGGTGGAGTTTTGCAGGGGGTGTGTTTGGAACATTTTGTCACCGGCCGAGTCCAAAATTCAGCGATTCCCCATCTCAGCCCAGAAAGCAGGTAGAACAACTTTTGTGGTGTCTTTCAGATGCCTACCGGAGCAATGTAAAAACTACCAGGAGAACTCCTGTCTGGCACCTTCCCCGGTGGAGTTGTGCATGGGGTGTCTTTGGAACATTTTGTCACCGGGCGACTCCAAAATTCAGCGGTTCCCCATCTCAGCCCAGAAAGCAGGTAGAACAACTTTTGTGGTGCCTTTCAGGTGCCTACCAAGGTAGTGTAAAAACTACCAACAGAGCTCGTCCCTGGCACCTTCGCTAGTGGAGTTGTGCATGGGGTGTGTTTGGAACATTTTGTCACCGGCCGACTCCAAAATTCAGCGGTTCCCCATCTCAGCCCAGAAAGCAGGTAGAACAACTTTTGTGGTGTCTTTCAGCTGCCTACCGGAGCAATGTAAAAACTACCAGGAGAACTCCTGTCTGGCACCTTCCCCGGTGGAGTTGTGCATGGGGTGTGTTTGGAACATTTTGTCACCGGCCGAGTCCAAAATTCAGCGATTCCCCATCTCAGCCCAGAAAGCAGGTAGAACAACTTTTGTGGTGCCTTTCAGGTGCCTACCAAGGTCGTGTAAAAACTACCAGGAGAACTCCTGTCTGGCACCTTCCCCGGTGGAGTTGTGCATGGGGTGTCTTTGGAACATTTTGTCACCGGCCGAGTCCAAAATTCAGCGGTTCCCCATCTCAGCCCAGAAAGCAGGTAGAACAACTTTTGTGGTGCCTTTCAGGTGCCTACCAAGGTCGTGTAAAAACTACTAAGAGAACTCCTGTCTGGCACCTTCCCCGGTGGAGTTGTGCATGGGGTGTCTTTGGAACATTTTGTCACTGGCCGAGTCCAAAATTCAGCGGTTCCCCATCTCAGCCCAGAAAGCAGGTAGAACAACTTTTGTGGTGTCTTTCAGATGCCTACCGGAGCAATGTAAAAACTACCAGGAGAACTCCTGTCTGGCACCTTCCCCGGTGGAGTTGTGCAGGGGGTGTGTTTGGAACATTTTGTCACCAGCCGAGTCCAAAATTCAGCGGTTCCCCATCTCAGCCCAGAAAGCAGGTAGAACAACTTTTGTGGTGCCTTTCAAATGCCTACCAAGGTAGTGTAAAAACTACCAAGAGAACTCCTGCCTGGCACCTTCCCCGGTGGAGTTGTGCATGGGGTGTGTTTGGAACATTTTGTCACCGGCCGAGTCCAAAATTCAGCGATTCCCCATCTCAGCCCAGAAAGCAGGTAGAACAACTTTTGTGGTGCCTTTCAGGTGCCTACCAAGGTCGTGTAAAAACTACCAGGAGAACTCCTGTCTGGCACCTTCCCCGGTGGAGTTGTGCATGGGGTGTCTTTGGAACATTTTGTCACCGGCCGAGTCCAAAATTCAGCGGTTCCCCATCTCAGCCCAGAAAGCAGGTAGAACAACTTTTGTGGTGCCTTTCAGGTGCCTACCAAGGTCGTGTAAAAACTACTAAGAGAACTCCTGTCTGGCACCTTCCCCGGTGGAGTTGTGCATGGGGTGTCTTTGGAACATTTTGTCACTGGCCGAGTCCAAAATTCAGCGGTTCCCCATCTCAGCCCAGAAAGCAGGTAGAACAACTTTTGTGGTGTCTTTCAGATGCCTACCGGAGCAATGTAAAAACTACCAGGAGAACTCCTGTCTGGCACCTTCCCCGGTGGAGTTGTGCAGGGGGTGTGTTTGGAACATTTTGTCACCAGCCGAGTCCAAAATTCAGCGGTTCCCCATCTCAGCCCAGAAAGCAGGTAGAACAACTTTTGTGGTGCCTTTCAAATGCCTACCAAGGTAGTGTAAAAACTACCAAGAGAACTCCTGCCTGGCACCTTCCCCGGTGGAGTTGTGCATGGGGTGTCTTTGGAACATTTTGTCACCGGCCGAGTCCAAAATTCAGCGATTCCCCATCTCAGCCCAGAAAGCAGGTAGAACAACTTTTGTGGTGTCCTTTTGATGCCTACCGGAGCAATGTAAAAACTACCAACAGAGCTCGTCCCTGGCACCTTCGCTAGTGGAGTTGTGCATGGGGTGTGTTTGGAACATTTTGTCACCGCCCGACTCCAAAATTCAGCGGTTCCCCATCTCAGCCCAGAAAGCAGGTAGAACAACTTTTGTGGTGCCTTTTAGCTGCCTACCAAGGTAGTGTAAAAACTATTAAGAGAACTCCTGTCTGGCACCTTCCCCGGTGGAGTTGTGCATGGGGTGTGTTTGGAACATTTTGTCACCGGCCGAGTCCAAAATTCAGCGTTTCCCCATCTCAGCCCAGAAAGCAGGTAGAACAACTTTTGTGGTGTCTTTCAGCTGCCTACCGGAGCAATGTAAAAACTACAGGAGAACTCCTGTCTGGCACCTTCCCCGGTGGAGTTGTGCATGGGGTGTGTTCGGAATATTTTGTCACCAGCCGAGTCCAAAAATTCAGCGGTTCCCCATCTCAGCCCAGAAAGCAGGTAGAACAACTTTTGTGGTGCCTTTCAAATGCCTACCAAGGTAGTGTAAAAACTACCAAGAGAACTCCTGCCTGGCACCTTCCCCGGTGGAGTTGTGCATGGGGTGTGTTTGGAACATTTTGTCACCGGCCGAGTCCAAAATTCAGCGGTTCCCCATCTCAGCCCAGAAAGCAGGTAGAACAACTTTTGTGGTGCCTTTCAGCTGCCTACCAAGGTAGTGTAAAAACTACCAGGAGAACTCCTGTCTGGCACCTTCGCTAGTGGAGTTGTGCATGGGGTATGTTTGGAACATTTTGTCACCGGCCGACTCCAAAATTCAGCGGTTCCCCATCTCAGCCCAGAAAGCAGGTAGAACAACTTTTGTGGTGCCTTTCAGCTGCCTACCAAGGTAGTGTAAAAACTACTAAGAGAACTCCTGTCTGGCACCTTCCCCGGTGGAGTTGTGCAGGGGGTGTGTTTGGAACATTTTGTCACCGGCCGAGTCCAAAATTCAGCGGTTCCCCATCTCAGCCCACAAAGCAGGTAGAACAACTTTTGTGGTGTCTTTCAGATGCCTACCGGAGCAATGTAAAAACTACCAGGAGAACTCCTGCCTGGCACCTTCCCCGGTGGAGTTGTGCATGGGGTGTCTTTGGAACATTTTGTCACCGGCCGAGTCCAAAATTCAGCGATTCCCCATCTCAGCCCAGAAAGCAGGTAGAACAACTTTTGTGGTGTCTTTCAGATGCCTACCAAGGTAGTGTAAAAACTACCAGGAGAACTCCTGTCTGGCACCTTCCCCGGTGGAGTTGTGCATGGGGTGTGTTTGGAACATTTTGTCACCGGCCGAGTCCAAAATTCAGCCGTTCCCCATCTCAGCCCAGAAAGCAGGTAGAACATCTTTTGTGGTGTCTTTTAGATGCCTACCGGAGCAATGTAAAAACTACCAGAAGAACTCCTGTCTGGCACCTTCCCCGGTATAGTTGTGCAGGGGGTGTCTTTGGAACATTTTGTCACCAGCCGAGTCCAAAATTCAGCGGTTCCCCATCTCAGCCCAGAAAGCAGGTAGAACAACTTTTGTGGTGTCTTTTAGATGCCTACCAAGGTAGTGTAAAAACTATCAAGAGAACGCTTGTCTGGCACCTTCCCCGGTGGAGTTTTGCAGGGGGTGTGTTTGGAACATTTTGTCACCGGCCGAGTCCAAAATTCAGCGATTCCCCATCTCAGCCCAGAAAGCAGGTAGAACAACTTTTGTGGTGTCTTTCAGATGCCTACCGGAGCAATGTAAAAACTACCAGGAGAACTCCTGTCTGGCACCTTCCCCGGTGGAGTTGTGCAGGGGGTGTGTTTGGAACATTTTGTCTCTGGCCGAGTCCAAAATTCAGCGGTTCCCCATCTCAGCCCAGAAAGCAGGTAGAACAACTTTTGTGGTGCCTTTCAAATGCCTACCAAGGTAGTGTAAAAACTACCAAGAGAACTCCTGCCTGGCACCTTCCCCGGTGGAGTTGTGCAGGGGGTGTGTTTGGAACATTTTGTCACCGGCCGAGTCCAAAATTCAGCGGTTCCCCATCTCAGCCCAGAAAGCAGGTAGAACAACTTTTGTGGTGCCTTTCAGGTGCCTACCAAGGTAGTGTAAAAACTACCAGGAGAACTCCTGTCTGGCACCTTCGCTAGTGGAGTTGTGCATGGGGTGTCTTTGGAACATTTTGTCACCAGCCGACTCCAAAATTCAGCGGTTCCCCATCTCAGCCCAGAAAGCAGGTAGAACAACTTTTGTGGTGTCTTTTAGATGCCTACCAAGGTAGTGTAAAAACTACTAAGAGAACTCCTGTCTGGCACCTTCCCCGGTGGAGTTGTGCATGGGGTGTCTTTGGAACATTTTGTCACCGGCCGAGTCCAAAATTCAGCGATTCCCCATCTCAGCCCAGAAAGCAGATAGAACAACTTTTGTGGTGTCTTTCAGATGCCTACCGGAGCAATGTAAAAACTACCAGGAGAACTCCCGTCTGGCACCTTCCCCGGTGGAGTTGTGCATGGGGTGTGTTTGGAACATTTTGTCACCAGCCGAGTCCAAAATTCAGCGGTTCCCCATCTCAGCCCAGAAAGCAGGTAGAACAACTTTTTTGGTGTCTTTCAGATGCCTACCAAGGTAGTGTAAAAACTACTAAGAGAACTCCTGTCTGGCACCTTCCCCGGTGGAGTTGTGCAGGGGGTGTGTTTGGAACATTTTGTCACCGGCCGAGTCCAAAATTCAGCGGTTCCCCATCTCAGCCCAGAAAGCAGGTAGAACAACCTTTGTGGTGTCTTTCAGATGCCTACCGGAGCAATGTAAAAACTACCAGGAGAACTGCCGTCTGGCACCTTCCCCGGTGGAGTTTTGCAGGGGGTGTGTTTGGAACATTTTGTCACCAGCCGAGTCCAAAATTCAGCGTTTCCCCATCTCAGCCCAGAAAGCAGGTAGAACAACTTTTGTGGTGTCTTTCAGATGCCTACCAAGGTAGTGTAAAAACTACTAAGAGAACTCCTGTCTGGCACCTTCCCCGGTGGAGTTGTGCATGGGGTGTGTTTGGAACATTTTGTCACCGGCCGAGTCCAAAATTCAGCGGTTCCCCATCTCAGCCCAGAAAGCAGGTAGAACAACTTTTGTGGTGTCTTTCAGATGCCTACCAAGGTAGTGTAAAAACTCTCAAGAGAACTCCTGTCTGGCACCTTCCCCGGTGGAGTTGTGCAGGGGGTGTCTTTGGAACATTTTTCACCAGCCGACTCCAAAATTCAGGGGTTCCCCATCTCAGCCCAGAAAGCAGGTAGAACAACTTTTGTGGTGTCTTTCAGATGCCTACCAGAGCAATGTAAAAACTACCAGGAGAACTCCTGCCTGGCACCTTCCCCGGTGGAGTTGTGCATGGGGTGTGTTTGGAACATTTTGTCACCAGCCGACTCCAAAATTCAGCTGTTCCCCATCTCAGCCCAGAAAGCAGGTAGAACAACTTTTGTGGTGTCTTTCAGATGCCTACCGGAGCAATGTAAAAACTACCAGGAGAACTCCTGTCTGGCACCTTCCCCGGTGGAGTTGTGCAGGGGGTGTGTTTGGAACATTTTGTCACCAGCCGAGTCCAAAATTCAGCGTTTCCCCATCTCAGCCCAGAAAGCAGGTAGAACAACTTTTGTGGTGTCTTTCAGATGCCTACCAAGGTAGTGTAAAAACTATCAAGAGAACGCTTGTCTGGCACATTCCCCGGTGGAGTTGTGCATGGGGTGTCTTTGGAACATTTTGTCACCGGCCGAGTCCAAAATTCAGCGATTCCCCATCTCAGCCCAGAAAGCAGGTAGAACAACTTTTGTGGTGTCTTTCAGATGCCTACCGGAGCAATGTAAAAACTACCAAGAGAACTCCTGTCTGGCACCTTCCCCGGTGGAGTTGTGCAGGGGGTGTGTTTGAAACATTTTGTCACCAGCCGACTCCAAAATTCAGCGATTCCCCATCTCAGCCCAGAAAGCAGGTAGAACAACTTTTGTGGTGTCTTTTAGATGCCTACCAAGGTAGTGTAAAAACTACCAAGAGAACTCCTGTCTGGCACCTTCCCCGGTGGAGTTGTGCATGGGGTGTCTTTGGAACATTTTGTCACCGGCCGAGTCCAAAATTCAGCGGTTCCCCATCTCAGCCCAGAAAGCAGGTAGAACAACTTTTGTGGTGTCTTTCAGCTGCCTACCGGAGCAATGTAAAAACTACCAGGAGAACTCCTGTCTGGCACCTTCCCCGGTGGAGTTGTGCATGGGGTGTGTTCGGAACATTTTGTCACCAGCCGAGTCCAAAAATTCAGCGGTTCCCCATCTCAGCCCAGAAAGCAGGTAGAACAACTTTTGTGGTGCCTTTCAGGTGCCTACCAAGGTAGTGTAAAAACTACCAAGAGAACTCCTGCCTGGCACCTTCCCCGGTGGAGTTGTGCATGGGGTGTCTTTGGAACATTTTGTCACCGGCCGAGTCCAAAATTCAGCGGTTCCCCATCTCAGCCCAGAAAGCAGGTAGAACAACTTTTGTGGTGTCTTTCAGCTGCCTACCGGAGCAATGTAAAAACTACCAGGAGAACTCCTGTCTGGCACCTTCCCCGGTGGAGTTGTGCAGGGGGTGTGTTTGGAACATTTTGTCACTGGCCGAGTCCAAAATTCAGCGGTTCCCCATCTCAGCCCAGAAAGCAGGTAGAACAACTTTTGTGGTGTCTTTCAGATGCCTACCGGAGCAATGTAAAAACTACCAGGAGAACTCCTGTCTGGCACCTTCCCCGGTGGAGTTGTGCAGGGGGTGTGTTTGGAACATTTTGTCACCAGCCGAGTCCAAAATTCAGCGGTTCCCTATCTCAGCCCAGAAAGCAGGTAGAACAACTTTTGTGGTGCCTTTCAAATGCCTACCAAGGTAGTGTAAAAACTACCAAGAGAACTCCTGCCTGGCACCTTCCCCGGTGGAGTTGTGCATGGGGTGTCTTTGGAACATTTTGTCACCGGCCGACTCCAAAATTCAGCGATTCCCCATCTCAGCCCAGAAAGCAGGTAGAACAACTTTTGTGGTGTCCTTTTGATGCCTACCGGAGCAATGTAAAAACTACCAACAGAGCTCGTCCCTGGCACCTTCGCTAGTGGACTTGTGCATGGGGTGTGTTTGGAACATTTTGTCACCGGCCGAGTCCAAAATTCAGCGGTTCCCCATCTCACCCCAGAAAGCAGGTAGAACAACTTTTGTGGTGCCTTTTAGCTGCCTACCAAGGTAGTGTAAAAACTATTAAGAGAACTCCTGCCTGGCACCTTCCCCGGTGGAGTTGTGCATGGGGTGTGTTTGGAACATTTTGTCACCGGCCGAGTCCAAAATTCAGCGTTTCCCCATCTCAGCCCAGAAAGCAGGTAGAACAACTTTTGTGGTGTCTTTCAGCTGCCTACCGGAGCAATGTAAAAACTACAGGAGAACTCCTGTCTGGCACCTTCCCCGGTGGAGTTGTGCATGGGGTGTGTTCGGAATATTTTGTCACCAGCCGAGCCCAAAAATTCAGCGGTTCCCCATCTCAGCCCAGAAAGCAGGTAGAACAACTTTTGTGGTGCCTTTCAAATGCCTACCAAGGTAGTGTAAAAACTATTAAGAGAACTCCTGTCTGGCACCTTCCCCGGTGGAGTTGTGCATGGGGTGTGTTTGGAACATTTTGTCACCGGCCGAGTCCAAAATTCAGCGTTTCCCCATCTCAGCCCAGAAAGCAGGTAGAACAACTTTTGTGGTGCCTTTCAGCTGCCTACCAAGGTAGTGTAAAAACTACTAAGAGAACTCCTGTCTGGCACCTTCCCCGGTGGAGTTGTGCATGGGGTGTGTTTGGAACATTTTGTCACCGGCCGAGTCCAAAATTCAGCGGTTCCCCATCTCAGCCCAGAAAGCAGGTAGAACAACTTTTGTGGTGTCTTTCAGCTGCCTACCGGAGCAATGTAAAAACTACCAGGAGAACTCCTGCCTGGCACCTTCCCCGGTGGAGTTGTGCATGGGGTGTCTTTGGAACATTTTGTCACCAGCCGAGTCCAAAATTCAGCGATTCCCCATCTCAGCCCAGAAAGCAGGTAGAGCAACTTTTGTGGTGCCTTTCAGGTGCCTACCAAGGTAGTGTAAAAACTACCAAGAGAACTCCTGCCTGGCACCTTCCCCGGTGGAGTTGTGCATGGGGTGTCTTTGGAACATTTTGTCACCGCCCGACTCCAAAATTCAGCGGTTCCCCATCTCAGCCCAGAAAGCAGGTAGAACATCTTTTGTGGTGTCTTTTAGATGCCTACCGGAGCAATGTAAAAACTACCAGGAGAACTCCTGTCTGGCACCTTCCCCGGTATAGTTGTGCAGGGGGTGTCTTTGGAACATTTTGTCACCGGCCGACTCCAAAATTCAGCGGTTCCCTATCTCAGCCCAGAAAGCAGGTAGAACAACTTTTGTGGTGCCTTTCAAATGCCTACCAAGGTAGTGTAAAAACTACCAAGAGAACTCCTGCCTGGCACCTTCCCCGGTGGAGTTGTGCATGGGGTGTCTTTGGAACATTTTGTCACCGGCCGACTCCAAAATTCAGCGATTCCCCATCTCAGCCCAGAAAGCAGGTAGAACAACTTTTGTGGTGTCCTTTTGATGCCTACCGGAGCAATGTAAAAACTACCAGGAGAACTCCTGTCTGGCACCTTCCCCGGTGGAGTTGTGCAGGGGGTGTGTTTGGAACATTTTGTCTCTGGCCGAGTCCAAAATTCAGCGATTCCCCATCTCAGCCCAGAAAGCAGGTAGAACAACTTTTGTGGTGCCTTTCAAATGCCTACCAAGGTAGTGTAAAAACTACCAAGAGAACTCCTGCCTGGCACCTTCCCCGGTGGAGTTGTGCATGGGGTGTGTTTGGAACATTTTGTCACCGGCCGAGTCCAAAATTCAGCGGTTCCCCATCTCAGCCCAGAAAGCAGGTAGAACAACTTTTGTGGTGCCTTTCAGGTGCCTACCAAGGTAGTGTAAAAACTACCAGGAGAACTCCTGTCTGGCACCTTCGCTAGTGGAGTTGTGCATGGGGTGTGTTTGGAACATTTTGTCACCGGCCGAGTCCAAAATTCAGCGATTCCCCATCTCAGCCCAGAAAGCAGGTAGAACAACTTTTGTGGTGTCCTTTTGATGCCTACCGGAGCAATGTAAAAACTACCAACAGAGCTCGTCCCTGGCACCTTCGCTAGTGGAGTTGTGCATGGGGTGTGTTTGGAACATTTTGTCACCAGCAGAGTCCAAAATTCAGCGGTTCCCCATCTCAGCCCAGAAAGCAGGTAGAACAACTTTTGTGGTGTCTTTCAGATGCCTACCGGAGCAATGTAAAAACTACTAAGAGAACTCCTGTCTGGCACCTTCCCCGGTGGAGTTGTGCATGGGGTGTGTTTGGAACATTTTGTCACCAGCCGACTCCAAAATTCAGCGGATCCCCATCTCAGCCCAGAAAGCAGGTAGAACAACTTTTGTGGTGCCTTTCAAATGCCTACCAAGGTAGTGTAAAAACTACCAAGAGAACTCCTGTCTGGCACCTTCCCCGGTGGAGTTGTGCAGGGGGTGTGTTTGGAACATTTTGTCACCGGCCGAGTCCAAAATTCAGCGGTTCCCCATCTCAGCCCAGAAAGCAGGTAGAACAACTTTTGTGGTGTCTTTCAGCTGCCTACCGGAGCAATGTAAAAACTACCAACAGAGCTCGTCCCTGGCACCTTCGCTAGTGGAGTTGTGCATGGGGTGTGTTTGGAACATTTTGTCACCGGCCGACTCCAAAATTCAGCGGTTCCCCATCTCAGCCCAGAAAGCAGGTAGAACAACTTTTGTGGTGTCTTTCAGATGCCTACCAAGGTAGTGTAAAAACTACCAGGAGAACTCCTGTCCGGCACCTTCCCCGGTGGAGTTGTGCATGGGGTGTGTTTGGAACATTTTGTCACCAGCCGACTCCAAAATTCAGCGTTTCCCCATCTCAGCCCAGAAAGCAGGTAGAACAACTTTTGTGGTGTCTTTCAGATGCCTACCAAGGTAGTGTAAAAACTATCAAGAGAACGCTTGTCTGGCACATTCCCCGGTGGAGTTGTGCATGGGGTGTCTTTGGAACATTTTGTCACCGGCCGAGTCCAAAATTCAGCGATTCCCCATCTCAGCCCAGAAAGCAGATAGAACAACTTTTGTGGTGTCTTTCAGATGCCTACCGGAGCAATGTAAAAACTACCAGGAGAACTCCTGTCTGGCACCTTCCCCGGTGGAGTTGTGCATGGGGTGTGTTTGGAACATTTTGTCACCAGCCGACTCCAAAATTCAGCGATTCCCCATCTCAGCCCAGAAAGCAGGTAGAACAACTTTTGTGGTGCCTTTCAGCTGCCTACCAAGGTAGTGTAAAAACTATTAAGAGAACTCCTGTCTGGCACCTTCCCCGGTGGAGTTGTGCATGGGGTGTGTTTGGAACATTTTGTCACCAGCCGAGTCCAAAAATTCAGCGGTTCCCCATCTCAGCCCAGAAAGCAGGTAGAACAACTTTTGTGGTGCCTTTCAAATGCCTACCAAGGTAGTGTAAAAACTACCAAGAGAACTCCTGCCTGGCACCTTCCCCGGTGGAGTTGTGCATGGGGTGTGTTTGGAACATTTTGTCACTGGCCGAGTCCAAAATTCAGCGGTTCCCCATCTCAGCCCAGAAAGCAGGTAGAACAACTTTTGTGGTGCCTTTCAGGTGCCTACCAAGGTAGTGTAAAAACTACCAACAGAGCTCGTCCCTGGCACCTTCGCTAGTGGAGTTGTGCATGGGGTGTGTTTGGAACATTTTGTCACCGGCCGACTCCAAAATTCAGCGGTTCCCCATCTCAGCCCAGAAAGCAGGTAGAACAACTTTTGTGGTGTCTTTCAGATGCCTACCGGAGCAATGTAAAAACTACCAGGAGAACTCCTGTCTGGCACCTTCCCCGGTGGAGTTGTGCATGGGGTGTGTTTGGAACATTTTGTCACCGGCCGACTCCAAAATTCAGCGGTTCCCCATCTCAGCCCAGAAAGCAGGTAGAACAACTTTTGTGGTGTCTTTCAGATGCCTACCGGAGCAATGTAAAAACTACCAGGAGAACTCCTGTCTGGCACCTTCGCTAGTGGAGTTGTGCATGGGGTGTCTTTGGAACATTTTGTCACCAGCCGACTCCAAAATTCAGCGTTTCCCCATCTCAGCCCAGAAAGCAGGTAGAACAACTTTTGTGGTGCCTTTCAAATGCCTACCAAGGTAGTGTAAAAACTACCAAGAGAACTCCTGCCTGGCACCTTCCCCGGTGGAGTTGTGCATGGGGTGTCTTTGGAACATTTTGTCACCGGCCGAGTCCAAAATTCAGCGATTCCCCATCTCAGCCCAGAAAGCAGGTAGAACAACTTTTGTGGTGTCCTTTTGATGCCTACCGGAGCAATGTAAAAACTACCAACAGAGCTCGTCCCTGGCACCTTCGCTAGTGGAGTTGTGCATGGGGTGTGTTTGGAACATTTTGTCACCAGCAGAGTCCAAAATTCAGCGGTTCCCCATCTCAGCCCAGAAAGCAGGTAGAACAACTTTTGTGGTGTCTTTCAGATGCCTACCGGAGCAATGTAAAAACTACTAAGAGAACTCCTGTCTGGCACCTTCCCCGGTGGAGTTGTGCATGGGGTGTGTTTGGAACATTTTGTCACCGGCCGAGTCCAAAATTCAGCGATTCCCCATCTCAGCCCAGAAAGCAGGTAGAACAACTTTTGTGGTGCCTTTCAAATGCCTACCAAGGTAGTGTAAAAACTACCAAGAGAACTCCTGTCTGGCACCTTCCCCGGTGGAGTTGTGCAGGGGGTGTGTTTGGAACATTTTGTCACCGGCCGAGTCCAAAATTCAGCGGTTCCCCATCTCAGCCCAGAAAGCAGGTAGAACAACTTTTGTGGTGTCTTTCAGCTGCCTACCGGAGCAATGTAAAAACTACCAGCAGAGCTCGTCCCTGGCACCTTCGCTAGTGGAGTTGTGCATGGGGTGTGTTTGGAACATTTTGTCACCGGCCGACTCCAAAATTCAGCGGTTCCCCATCTCAGCCCAGAAAGCAGGTAGAACAACTTTTGTGGTGTCTTTCAGATGCCTACCGGAGCAATGTAAAAACTACCAGGAGAACTCCTGTCTGGCACCTTCCCCGGTGGAGTTGTGCATGGGGTGTGTTTGGAACATTTTGTCACCAGCCGACTCCAAAATTCAGCGTTTCCCCATCTCAGCCCAGAAAGCAGGTAGAACAACTTTTGTGGTGTCTTTCAGATGCCTACCAAGGTAGTGTAAAAACTATCAAGAGAACGCTTGTCTGGCACATTCCCCGGTGGAGTTGTGCATGGGGTGTCTTTGGAACATTTTGTCACCGGCCGAGTCCAAAATTCAGCGATTCCCCATCTCAGCCCAGAAAGCAGATAGAACAACTTTTGTGGTGTCTTTCAGATGCCTACCGGAGCAATGTAAAAACTACCAGGAGAACTCCTGTCTGGCACCTTCCCCGGTGGAGTTGTGCAGGGGGTGTGTTTGGAACATTTTGTCACCAGCCGACTCCAAAATTCAGCGATTCCCCATCTCAGCCCAGAAAGCAGGTAGAACAACTTTTGTGGTGCCTTTCAGCTGCCTACCAAGGTAGTGTAAAAACTATTAAGAGAACTCCTGTCTGGCACCTTCCCCGGTGGAGTTGTGCATGGGGTGTGTTTGGAACATTTTGTCACCAGCCGAGTCCAAAAATTCAGCGGTTCCCCATCTCAGCCCAGAAAGCAGGTAGAACAACTTTTGTGGTGCCTTTCAAATGCCTACCAAGGTAGTGTAAAAACTACCAAGAGAACTCCTGCCTGGCACCTTCCCCGGTGGAGTTGTGCATGGGGTGTGTTTGGAACATTTTGTCACCGGCCGAGTCCAAAATTCAGCGGTTCCCCATCTCAGCCCAGAAAGCAGGTAGAACAACTTTTGTGGTGTCTTTCAGCTGCCTACCGGAGCAATGTAAAAACTACCAACAGAGCTCGTCCCTGGCACCTTCGCTAGTGGAGTTGTGCATGGGGTGTGTTTGGAACATTTTGTCACCGGCCGACTCCAAAATTCAGCGGTTCCCCATCTCAGCCCAGAAAGCAGGTAGAACAACTTTTGTGGTGTCTTTCAGATGCCTACCGGAGCAATGTAAAAACTACCAGGAGAACTCCTGTCTGGCACCTTCCCCGGTGGAGTTGTGCATGGGGTGTGTTTGGAACATTTTGTCACCAGCTGACTCCAAAATTCAGCGTTTCCCCATCTCAGCCCAGAAAGCAGGTAGAACAACTTTTGTGGTGTCTTTCAGATGCCTACCAAGGTAGTGTAAAAACTATCAAGAGAACGCTTGTCTGGCACATTCCCCGGTGGAGTTGTGCATGGGGTGTCTTTGGAACATTTTGTCACCGGCCGAGTCCAAAATTCAGCGGTTCCCCATCTCAGCCCAGAAAGCAGGTAGAACAACTTTTGTGGTGTCTTTCAGCTGCCTACCGGAGCAATGTAAAAACTACCAGGAGAACTCCTGTCTGGCACCTTCCCCGGTGGAGTTGTGCATGGGGTGTGTTCGGAACATATTGTCACCAGCCGAGTCCAAAAATTCAGCGGTTCCCCATCTCAGCCCAGAAAGCAGGTAGAACAACTTTTGTGGTGTCTTTCAGCTGCCTACCAAGGTAGTGTAAAAACTACCAAGAGAACTCCTGCCTGGCACCTTCCCCGGTGGAGTTGTGCATGGGGTGTGTTTGGAACATTTTGTCACCGGCCGAGTCCAAAATTCAGCGGTTCCCCATCTCAGCCCAGAAAGCAGGTAGAACAACTTTTGTGGTGCCTTTCAGGTGCCTACCAAGGTAGTGTAAAAACTACTAAGAGAACTCCTGTCTGGCACCTTCCCCGGTGGAGTTGTGCATGGGGTGTCTTTGGAACATTTTGTCACTGGCCGAGTCCAAAATTCAGCGGTTCCCCATCTCAGCCCAGAAAGCAGGTAGAACAACTTTTGTGGTGTCTTTCAGCTGCCTACCGGAGCAATGTAAAAACTACCAGGAGAACTCCTGTCTGGCACCTTCCCCGGTGGAGTTGTGCATGGGGTGTGTTTGGAACATTTTGTCACCAGCCGAGTCCAAAAATTCAGCGGTTCCCCATCTCAGCCCAGAAAGCAGGTAGAACAACTTTTGTGGTGCCTTTCAAATGCCTACCAAGGTAGTGTAAAAACTACCAAGAGAACTCCTGCCTGGCACCTTCCCCGGTGGAGTTGTGCATGGGGTGTGTTTGGAACATTTTGTCACCGGCCGAGTCCAAAATTCAGCGGTTCCCCATCTCAGCCCAGAAAGCAGGTAGAACAACTTTTGTGGTGCCTTTCAGCTGCCTACCAAGGTAGTGTAAAAACTACCAGGGAACTCCTGTCTGGCACCTTCCCCGGTGGAGTTGTGCATGGGGTGTCTTTGGAACATTTTGTCACCGGCCGAGTCCAAAATTCAGCGGTTCCCCATCTCAGCCCAGAAAGCAGGTAGAACAACTTTTGTGCTACCTTGCAGCTCCCTACCAAGGTAGTGTAAAAACTACCAAGAGAACTCCTGTCTGGAACCTTCCCCGGTGGAGTTGTGCAGGGGGTGTGTTTGGAACATTTTGTCACCGGCCGACTCCAAAATTCAGCGGTTCCCCATCTCAGCCCAGAAAGCAGGTAGAACAACTTTTGTGGTGTCTTTCAGATGCCTACCAGAGCAATGTAAAAACTACCAGGAGAACTCCTGTCTGGCACCTTCCCCGGTGGAGTTGTGCATGGGGTGTGTTTGTAACATTTTGTCACCAGCCGACTCCAAAATTCAGCGGTTCCCCATCTCAGCCCAGAAAGCAGGTAGAACAACTTTTGCGGTGCCTTTCAGGTGCCTACCAAGGTAGTGTAAAAACTATTAAGAGAACTCCTGTCTGGCACCTTCCCCGGTGGAGTTGTGCATGGGGTGTCTTTGGAACATTTTTTCACTGGCCCAGTCCAAAATTCAGCGGTTCCCCATCTCAGCCCAGAAAGCAGGTAGAACAACTTTTGTGGTGTCTTTCAGATGCCTACCGGAGCAATGTAAAAACTACCAGGAGAACTCCTGTCTGGCACCTTCCCCGGTGGAGTTGTGCATGGGGTGTGTTTGGAACATTTTGTCACCAGCCGACTCCAAAATTCAGCGGATCCCCATCTCAGCCCAGAAAGCAGGTAGAACAACTTTTGTGGTGCCTTTCAAATGCCTACCAAGGTAGTGTAAAAACTACCAAGAGAACTCCTGTCTGGCACCTTCCCCGGTGGAGTTGTGCATGGGGTGTGTTTGGAACATTTTGTCACCGGCCGAGTCCAAAATTCAGCGGTTCCCCATCTCAGCCCAGAAAGCAGGTAGAACAACTTTTGTGGTGTCTTTCAGCTGCCTACCGGAGCAATGTAAAAACTACCAACAGAGCTCGTCCCTGGCACCTTCGCTAGTGGAGTTGTGCATGGGGTGTGTTTGGAACATTATGTCACCGGCCGACTCCAAAATTCAGCGGTTCCCCATCTCAGCCCAGAAAGCAGGTAGAACAACTTTTGTGGTGTCTTTCAGATGCCTACCGGAGCAATGTAAAAACTACCAGGAGAACTCCTGTCTGGCACCTTCCCCGGTGGAGTTGTGCATGGGGTGTGTTTGGAACATTTTGTCACCAGCCGACTCCAAAATTCAGCGTTTCCCCATCTCAGCCCAGAAAGCAGGTAGAACAACTTTTGTGGTGTCTTTCAGATGCCTACCAAGGTAGTGTAAAAACTATCAAGAGAACGCTTGTCTGGCACATTCCCCGGTGGAGTTGTGCATGGGGTGTCTTTGGAACATTTTGTCACCGGCCGAGTCCAAAATTCAGCGATTCCCCATCTCAGCCCAGAAAGCAGATAGAACATCTTTTGTGGTGTCTTTCAGATGCCTACCGGAGCAATGTAAAAACTACCAGGAGAACTCCTGTCTGGCACCTTCCCCGGTGGAGTTGTGCAGGGGGTGTGTTTGGAACATTTTGTCACCAGCCGAGTCCAAAATTCAGCGATTCCCCATCTCAGCCCGGAAAGCAGGTAGAACAACTTTTGTGGTGCCTTTCAGCTGCCTACCAAGGTAGTGTAAAAACTATTAAGAGAACTCCTGTCTGGCACCTTCCCCGGTGGAGTTGTGCATGGGGTGTGTTTGGAACATTTTGTCACCAGCCGACTCCAAAATTCAGCGGTTCCCCATCTCAGCCCAGAAAGCAGGTAGAACAACTTTTGTGGTGTCTTTCAGCTGCCTACCGGAGCAATGTAAAAACTACCAGGAGAACTCCTGTCTGGCACCTTCCCCGGTGGAGTTGTGCATGGGGTGTGTTCGGAACATTTTGTCACCAGCCGAGTCCAAAAATTCAGCGGTTCCCCATCTCAGCCCAGAAAGCAGGTAGAACAACTTTTGTGGTGTCTTTCAAATGCCTACCAAGGTAGTGTAAAAACTACCAAGAGAACTCCTGCCTGGCACCTTCCCCGGTGGAGTTGTGCAGGGGGTGTGTTTGGAACATTTTGTCACCGCCCGACTCCAAAATTCAGCGGTTCCCCATCTCAGCCCAGAAAGCAGGTAGAACAACTTTTGTGGTGCCTTTCAGGTGCCTACCGGGGTAGTGTAAAAACTACCAAGAGAACTCCTGTCTGGCACCTTCCCCGGTGGAGTTGTGCATGGGGTGTCTTTGGAACATTTTGTCACTGGCCGAGTCCAAAATTCAGCGGTTGCCCATCTCAGCCCAGAAAGCAGGTAGAACAACTTTTGTGGTGTCTTTCAGATGCCTACCGGAGCAATGTAAAAACTACCAGGAGAACTCCTGTCTGGCACCTTCCCCGGTGGCGTTGTGCATGGGGTGTGTTTGGAACATTTTGTCACCAGCCGAGTCCAAAAATTCAGCGGTTCCCCATCTCAGCCCAGAAAGCAGGTAGAACAACTTTTGTGGTGTCTTTCAGCTGCCTACCAAGGTAGTGTAAAAACTACCAAGAGAACTCCTGCCTGGCACCTTCCCCGGTGGAGTTGTGCATGGGGTGTGTTTGGAACATTTTGTCACTGGCCGAGTCCAAAATTCAGCGTTTCCCCATCTCAGCCCAGAAAGCAGGTAGAACAACTTTTGTGGTGCCTTTCAAATGCCTACCAAGGTAGTGTAAAAACTACCAAGAGAACTCCTGCCTGGCACCTTCCCCGGTGGAGTTGTGCATGGGGTGTCTTTGGAACATTTTGTCACCGGCCGAGTCCAAAATTCAGCGATTCCCCATCTCAGCCCAGAAAGCAGGTAGAACAACTTTTGTGGTGTCCTTTTGATGCCTACCGGAGCAATGTAAAAACTACCAACAGAGCTCGTCCCTGGCACCTTCGCTAGTGGAGTTGTGCATGGGGTGTGTTTGGAACATTTTGTCACCAGCAGAGTCCAAAATTCAGCGGTTCCCCATCTCAGCCCAGAAAGCAGGTAGAACAACTTTTGTGGTGCCTTTCAGCTGCCTACCAAGGTAGTGTAAAAACTACCAGGGAACTCCTGTCTGGCACCTTCCCCGGTGGAGTTGTGCATGGGGTGTGTTTGGAACATTTTGTCACCGGCCGACTCCAAAATTCAGCGGTTCCCCATCTCAGCCCAGAAAGCAGGTAGAACAACTTTTGTGCTGCCTTGCAGCTCCCTACCAAGGTAGTGTAAAAACTACTAAGAGAACTCCTGTCTGGAACCTTCCCCGGTGGAGTTGTGCAGGGGGTGTGTTTGGAACATTTTGTCACCGGCCGAGTCCAAAATTCAGCGGTTCCCCATCTCAGCCCAGAAAGCAGGTAGAACAACTTTTGTGGTGTCTTTCAGATGCCTACCAGAGCAATGTAAAAACTACCAGGAGAACTCCTGTCTGGCACCTTCCCCAGTGGAGTTGTGCATGGGGTGTGTTTGGAACATTTTGTCACCAGCCGACTCCAAAATTCAGCGTTTCCCCATCTCAGCCCAGAAAGCAGGTAGAACAACTTTTGTGGTGTCTTTCAGATGCCTACCAAGGTAGTGTAAAAACTACCAAGAGAACTCCTGTCTGGCACCTTCCCCGGTGGAGTTGTGCATGGGGTGTGTTTGGAACATTTTGTCACCGGCCGAGTCCAAAATTCAGCGATTCCCCATCTCAGCCCAGAAAGCAGGAAGAACAACTTTTGTGGTGCCCTTTTGATGCCTACCGGAGCAATGTAAAAACTACCAAAAGAGCTCGTCCCTGGCACCTTCGCTAGTGGAGTTGTGCATGGGGTGTGTTTGGAACATTTTGTCAGGAGCCGAGACCAAAATTCAGCCATTCCCCATCTCAGCCCAGAAAGCAGGTAGAACAACTTTTGTGCTGCCTTTCAGCTCCCTACCAAGGTAGTGTAAAATCTACCAGGAGAACTCCTGTCTGGCACCTTCCCCGGTGGAGTTGTGCAGGGGGTGTGTTTGGAACATTTTGTCACCGGCCGAGTCCAAAATTCAGCGATTCCCCATCTCAGCCCAGAAAGCAGGTAGAACAACTTTTGTGGTGCCTTTCACGTGCCTACCAAGGTAGTGTAAAAACTACCAGGAGAACTCCTGTCTGGCACCTTCCCCGGTGGAGTTGTGCAGGGGGTGTGTTTGGAACATTTTGTCACCGGCCGAGTCCAAAATTCAGCGATTCCCCATCTCAGCCCAGAAAGCAGGTAGAACAACTTTTGTGCTGCCTTTCAGCTCCCTACCAAGGTAGTGTAAAATCTACCAGGAGAACTCCTGTCTGGCACCTTCCCCGGTGGAGTTGTGCATGGGGTGTGTTTGGAACATTTTGTCACCAGCCGAGTCCAAAATTCAGCGGTTCCCCATCTCAGCCCAGAAAGCAGGTAGAACAACTTTTGTGGTGTCTTTCAGATGCCTACCAAGGTAGTGTAAAAACTACTAAGAGAACTCCTGTCTGGCACCTTCCCCGGTGGAGTTGTGCATGGGGTGTCTTTGGAACATTTTGTCACCGGCCGAGTCCAAAATTCAGCGATTCCCCATCTCAGCCCAGAAAGCAGATAGAACAACTTTTGTGGTGTCTTTCAGATGCCTACCAAGGTAGTGCAAAAACTATCAAGAGAACTCCTGTCTGGCACCTTCCCCGGTGGAGTTGTGCAGGGGGTGTGTTTGGAACATTTTGTCACCGGCCGACTCCAAAATTCAGCGGTTCCCCATCTCAGCCCAGAAAGCAGGTAGAACATCTTTTGTGGTGTCTTTTAGATGCCTACCGGAGCAATGTAAAAACTACCAGGAGAACTCCTGTCTGGCACCTTCCCCGGTATAGTTGTGCAGGGGGTGTCTTTGGAACATTTTGTCACCAGCCGAGTCCAAAATTCAGCTGTTCCCCATCTCAGCCCAGAAAGCAGGTAGAACAACTTTTGTGGTGTCTTTTAGATGCCTACCAAGGTAGTGTAAAAACTACTAAGAGAACGCTTGTCTGGCACCTTCCCCGGTGGAGTTGTGCAGGGGGTGTGTTTGGAACATTTTGTCACCGGCCGAGTCCAAAATTCAGCGATTCCCCATCTCAGCCCAGAAAGCAGGTAGAACAACTTTTGTGGTGCCTTTCACGTGCCTACCAAGGTAGTGTAAAAACTCTCAAGAGAACTCTTGTCTGGCACCTTCCCCGGTGGAGTTGTGCAGGGGGTGTGTTTGGAACATTTTGTCACCGGCCGAGTCCAAAATTCAGCGATTCCCCATCTCAGTCCAGAAAGCAGGTAGAACAACTTTTGTGCTGCCTTTCAGCTCCCTACCAAGGTAGTGTAAAATCTACCAGGAGAACTCCTGTCTGGCACCTTCCCCGGTGGAGTTGTGCAGGGGGTGTGTTTGGAACATTTTGTCACCAGCCGACTCCAAAATTCAGCGGTTCCCCATCTCAGCCCAGAAAGCAGGTAGAACAACTTTTGTGGTGTCTTTCAGATGCCTACCAAGGTAGTGTAAAAACTACTAAGAGAACTCCTGTCTGGCACCTTCCCCGGTGGAGTTGTGCATGGGGTGTCTTTGGAACATTTTGTCACCGGCCGAGTCCAAAATTCAGCGATTCCCCATCTCAGCCCAGAAAGCAGATAGAACAACTTTTGTGGTGTCTTTCAGATGCCTACCGGAGCAATGTAAAAACTACCAGGAGAACTCCTGTCTGGCACCTTCCCCGGTGGAGTTGTGCATGGGGTGTGTTTGGAACATTTTGTCACCAGCCGACTCCAAAATTCAGCGTTTCCCCATCTCAGCCCAGAAAGCAGGTAGAACAACTTTTGTGGTGTCTTTCAGATGCCTACCAAGGTAGTGTAAAAACTATCAAGAGAACGCTTGTCTGGCACATTCCCCGGTGGAGTTGTGCATGGGGTGTCTTTGGAACATTTTGTCACCGGCCGAGTCCAAAATTCAGCGATTCCCCATCTCAGCCCAGAAAGCAGATAGAACAACTTTTGTGGTGTCTTTCAGATGCCTACCGGAGCAATGTAAAAAACTACCAGGAGAACTCCTGTCTGGCACCTTCCCCGGTGGAGTTGTGCAGGGGGTGTGTTTGGAACATTTTGTCACCAGCCGAGTCCAAAATTCAGCGATTCCCCATCTCAGCCCGGAAAGCAGGTAGAACAACTTTTGTGGTGCCTTTCAGCTGCCTACCAAGGTAGTGTAAAAACTATTAAGAGAACTCCTGTCTGGCACCTTCCCCGGTGGAGTTGTGCATGGGGTGTGTTTGGAACATTTTGTCACCGGCCGACTCCAAAATTCAGCGGTTCCCCATCTCAGCCCAGAAAGCAGGTAGAACAACTTTTGTGGTGTCTTTCAGCTGCCTACCGGAGCAATGTAAAAACTACCAGGAGAACTCCTGTCTGGCACCTTCCCCGGTGGAGTTGTGCATGGGGTGTGTTCGGAACATTTTGTCACCAGCCGAGTCCAAAAATTCAGCGGTTCCCCATCTCAGCCCAGAAAGCAGGTAGAACAACTTTTGTGGTGTCTTTCAAATGCCTACCAAGGTAGTGTAAAAACTACCAAGAGAACTCCTGCCTGGCACCTTCCCCGGTGGAGTTGTGCAGGGGGTGTGTTTGGAACATTTTGTCACCGGCCGAGTCCAAAATTCAGCGGTTCCCCATCTCAGCCCAGAAAGCAGGTAGAACAACTTTTGTGGTGCCTTTCAGGTGCCTACCAAGGTCGTGTAAAAACTACCAGGAGAACTCCTGTCTGGCACCTTCCCCGGTGGAGTTGTGCATGGGGTGTCTTTGGAACATTTTGTCACTGGCCGAGTCCAAAATTCAGCGGTTGCCCATCTCAGCCCAGAAAGCAGGTAGAACAACTTTTGTGGTGTCTTTCAGATGCCTACCGGAGCAATGTAAAAACTACCAGGAGAACTCCTGTCTGGCACCTTCCCCGGTGGCGTTGTGCATGGGGTGTGTTTGGAACATTTTGTCACCAGCCGAGTCCAAAAATTCAGCGGTTCCCCATCTCAGCCCAGAAAGCAGGTAGAACAACTTTTGTGGTGTCTTTCAGATGCCTACCAAGGTAGTGTAAAAACTACCAAGAGAACTCCTGCCTGGCACCTTCCCCGGTGGAGTTGTGCATGGGGTGTGTTTGGAACATTTTGTCACTGGCCGAGTCCAAAATTCAGCGTTTCCCCATCTCAGCCCAGAAAGCAGGTAGAACAACTTTTGTGGTGCCTTTCAAATGCCTACCAAGGTAGTGTAAAAACTACCAAGAGAACTCCTGCCTGGCACCTTCCCCGGTGGAGTTGTGCATGGGGTGTCTTTGGAACATTTTGTCACCGGCCGAGTCCAAAATTCAGCGTTTCCCCATCTCAGCCCAGAAAGCAGGCAGAACAACTTTTGTGGTGCCTTTCAGCTGCCTACCAAGGTAGTGTAAAAACTACCAAGAGAACTCCTGTCTGGCACCTTCCCCGGTGGAGTTGTGCATGGGGTGTGTTTGGAACATTTTGTCACCGGCCGAGTCCAAAATTCAGCGATTCCCCATCTCAGCCCAGAAAGCAGGAAGAACAACTTTTGTGGTGCCCTTTTGATGCCTACCGGAGCAATGTAAAAACTACCAAAAGAGCTCGTCCCTGGCACCTTCGCTAGTGGAGTTGTGCATGGGGTGTGTTTGGAACATTTTGTCAGGAGCCGAGACCAAAATTCAGCCATTCCCCATCTCAGCCCAGAAAGCAGGTAGAACAACTTTTGTGCTGCCTTTCAGCTCCCTACCAAGGTAGTGTAAAATCTACCAGGAGAACTCCTGTCTGGCACCTTCCCCGGTGGAGTTGTGCAGGGGGTGTGTTTGGAACATTTTGTCACCGGCCGAGTCCAAAATTCAGCGATTCCCCATCTCAGCCCAGAAAGCAGGTAGAACAACTTTTGTGGTGCCTTTCACGTGCCTACCAAGGTAGTGTAAAAACTACCAGGAGAACTCCTGTCTGGCACCTTCCCCGGTGGAGTTGTGCAGGGGGTGTGTTTGGAACATTTTGTCACCGGCCGAGTCCAAAATTCAGCGATTCCCCATCTCAGCCCAGAAAGCAGGTAGAACAACTTTTGTGCTGCCTTTCAGCTCCCTACCAAGGTAGTGTAAAATCTACCAGGAGAACTCCTGTCTGGCACCTTCCCCGGTGGAGTTGTGCATGGGGTGTGTTTGGAACATTTTGTCACCAGCCGAGTCCAAAATTCAGCGGTTCCCCATCTCAGCCCAGAAAGCAGGTAGAACAACTTTTGTGGTGCCTTTCAGGTGCCTACCAAGGTAGTGTAAAAACTACTAAGAGAACTCCTGTCTGGCACCTTCCCCGGTGGAGTTGTGCATGGGGTGTCTTTGGAACATTTTGTCACCGGCCGAGTCCAAAATTCAGCGATTCCCCATCTCAGCCCAGAAAGCAGATAGAACAACTTTTGTGGTGTCTTTCAGATGCCTACCAAGGTAGTGCAAAAACTATCAAGAGAACTCCTGTCTGGCACCTTCCCCGGTGGAGTTGTGCAGGGGGTGTGTTTGGAACATTTTGTCACCGGCCGACTCCAAAATTCAGCGGTTCCCCATCTCAGCCCAGAAAGCAGGTAGAACATCTTTTGTGGTGTCTTTCAGATGCCTACCGGAGCAATGTAAAAACTACCAGGAGAACTCCTGTCTGGCACCTTCCCCGGTATAGTTGTGCAGGGGGTGTCTTTGGAACATTTTGTCACCAGCCGACTCCAAAATTCAGCTGTTCCCCATCTCAGCCCAGAAAGCAGGTAGAACAACTTTTGTGGTGTCTTTTAGATGCCTACCAAGGTAGTGTAAAAACTACTAAGAGAACGCTTGTCTGGCACCTTCCCCGGTGGAGTTGTGCAGGGGGTGTGTTTGGAACATTTTGTCACCGGCCGAGTCCAAAATTCAGCGATTCCCCATCTCAGCCCAGAAAGCAGGTAGAACAACTTTTGTGGTGCCTTTCACGTGCCTACCAAGGTAGTGTAAAAACTCTCAAGAGAACTCTTGTCTGGCACCTTCCCCGGTGGAGTTGTGCAGGGGGTGTGTTTGGAACATTTTGTCACCGGCCGAGTCCAAAATTCAGCGATTCCCCATCTCAGTCCAGAAAGCAGGTAGAACAACTTTTGTGCTGCCTTTCAGCTCCCTACCAAGGTAGTGTAAAATCTACCAGGAGAACTCCTGTCTGGCACCTTCCCCGGTGGAGTTGTGCAGGGGGTGTGTTTGGAACATTTTGTCACCAGCCGACTCCAAAATTCAGCGGTTCCCCATCTCAGCCCAGAAAGCAGGTAGAACAACTTTTGTGGTGTCTTTCAGATGCCTACCAAGGTAGTGTAAAAACTACTAAGAGAACTCCTGTCTGGCACCTTCCCCGGTGGAGTTGTGCATGGGGTGTCTTTGGAACATTTTGTCACCGGCCGAGTCCAAAATTCAGCGATTCCCCATCTCAGCCCAGAAAGCAGATAGAACAACTTTTGTGGTGTCTTTCAGATGCCTACCAAGGTAGTGTAAAAACTATCAAGAGAACTCCTGTCTGGCACCTTCCCCGGTGGAGTTGTGCAGGGGGTGTGTTTGGAACATTTTGTCACCAGCCGACTCCAAAATTCAGCGGATCCCCATCTCAGCCCAGAAAGCAGGTAGAACAACTTTTGTGGTGTCTTTCAGATGCCTACCAAGGTAGTGCAAAAACTACTAAGAGAACTCCTGTCTGGCACCTTCCCCGGTGGAGTTGTGCAGGGGGTGTCTTTGGAACATTTTGTCACCAGCCGAGTCCAAAATTCAGCGGTTCCCCATCTCAGCCCAGAAAGCAGGTAGAACAACTTTTGTGGTGTCTTTTAGATGCCTACCAAGGTAGTGTAAAAACTACTAAGAGAACTCCTGTCTGGCACCTTCCCCGGTGGAGTTGTGCATGGGGTGTGTTTGGAACATTTTGTCACAAGCCGAGTCCAAAATTCAGCGATTCCCCATCTCAGCCCAGAAAGCAGATAGAACAACTTTTGTGGTGTCTTTCAGATGCCTACCGGAGCAATGTAAAAACTACCAGGAGAACTCCCGTCTGGCACCTTCCCCGGTGGAGTTGTGCATGGGGTGTCTTTGGAACATTTTGTCACTGGCCGACTCCAAAATTCAGCGGTTCCCCATCTCAGCCCAGAAAGCAGGTAGAACAACTTTTGTGGTGTCTTTCAGATGCCTACCAAGGTAGTGCAAAAACTACTAAGAGAACTCCTGTCTGGCACCTTCCCCGGTGGAGTTGTGCAGGGGGTGTGTTTGGAACATTTTGTCACCAGCCGAGTCCAAAATTCAGCGGTTCCCCATCTCAGCCCAGAAAGCAGGTAGAACAACTTTTGTGGTGTCTTTTAGATGCCTACCATGGTAGTGTAAAAAACTACTAAGAGAACTCCTGTCTGGCACCTTCCCCGGTGGAGTTGTGCATGGGGTGTGTTTGGAACATTTTGTCACAAGCCGAGTCCAAAATTCAGCGATTCCCCATCTCAGCCCAGAAAGCAGGTAGAACAACTTTTGTGGTGCCTTTCACGTGCCTACCAAGGTAGTGTAAAAACTACCAGGAGAACTCCTGTCTGGCACCTTCCCCGGTGGAGTTGTGCAGGGGGTGTGTTTGGAACATTTTTGTCACCGGCCGAGTCCAAAATTCAGCGATTCCCCATCTCAGTCCAGAAAGCAGGTAGAACAACTTTTGTGCTGCCTTTCAGCTCCCTACCAAGGTAGTGTAAAATCTACCAGGAGAACTCCTGTCTGGCACCTTCCCCGGTGGAGTTGTGCAGGGGGTGTCTTTGGAACATTTTGTCACCGGCCGACTCCAAAATTCAGCGGTTCCCCATCTCAGCCCAGAAAGCAGGTAGAACAACTTTTGTGGTGTCTTTCAGATGCCTACCAGAGCAACGTAAAAACTACCAGGAGAACTCCTGTCTGGCACCTTCCCTGGTGGAGTTGTGCATGGGGTGTTTTTGGAACATTTTGTTACCGGCCGACTCCAAAATTCAGCGGTTCCCCATCTCAGCCCAGAAAGCAGGTAGAACAACTTTTGTGGTGCCTTTCAGCTGCCTACCAAGGTAGTGTAAAAACTATCAAGAGAACTCTTGTCTGGCACCTTCCCCGGTGGAGTTGTGCATGGGGTGTGTTTGGAACATTTTGTCACCAGCCGACTCCAAAATTCAGCTCTTCCCCATCTCAGCCCAGAAAGCAGGAAGAACAACTTTTGTGGTGCCTTTCAGCTGCCTACCAAGGTAGTGTAAAATCTACCAGGAGAACTCCTGTCTGGCACCTTCCCCGGTGGAGTTGTGCATGGGGTGTGTTTGGAACATTTTGTCACCGGCCGACTCCAAAATTCAGCGGTTCCCCATCTCAGCCCAGAAAGCAGGTAGAACAACTTTTGTGGTGTCTTTCAGGTGCCTACCGGAGCAATGTAAAAACTACCAGGAGAACTCCTGTCTGGCACCTTCCCCGGTGGAGTTGTGCAGGGGGTGTGTTTGGAACATTTTGTCACCAGCCGAGTCCAAAATTCAGCTCTTCCCCATCTCAGCCCAGAAAGCAGGAAGAACAACTTTTGTGGTGCCTTTCAGGTGCCTACCAAGGTAGTGTAAAAACTACTAAGAGAACTCCTGTCTGGCACCTTCCCCGGTGGCGTTGTGCAGGGGGTGTGTTTGGAACATTTTGTCACCAGCCGACTCCAAAATTCAGCGGTTCCCCATCTCAGCCCAGAAAGCAGGTAGAACAACTTTTGTGGTGTCTTTCAGATGCCTACCAAGGTAGTGTAAAAACTACTAAGAGAACTCCTGTCTGGCACCTTCCCCGGTGGAGTTGTGCATGGGGTGTCTTTGGAACATTTTGTCACCGGCCGAGTCCAAAATTCAGCGATTCCCCATCTCAGCCCAGAAAGCAGATAGAACAACTTTTGTGGTGTCTTTCAGATGCCTACCAAGGTAGTGTAAAAACTATCAAGAGAACTCCTGTCTGGCACCTTCCCCGGTGGAGTTGTGCAGGGGGTGTGTTTGGAACATTTTGTCACCAGCCGACTCCAAAATTCAGCGGATCCCCATCTCAGCCCAGAAAGCAGGTAGAACAACTTTTGTGGTGTCTTTCAGATGCCTACCAAGGTAGTGCAAAAACTACTAAGAGAACTCCTGTCTGGCACCTTCCCCGGTGGAGTTGTGCAGGGGGGTGTGTTTGGAACATTTTGTCACCAGCCGAGTCCAAAATTCAGCGGTTCCCCATCTCAGCCCAGAAAGCAGGTAGAACAACTTTTGTGGTGTCTTTTAGATGCCTACCAAGGTAGTGTAAAAAACTACTAAGAGAACTCCTGTCTGGCACCTTCCCCGGTGGAGTTGTGCATGGGGTGTGTTTGGAACATTTTGTCACAAGCCGAGTCCAAAATTCAGCGATTCCCCATCTCAGCCCAGAAAGCAGATAGAACAACTTTTGTGGTGTCTTTCAGATGCCTACCGGAGCAATGTAAAAACTACCAGGAGAACTCCCGTCTGGCACCTTCCCCGGTGGAGTTGTGCATGGGGTGTCTTTGGAACATTTTGTCACTGGCCGACTCCAAAATTCAGCGGTTCCCCATCTCAGCCCAGAAAGCAGGTAGAACAACTTTTGTGGTGTCTTTCAGATGCCTACCAAGGTAGTGCAAAAACTACTAAGAGAACTCCTGTCTGGCACCTTCCCCGGTGGAGTTGTGCAGGGGGTGTGTTTGGAACATTTTGTCACCAGCCGAGTCCAAAATTCAGCGGTTCCCCATCTCAGCCCAGAAAGCAGGTAGAACAACTTTTGTGGTGTCTTTTAGATGCCTACCAAGGTAGTGTAAAAACTACTAAGAGAACTCCTGTCTGGCACCTTCCCCGGTGGAGTTGTGCATGGGGTGTGTTTGGAACATTTTGTCACAAGCCGAGTCCAAAATTCAGCGATTCCCCATCTCAGCCCAGAAAGCAGGTAGAACAACTTTTGTGGTGCCTTTCGGGTGCCTACCAATGTAGTGTAAAAACTACTAAGAGAACTCCTGCCTGGCACCTTCCCCGGTGGAGTTGTGCATGGGGTGTCTTTGGAACATTTTGTCACTGGCCGACTCCAAAATTCAGCGGTTCCCCATCTCAGCCCAGAAAGCAGGTAGAACAACTTTTGTGGTGTCTTTCAGATGCCTACCAAGGTAGTGCAAAAACTACCAGGAGAACTCCTGCCTGGCACCTTCCCCGGTGGAGTTGTGCAGGGGGTGTGTTTGGAACATTTTGTCACCAGCCGAGTCCAAAATTCAGCGGTTCCCCATCTCAGCCCAGAAAGCAGGTAGAACAACTTTTGTGGTGTCTTTTAGATGCCTACCAAGGTAGTGTAAAAACTACTAAGAGAACTCCTGTCTGGCACCTTCCCCGGTGGAGTTGTGCATGGGGTGTGTTTGGAACATTTTGTCACAAGCCGAGTCCAAAATTCAGCGATTCCCCATCTCAGCCCAGAAAGCAGATAGAACAACTTTTGTGGTGTCTTTCAGATGCCTACCGGAGCAATGTAAAAACTACCAGGAGAACTCCCGTCTGGCACCTTCCCCGGTGGAGTTGTGCAGGGGGTGTGTTTGGAACATTTTGTCACCAGCCGAGTCCAAAATTCAGCGTTTCCCCATCTCAGCCCAGAAAGCAGGTAGAACAACTTTTGTGGTGCCTTTCAGGTGCCTACCAAGGTAGTGTAAAAACTACTAAGAGAACTCCTGTCTGGCACCTTCCCCGGTGGAGTTGTGCATGGGGTGTCTTTGGAACATTTTGTCACCGGCCGAGTCCAAAATTCAGCGTTTCCCCATCTCAGCCCAGAAAGCAGGTAGAACAACTTTTGTGGTGTCTTTCAGCTCCCTACCGGAGCAATGTAAAAACTACCAGGAGAACTCCTGTCTGGCACCTTCCCCGGTGGAGTTGTGCAGGGGGTGTGTTTGGAACATTTTGTCACCGGCCGAGTCCAAAATTCAGCGATTCCCCATCTCAGCCCAGAAAGCAGGTAGAACAACTTTTGTGGTGCCTTTCAAGTGCCTACCAAGGTAGTGTAAAAACTACCAGGAGAACTCCTGTCTGGCACCTTCCCCGGTGGAGTTGTGCATGGGGTGTGTTTGGAACATTTTGTCACCGGCCGAGTCCAAAATTCAGCGATTCCCCATCTCAGCCCAGAAAGCAGGTAGAACAACTTTTGTGCTGCCTTTCAGCTCCCTACCAAGGTAGTGTAAAATCTACCAAGAGAACTCCTGTCTGGCACCTTCCCCGGTGGAGTTGTGCAGGGGCTGTGTTTGGAACATTTTGTCACCGGCCGACTCCAAAATTCAGCGGTTCCCCATCTCAGCCCAGAAAGCAGGTAGAACATCTTTTGTGGTGTCTTTTAGATGCCTACCAAGGTAGTGTAAAAACTACCAGGAGAACTCCTGTCTGGCACCTTCCCCGGTGGAGTTGTGCAGGGGGTGTGTTTGGAACATTTTGTCACCGGCCGAGTCCAAAATTCAGCGATTCCCCATCTCAGCCCAGAAAGCAGGTAGAACAACTTTTGTGCTGCCTTTCAGCTCCCTACCAAGGTAGTGTAAAATCTACCAGGAGAACTCCTGTCTGGCACCTTCCCCGGTGGAGTTGTGCAGGGGGTGTGTTTGGAACATTTTGTCACCAGCCGACTCCAAAATTCAGCGATTCCCCATCTCAGCCCAGAAAGCAGGTAGAACAACTTTTGTGGTGTCTTTCAGATGCCTACCAGAGCAATGTAAAAACTACCAGGAGAACTCCTGTCTGGCACCTTCCCCGGTGGAGTTGTGCAGGGGGTGTGTTTGGAACATTTTGTCACCAGCCGAGTCCAAAATTCAGCTCTTCCCCATCTCAGCCCAGAAAGCAGGAAGAACAACTTTTGTGGTGCCTTTCAGGTGCCTACCAAGGTAGTGTAAAAACTACTAAGAGAACTCCTGTCTGGCACCTTCCCCGGTGGCGTTGTGCAGGGGGTGTGTTTGGAACATTTTGTCACCAGCCGACTCCAAAATTCAGCGGTTCCCCATCTCAGCCCAGAAAGCAGGTAGAACAACTTTTGTGGTGTCTTTCAGATGCCTACCAAGGTAGTGTAAAAACTACTAAGAGAACTCCTGTCTGGCACCTTCCCCGGTGGAGTTGTGCATGGGGTGTCTTTGGAACATTTTGTCACCGGCCGAGTCCAAAATTCAGCGATTCCCCATCTCAGCCCAGAAAGCAGATAGAACAACTTTTGTGGTGTCTTTCAGATGCCTACCAAGGTAGTGTAAAAACTATCAAGAGAACTCCTGTCTGGCACCTTCCCCGGTGGAGTTGTGCAGGGGGTGTGTTTGGAACATTTTGTCACCAGCCGACTCCAAAATTCAGCGGATCCCCATCTCAGCCCAGAAAGCAGGTAGAACAACTTTTGTGGTGTCTTTCAGATGCCTACCAAGGTAGTGCAAAAACTACTAAGAGAACTCCTGTCTGGCACCTTCCCCGGTGGAGTTGTGCAGGGGGTGTGTTTGGAACATTTTGTCACCAGCCGAGTCCAAAATTCAGCGGTTCCCCATCTCAGCCCAGAAAGCAGGTAGAACAACTTTTGTGGTGTCTTTTAGATGCCTACCAAGGTAGTGTAAAAACTACTAAGAGAACTCCTGTCTGGCACCTTCCCCGGTGGAGTTGTGCATGGGGTGTGTTTGGAACATTTTGTCACAAGCCGAGTCCAAAATTCAGCGATTCCCCATCTCAGCCCAGAAAGCAGATAGAACAACTTTTGTGGTGTCTTTCAGATGCCTACCGGAGCAATGTAAAAACTACCAGGAGAACTCCCGTCTGGCACCTTCCCCGGTGGAGTTGTGCATGGGGTGTCTTTGGAACATTTTGTCACTGGCCGACTCCAAAATTCAGCGGTTCCCCATCTCAGCCCAGAAAGCAGGTAGAACAACTTTTGTGGTGTCTTTCAGATGCCTACCAAGGTAGTGCAAAAACTACTAAGAGAACTCCTGTCTGGCACCTTCCCCGGTGGAGTTGTGCAGGGGGTGTGTTTGGAACATTTTGTCACCAGCCGAGTCCAAAATTCAGCGGTTCCCCATCTCAGCCCAGAAAGCAGGTAGAACAACTTTTGTGGTGTCTTTTAGATGCCTACCAAGGTAGTGTAAAAACTACTAAGAGAACTCCTGTCTGGCACCTTCCCCGGTGGAGTTGTGCATGGGGTGTGTTTGGAACATTTTGTCACAAGCCGAGTCCAAAATTCAGCGATTCCCCATCTCAGCCCAGAAAGCAGGTAGAACAACTTTTGTGGTGCCTTTCGGGTGCCTACCAATGTAGTGTAAAAACTACTAAGAGAACTCCTGCCTGGCACCTTCCCCGGTGGAGTTGTGCATGGGGTGTCTTTGGAACATTTTGTCACTGGCCGACTCCAAAATTCAGCGGTTCCCCATCTCAGCCCAGAAAGCAGGTAGAACAACTTTTGTGGTGTCTTTCAGATGCCTACCAAGGTAGTGCAAAAACTACCAGGAGAACTCCTGCCTGGCACCTTCCCCGGTGGAGTTGTGCAGGGGGTGTGTTTGGAACATTTTGTCACCAGCCGAGTCCAAAATTCAGCGGTTCCCCATCTCAGCCCAGAAAGCAGGTAGAACAACTTTTGTGGTGTCTTTTAGATGCCTACCAAGGTAGTGTAAAAACTACTAAGAGAACTCCTGTCTGGCACCTTCCCCGGTGGAGTTGTGCATGGGGTGTGTTTGGAACATTTTGTCACAAGCCGAGTCCAAAATTCAGCGATTCCCCATCTCAGCCCAGAAAGCAGATAGAACAACTTTTGTGGTGTCTTTCAGATGCCTACCGGAGCAATGTAAAAACTACCAGGAGAACTCCCGTCTGGCACCTTCCCCGGTGGAGTTGTGCAGGGGGTGTGTTTGGAACATTTTGTCACCAGCCGAGTCCAAAATTCAGCGTTTCCCCATCTCAGCCCAGAAAGCAGGTAGAACAACTTTTGTGGTGCCTTTCAGGTGCCTACCAAGGTAGTGTAAAAACTACTAAGAGAACTCCTGTCTGGCACCTTCCCCGGTGGAGTTGTGCATGGGGTGTCTTTGGAACATTTTGTCACCGGCCGAGTCCAAAATTCAGCGTTTCCCCATCTCAGCCCAGAAAGCAGGTAGAACAACTTTTGTGGTGTCTTTCAGCTCCCTACCGGAGCAATGTAAAAACTACCAGGAGAACTCCTGTCTGGCACCTTCCCCGGTGGAGTTGTGCAGGGGGTGTGTTTGGAACATTTTGTCACCGGCCGAGTCCAAAATTCAGCGATTCCCCATCTCAGCCCAGAAAGCAGGTAGAACAACTTTTGTGGTGCCTTTCAAGTGCCTACCAAGGTAGTGTAAAAACTACCAGGAGAACTCCTGTCTGGCACCTTCCCCGGTGGAGTTGTGCATGGGGTGTGTTTGGAACATTTTGTCACCGGCCGAGTCCAAAATTCAGCGATTCCCCATCTCAGCCCAGAAAGCAGGTAGAACAACTTTTGTGCTGCCTTTCAGCTCCCTACCAAGGTAGTGTAAAATCTACCAAGAGAACTCCTGTCTGGCACCTTCCCCGGTGGAGTTGTGCAGGGGCTGTGTTTGGAACATTTTGTCACCGGCCGACTCCAAAATTCAGCGGTTCCCCATCTCAGCCCAGAAAGCAGGTAGAACATCTTTTGTGGTGTCTTTTAGATGCCTACCAAGGTAGTGTAAAAACTACCAGGAGAACTCCTGTCTGGCACCTTCCCCGGTGGAGTTGTGCAGGGGGTGTGTTTGGAACATTTTGTCACCGGCCGAGTCCAAAATTCAGCGATTCCCCATCTCAGCCCAGAAAGCAGGTAGAACAACTTTTGTGCTGCCTTTCAGCTCCCTACCAAGGTAGTGTAAAATCTACCAGGAGAACTCCTGTCTGGCACCTTCCCCGGTGGAGTTGTGCAGGGGGTGTGTTTGGAACATTTTGTCACCAGCCGACTCCAAAATTCAGCGATTCCCCATCTCAGCCCAGAAAGCAGGTAGAACAACTTTTGTGGTGTCTTTCAGATGCCTACCAGAGCAATGTAAAAACTACCAGGAGAACTCCTGTCTGGCACCTTCCCCGGTGGAGTTGTGCATGGGGTGTCTTTGGAACATTTTGTCACCGGCCGACTCCAAAATTCAGCGGTTCCCCATCTCAGCCCAGAAAGCAGGTAGAACATCTTTTGTGGTGTCTTTTAGATGCCTACCGGAGCAATGTAAAAACTACCAGGAGAACTCCTGTCTGGCACCTTCCCCGGTGGAGTTGTGCAGGGGGTGTGTTTGGAACATTTTGTCACCGGCCGAGTCCAAAATTCAGCGATTCCCCATCTCAGCCCAGAAAGCAGGTAGAACAACTTTTGTGGTGCCTTTCAGGTGCCTACCAAGGTAGTGTAAAAACTACCAGGAGAACTCCTGTCTGGCACCTTCCCCGGTGGAGTTGTGCAGGGGGTGTGTTTGGAACATTTTGTCACCGGCCGAGTCCAAAATTCAGCGATTCCCCATCTCAGCCCAGAAAGCAGGTAGAACAACTTTTGTGCTGCCTTTCAGCTCCCTACCAAGGTAGTGTAAAAACTACTAAGAGAACTCCTGTCTGGCACCTTCCCCGGTGGAGTTGTGCAGGGGGTGTGTTTGGAACATTTTGTCACCAGCCGAGTCCAAAATTCAGCGTTTCCCCATCTCAGCCCAGAAAGCAGGTAGAACAACTTTTGTGGTGTCTTTCAGCTGCCTACCAAGGTAGTGTAAAAACTACTAAGAGAACTCCTGTCTGGCACCTTCCCCGGTGGAGTTGTGCATGGGGTGTCTTTGGAACATTTTGTCACCGGCCGAGTCCAAAATTCAGCGATTCCCCATCTCAGCCCAGAAAGCAGATAGAACAACTTTTGTGGTGTCTTTCAGATGCCTACCGGAGCAATGTAAAAACTACCAGGAGAACTCCCGTCTGGCACCTTCCCCGGTGGAGTTGTGCAGGGGGTGTGTTTGGAACATTTTGTCACCAGCCGACTCCAAAATTCAGCGTTTCCCCATCTCAGCCCAGAAAGCAGGTAGAACAACTTTTGTGGTGTCTTTCAGATGCCTACCAAGGTAGTGTAAAAACTATCAAGAGAACTCCTGTCTGGCACCTTCCCCGGTGGAGTTGTGCAGGGGGTGTGTTTGGAACATTTTGTCACCAGCCGAGTCCAAAATTCAGCGTTTCCCCATCTCAGCCCAGAAAGCAGGTAGAACAACTTTTGTGGTGTCTTTCAGCTGCCTACCAAGGTAGTGTAAAAACTACTAAGAGAACTCCTGTCTGGCACCTTCCCCGGTGGAGTTGTGCAGGGGGTGTGTTTGGAACATTTTGTCACCAGCCGACTCCAAAATTCAGCGTTTCCCCATCTCAGCCCAGAAAGCAGGTAGAACAACTTTTGTGGTGTCTTTCAGCTGCCTACCAAGGTAGTGTAAAAACTACTAAGAGAACTCCTGTCTGGCACCTTCCCCGGTGGAGTTGTGCAGGGGGTGTCTTTGGAACATTTTGTCACCGGCCGACTCCAAAATTCAGCGTTTCCCCATCTCAGCCCAGAAAGCAGGTAGAACAACTTTTGTGGTGTCTTTCAGATGCCTACCGGAGCAATGTAAAAACTACCAGGAGAACTCCTGTCTGGCACCTTCCCCGGTGGAGTTGTGCAGGGGGTGTGTTTGGAACATTTTGTCACCGGCCGAGTCCAAAATTCAGCGATTCCCCATCTCAGCCCAGAAAGCAGGTAGAACAACTTTTGTGGTGTCTTTCAGATGCCTACCGGAGCAATTTAAAAACTACCAGGAGAACTCCTGTCTGGCACCTTCCCCGGTGGAGTTGTGCAGGGGGTGTGTTTGGAACATTTTGTCACCGGCCGAGTCCAAAATTCAGCGATTCCCCATCTCAGCCCAGAAAGCAGGTAGAACAACTTTTGTGCTGCCTTTCAGCTCCCTACCAAGGTAGTGTAAAAACTACTAAGAGAACTCCTGTCTGGCACCTTCCCCGGTGGAGTTGTGCAGGGGGTGTGTTTGGAACATTTTGTCACCAGCCGACTCCAAAATTCAGCGTTTCCCCATCTCAGCCCAGAAAGCAGGTAGAACAACTTTTGTGGTGTCTTTCAGCTGCCTACCAAGGTAGTGTAAAAACTACTAAGAGAACTCCTGTCTGGCACCTTCCCCGGTGGAGTTGTGCATGGGGTGTCTTTGGAACATTTTGTCACCGGCCGAGTCCAAAATTCAGCGATTCCCCATCTCAGCCCAGAAAGCAGATAGAACAACTTTTGTGGTGTCTTTCAGATGCCTACCGGAGCAATGTAAAAACTACCAGGAGAACTCCCGTCTGGCACCTTCCCCGGTGGAGTTGTGCAGGGGGTGTCTTTGGAACATTTTGTCACCAGCCGAGTCCAAAATTCAGCGGTTCCCCATCTCAGCCCAGAAAGCAGGTAGAACAACTTTTGTGGTGTCTTTCAGATGCCTACCAAGGTAGTGTAAAAACTATCAAGAGAACTCCTGTCTGGCACCTTCCCCGGTGGAGTTGTGCAGGGGGTGTGTTTGGAACATTTTGTCACCAGCCGAGTCCAAAATTCAGCGTTTCCCCATCTCAGCCCAGAAAGCAGGTAGAACAACTTTTGTGGTGTCTTTCAGCTGCCTACCAAGGTAGTGTAAAAACTACTAAGAGAACTCCTGTCTGGCACCTTCCCCGGTGGAGTTGTGCAGGGGGTGTGTTTGGAACATTTTGTCACCGGCCGACTCCAAAATTCAGCGTTTCCCCATCTCAGCCCAGAAAGCAGGTAGAACAACTTTTGTGGTGTCTTTCAGATGCCTACCAGAGCAATGTAAAAACTACCAGGAGAACTCCTGTCTGGCACCTTCCCCGGTGGAGTTGTGCAGGGGGTGTGTTTGGAACATTTTGTCACCGGCCGAGTCCAAAATTCAGCGATTCCCCATCTCAGCCCAGAAAGCAGGTAGAACAACTTTTGTGGTGTCTTTCAGATGCCTACCGGAGCAATTTAAAAACTACCAGGAGAACTCCTGTCTGGCACCTTCCCCGGTGGAGTTGTGCAGGGGGTGTGTTTGGAACATTTTGTCACCGGCCGAGTCCAAAATTCAGCGATTCCCCATCTCAGCCCAGAAAGCAGGTAGAACAACTTTTGTGCTGCCTTTCAGCTCCCTACCAAGGTAGTGTAAAAACTACTAAGAGAACTCCTGTCTGGCACCTTCCCCGGTGGAGTTGTGCAGGGGGTGTGTTTGGAACATTTTGTCACCAGCCGACTCCAAAATTCAGCGTTTCCCCATCTCAGCCCAGAAAGCAGGTAGAACAACTTTTGTGGTGTCTTTCAGCTGCCTACCAAGGTAGTGTAAAAACTACTAAGAGAACTCCTGTCTGGCACCTTCCCCGGTGGAGTTGTGCATGGGGTGTCTTTGGAACATTTTGTCACCGGCCGAGTCCAAAATTCAGCGATTCCCCATCTCAGCCCAGAAAGCAGATAGAACAACTTTTGTGGTGTCTTTCAGATGCCTACCGGAGCAATGTAAAAACTACCAGGAGAACTCCCGTCTGGCACCTTCCCCGGTGGAGTTGTGCAGGGGGTGTCTTTGGAACATTTTGTCACCAGCCGAGTCCAAAATTCAGCGGTTCCCCATCTCAGCCCAGAAAGCAGGTAGAACAACTTTTGTGGTGTCTTTCAGATGCCTACCAAGGTAGTGTAAAAACTATCAAGAGAACTCCTGTCTGGCACCTTCCCCGGTGGAGTTGTGCAGGGGGTGTGTTTGGAACATTTTGTCACCAGCCGAGTCCAAAATTCAGCGTTTCCCCATCTCAGCCCAGAAAGCAGGTAGAACAACTTTTGTGGTGTCTTTCAGCTGCCTACCAAGGTAGTGTAAAAACTACTAAGAGAACTCCTGTCTGGCACCTTCCCCGGTGGAGTTGTGCAGGGGGTGTGTTTGGAACATTTTGTCACCGGCCGACTCCAAAATTCAGCGTTTCCCCATCTCAGCCCAGAAAGCAGGTAGAACAACTTTTGTGGTGTCTTTCAGATGCCTACCAAGGTAGTGTAAAAACTCTCAAGAGAACTCTTGTCTGGCACCTTCCCCGGTGGAGTTGTGCATGGGGTGTCTTTGGAACATTTTGTCACCAGCCGACTCCAAAATTCAGCGGTTCCCCATCTCAGCCCAGAAAGCAGGTAGAACAACTTTTGTGGTGTCTTTCAGATGCCTACCAGAGCAATGTAAAAACTACCAGGAGAACTCCTGTCTGGCACCTTCCCCGGTGGAGTTGTGCAGGGGGTGTGTTTGGAACATTTTGTCACCAGCCGACTCCAAAATTCAGCGGTTCCCCATCTCAGCCCAGAAAGCAGGTAGAACAACTTTTGTGGTGTCTTTCAGATGCCTACCGGAGCAATGTAAAAACTACCAGGAGAACTCCTGTCTGGCACCTTCCCCGGTGGAGTTGTGCAGGGGGTGTGTTTGGAACATTTTGTCACCAGCCGAGTCCAAAATTCAGCGATTCCCCATCTCAGCCCAGAAAGCAGGTAGAACAACTTTTGTAGTGTCTTTTAGATGCCTACCAAGGTAGTGTAAAAACTACCAAGAGAACTCCTGTCTGGCACCTTCCCCGGTGGAGTTGTGCATGGGGTGTGTTTGGAACATTTTGTCACCGGCCGACTCCAAAATTCAGCGGTTCCCCATCTCAGCCCAGAAAGCAGGTAGAACAACTTTTGTGGTGTCTTTCAGCTGCCTACCGGAGCAATGTAAAAACTACCAGGAGAACTCCTGTCTGGCACCTTCCCCGGTGGAGTTGTGCATGGGGTGTGTTCGGAACATTTTGTCACCAGCCGAGTCCAAAAATTCAGCGGTTCCCCATCTCAGCCCAGAAAGCAGGTAGAACAACTTTTGTGGTGCCTTTCAGCTGCCTACCAAGGTAGTGTAAAAACTACCAAGAGAACTCCTGCCTGGCACCTTCCCCGGTGGAGTTGTGCATGGGGTGTCTGTGGAACATTTTGTCACCGGCCGACTCCAAAATTCAGCGGTTCCCCATCTCAGCCCAGAAAGCAGGTAGAACAACTTTTGTGGTGTCCTTTTGATGCCTACCGGAGCAATGTAAAAACTACCAACAGAGCTCTTCCCTGGCACCTTCGCTAGTGGAGTTGTGCATGGGGTGTGTTTGGAACATTTTGTCACCGGCCGACTCCAAAATTCAGCGGTTCCCCATCTCAGCCCAGAAAGCAGGTAGAACAACTTTTGTGGTGCCTTTTAGCTGCCTACCAAGGTAGTGTAAAAACTATTAAGAGAACTCCTGCCTGGCACCTTCCCCGGTGGAGTTGTGCATGGGGTGTGTTTGGAACATTTTGTCACCGGCCGACTCCAAAATTCAGCGTTTCCCCATCTCAGCCCAGAAAGCAGGTAGAACAACTTTTGTGGTGTCTTTCAGATGCCTACCGGAGCAATGTAAAAACTACCAGGAGAACTCCTGTCTGGCACCTTCCCCGGTGGAGTTCTGCAGGGGGTGTGTTTGGAACATTTTGTCACCAGCCGAGTCCAAAAATTCAGCGGTTCCCCATCTCAGCCCAGAAAGCAGGTAGAACAACTTTTGTGGTGCCTTTCAAATGCCTACGAAGGTAGTGTAAAAACTACCAAGAGAACTCCTGCCTGGCACCTTCCCCGGTGGAGTTGTGCATGGGGTGTGTTCGGAACATTTTGTCACCGGCCGAGTCCAAAATTCAGCGGTTCCCCATCTCAGCCCAGAAAGCAGGTAGAACAACTTTTGTGGTGTCTTTCAGGTGCCTACCAAGGTAGTGTAAAAACTACCAGGAGAACTCCTGTCTGGCACCTTCGCTAGTGGAGTTGTGCATGGGGTGTGTTTGGAACATTTTGTCACCGGCCGACTCCAAAATTCAGCGGTTCCCCATCTCAGCCCAGAAAGCAGGTAGAACAACTTTTGTGGTGCCTTTCAGCTGCCTACCAAGGTAGTGTAAAAACTACTAAGAGAACTCCTGTCTGGCACCTTCCCCGGTGCAGTTGTGCAGGGGGTGTGTTTGGAACATTTTGTCACCGGCCGAGTCCAAAATTCAGCGGTTCCCCATCTCAGCCCAGAAAGCAGGTAGAACAACTTTTGTGGTGTCTTTCAGATGCCTACCGGAGCAATGTAAAAACTACCAGGAGAACTCCTGTCTGGCACCTTCCCCGGTATAGTTGTGCAGGGGGTGTCTTTGGAACATTTTGTCACCGGCCGACTCCAAAATTCAGCTGTTCCCCATCTCAGCCCAGAAAGCAGATAGAACAACTTTTGTGGTGTCTTTCAGATGCCTACCGGAGCAATGTAAAAACTACCAGGAGAACTCCCGTCTGGCACCTTCCCCGGTGGAGTTGTGCATGGGGTGTGTTTGGAACATTTTGTCACCAGCCGAGTCCAAAATTCAGCGGTTCCCCATCTCAGCCCAGAAAGCAGGTAGAACAACTTTTGTGGTGCCTTTCAGGTGCCTACCAAGGTAGTGTAAAAACTACTAAGAGAACTCCTGTCTGGCACCTTCCCCGGTGGAGTTGTGCATGGGGTGTGTTTGGAACATTTTGTCACCAGCCGAGTCCAAAATTCAGCGGTTCCCCATCTCAGCCCAGAAAGCAGGTAGAACAACTTTTGTGGTGTCTTTCAGATGCCTACCAAGGTAGTGTAAAAACTATCAAGAGAACTCCTGTCTGGCACCTTCCCCGGTGGAGTTGTGCAGGGGGTGTGTTTGGAACATTTTGTCACCGGCCGAGTCCAAAATTCAGCGATTCCCCATCTCAGCCCAGAAAGCAGGTAGAACAACTTTTATGCTGCCTTTCAGCTCCCTACCAAGGTAGTGTAAAAACTACTAAGAGAACTCCTGTCTGGCACCTTCCCCGGTGGAGTTGTGCATGGGGTGTCTTTGGAACATTTTGTCACTGGCCGAGTCCAAAATTCAGCGGTTCCCCATCTCAGCCCAGAAAGCAGGTAGAACAACTTTTGTGGTGCCTTTCAGGTGCCTACCAAGGTAGTGTAAAAACTACTAAGAGAACTCCTGTCTGGCACCTTCCCCGGTGGAGTTGTGCAGGGGGTGTGTTTGGAACATTTTGTCACCGGCCGAGTCCAAAATTCAGCGGTTCCCCATCTCAGCCCAGAAAGCAGGTAGAACAACTTTTGTGGTGTCTTTCAGATGCCTACCGGAGCAATGTAAAAACTACCAGGAGAACTCCTGCCTGGCACCTTCCCCGGTGGAGTTGTGCATGGGGTGTCTTTGGAACATTTTGTCACCGGCCGAGTCCAAAATTCAGCGATTCCCCATCTCAGCCCAGAAAGCAGGTAGAACAACTTTTGTGGTGCCTTTCAGGTGCCTACCAAGGTAGTGTAAAAACTACCAGGAGAACTCCTGTCTGGCACCTTCCCCGGTGGAGTTGTGCAGGCGGTGTGTTTGGAACATTTTGTCACCGGCCGACTCCAAAATTCAGCGGTTCCCCATCTCAGCCCAGAAAGCAGGTAGAACATCTTTTGTGGTGTCTTTTAGATGCCTACCGGAGCAATGTAAAAACTACCAGGAGAACTCCTGTCTGGCACCTTCCCCGGTATAGTTGTGCAGGGGGTGTCTTTGGAACATTTTGTCACCGGCCGACTCCAAAATTCAGCTGTTCCCCATCTCAGCCCAGAAAGCAGATAGAACAACTTTTGTGGTGTCTTTCAGATGCCTACCGGAGCAATGTAAAAACTACCAGGAGAACTCCCGCCTGGCACCTTCCCCGGTGGAGTTGTGCAGGGGGTGTGTTTGGAACATTTTGTCACCAGCCGAGTCCAAAATTCAGCGGTTCCCCATCTCAGCCCAGAAAGCAGGTAGAACAACTTTTGTGGTGCCTTTCAGGTGCCTACCAAGGTAGTGTAAAAACTACTAAGAGAACTCCTGTCTGGCACCTTCCCCGGTGGAGTTGTGCAGGGGGTGTGTTTGGAACATTTTGTCACCAGCCGAGTCCAAAATTCAGCGGTTCCCCATCTCAGCCCAGAAAGCAGGTAGAACAACTTTTGTGGTGTCTTTCAGATGCCTACCAAGGTAGTGTAAAAACTATCAAGAGAACTCCTGTCTGGCACCTTCCCCGGTGGAGTTGTGCAGGGGGTGTGTTTGGAACATTTTGTCACCGGCCGACTCCAAAATTCAGCGATTCCCCATCTCAGCCCAGAAAGCAGGTAGAACAACTTTTATGCTGCCTTTCAGCTCCCTACCAAGGTAGTGTAAAAACTACTAAGAGAACTCCTGTCTGGCACCTTCCCCGGTGGAGTTGTGCATGGGGTGTCTTTGGAACATTTTGTCACTGGCCGAGTCCAAAATTCAGCGGTTCCCCATCTCAGCCCAGAAAGCAGGTAGAACAACTTTTGTGGTGTCTTTCAGATGCCTACCGGAGCAATGTAAAAACTACCAGGAGAACTCCTGTCTGGCACCTTCCCCGGTGGAGTTGTGCATGGGGTGTGTTTGGAACATTTTGTCACCAGCCGACTCCAAAATTCAGCGGATCCCCATCTCAGCCCAGAAAGCAGGTAGAACAACTTTTGTGGTGCCTTTCAAATGCCTACCAAGGTAGTGTAAAAACTACCAAGAGAACTCCTGCCTGGCACCTTCCCCGGTGGAGTTGTGCATGGGGTGTCTTTGGAACATTTTGTCACCGGCCGAGTCCAAAATTCAGCGATTCCCCATCTCAGCCCAGAAAGCAGGTAGAACAACTTTTGTGGTATCCTTTTGATGCCTACCGGAGCAATGTAAAAACTACCAACAGAGCTCGTCCCTGGCACCTTCGCTAGTGGAGTTGTGCATGGGGTGTGTTTGGAACATTTTGTCACCGGCCGACTCCAAAATTCAGCGGTTCCCCATCTTAGCCCAGAAAGCAGGTAGAACAACTTTTGTGGTGTCTTTCAGATGCCTACCGGAGCAATGTAAAAACTACCAGGAGAACTCCTGTCTGGCACCTTCCCCGGTGGAGTTGTGCAGGGGGTGTGTTTGGAACATTTTGTCACCAGCCGACTCCAAAATTCAGCGGTTCCCCATCTCAGCCCAGAAAGCAGGTAGAACAACTTTTGTGGTGTCTTTCAGATGCCTACCGGAGCAATGTAAAAACTACCAGGAGAACTCCTGTCTGGCACCTTCCCCGGTGGAGTTGTGCAGGGGGTGTGTTTGGAACATTTTGTCACCGGCCGAGTCCAAAATTCAGCGGTTCCCCATCTCAGCCCAGAAAGCAGGTAGAACAACTTTTGTGGTGTCTTTCAGCTGCCTACCAAGGTAGTGTAAAAACTATCAAGAGAACGCTTGTCTGGCACATTCCCCGGTGGAGTTGTGCATGGGGTGTCTTTGGAACATTTTGTCACCGGCCGACTCCAAAATTCAGCGGTTCCCCATCTCAGCCCAGAAAGCAGGTAGAACAACTTTTGTGGTGTCTTTCAGATGCCTACCGGAGCAATGTAAAAACTACCAGGAGAACTCCTGTCTGGCACCTTCCCCGGTGGAGTTGTGCAGGGGGTGTGTTTGGAACATTTTGTCACCGGCCGAGTCCAAAATTCAGCGGTTCCCCATCTCAGCCCAGAAAGCAGGTAGAACAACTTTTGTGGTGTCTTTCAGCTGCCTACCAAGGTAGTGTAAAAACTATCAAGAGAACGCTTGTCTGGCACATTCCCCGGTGGAGTTGTGCATGGGGTGTCTTTGGAACATTTTGTCACCGGCCGAGTCCAAAATTCAGCGATTCCCCATCTCAGCCCAGAAAGCAGATAGAACAACTTTTGTGGTGTCTTTCAGATGCCTACCGGAGCAATGTAAAAACTACCAGGAGAACTCCTGTCTGGCACCTTCCCCGGTGGAGTTGTGCAGGGGGTGTGTTTGGAACATTTTGTCACCAGCCGACTCCAAAATTCAGCGATTCCCCATCTCAGCCCAGAAAGCAGGTAGAACAACTTTTGTGGTGCCTTTCAGCTGCCTACCAAGGTAGTGTAAAAACTATTAAGAGAACTCCTGTCTGGCACCTTCCCCGGTGGAGTTGTGCAGGGGGTGTGTTTGGAACATTTTGTCACCGGCCGAGTCCAAAATTCAGCGATTCCCCATCTCAGCCCAGAAAGCAGGTAGAACAACTTTTGTGCTGCCTTTCAGCTCCCTACCAAGGTAGTGTAAAATCTACCAGGAGAACTCCTGTCTGGCACCTTCCCCGGTGGAGTTGTGCAGGGGGTGTGTTTGGAACATTTTGTCACCAGCCGACTCCAAAATTCAGCGGTTCCCCATCTCAGCCCAGAAAGCAGGTAGAACAACTTTTGTGGTGTCTTTTAGATGCCTACCAAGGTAGTGTAAAAACTACTAAGAGAACTCCTGTCTGGCACCTTCCCCGGTGGAGTTGTGCAGGGGGTGTCTTTGGAACATTTTTTCACCGGCCGAGTCCAAAATTCAGCGATTCCCCATCTCAGCCCAGAAAGCAGGTAGAACAACTTTTGTGGTGTCTTTCAGATGCCTACCGGAGCAATGTAAAAACTACCAGGAGAACTCCCGTCTGGCACCTTCCCCGGTGGAGTTGTGCATGGGGTGTGTTTGGAACATTTTGTCACCAGCCGACTCCAAAATTCAGCGGTTCCCCATCTCAGCCCAGAAAGCAGGTAGAACAACTTTTTTGGTGTCTTTCAGATGCCTACCGGAGCAATGTAAAAACTACCAGGAGAACTCCTGTCTGGCACCTTCCCCGGTGGAGTTGTGCAGGGGGTGTGTTTGGAACATTTTGTCACCGGCCGAGTCCAAAATTCAGCTGTTCCCCATCTCAGCCCAGAAAGCAGGTAGAACAACTTTTGTGGTGTCTTTCAGATGCCTACCGGAGCAATGTAAAAACTACCAGGAGAACTCCTGTCTGGCACCTTCCCCGGTGGAGTTGTGCAGGGGGTGTGTTTGGAACATTTTGTCACCGGCCGAGTCCAAAATTCAGCGGTTCCCCATCTCAGCCCAGAAAGCAGGTAGAACAACTTTTGTGGTGCCTTTCAGGTGCCTACCAAGGTAGTGTAAAAGCTACCAGGAGAACTCCTGTCTGGCACCTTCGCTAGTGGAGTTGTGCATGGGGTGTGTTTGGAACATTTTGTCACCGGCCGACTCCAAAATTCAGCGGTTCCCCATCTCAGCCCAGAAAGCAGGTAGAACAACTTTTGTGGTGTCTTTCAGATGCCTAGCGGAGCAATGTAAAAACTACCAGGAGAACTCCTGTCTGGCACCTTCCCCGGTGGAGTTGTGCATGGGGTGTCTTTGGAACATTTTGTCACCGGCCGAGTCCAAAATTCAGCGATTCCCCATCTCAGCCCAGAAAGCAGGTAGAACAACTTTTGTGGTGCCTTTCAGGTGCCTACCAAGGTAGTGTAAAAACTACCAGGAGAACTCCTGTCTGGCACCTTCCCCGGTGGAGTTGTGCATGGGGTGTGTTTGGAACATTTTGTCACCGGCCGAGTCCAAAATTCAGCGATTCCCCATCTCAGCCCAGAAAGCAGGTAGAACAACTTTTGTGCTGCCTTTCAGCTCCCTACCAAGGTAGTGTAAAATCTACCAGGAGAACTCCTGTCTGGCACCTTCCCCGGTGGAGTTGTGCAGGGGGTGTGTTTGGAACATTTTTTCACCGGCCGAGTCCAAAATTCAGCGATTCCCCATCTCAGCCCAGAAAGCAGGTAGAACAACTTTTGTGGTGTCTTTCAGATGCCTACCGGAGCAATGTAAAAACTACCAGGAGAACTCCTGTCTGGCACCTTCCCCGGTGGAGTTGTGCAGGGGGTGTGTTCGGAACATTTTGTCACCAGCCGAGTCCAAAAATTCAGCGGTTCCTCATCTCAGCCCAGAAAGCAGGTAGAACAACTTTTGTGGTGTCTTTCAGCTGCCTACCAAGGTAGTGTAAAAACTACCAAGAGAACTCCTGCCTGGCACCTTCCCCGGTGGAGTTGTGCATGGGGTGTGTTTGGAACATTTTGTCACCGGCCGAGTCCAAAATTCAGCGGTTCCCCATCTCAGCCCAGAAAGCAGGTAGAACAACTTTTGTGGTGCCTTTCAGGTGCCTACCAAGGTAGTGTAAAAACTACTAAGAGAACTCCTGTCTGGCACCTTCCCCGGTGGAGTTGTGCATGGGGTGTCTTTGGAACATTTTGTCACCGGCCGAGTCCAAAATTCAGCGGTTCCCCATCTCAGCCCAGAAAGCAGGTAGAACAACTTTTGTGGTGTCTTTCAGATGCCTACCGGAGCAATGTAAAAACTACCAACAGAGCTCGTCCCTGGCACCTTCGCTAGTGGAGTTGTGCATGGGGTGTGTTTGGAACATTTTGTCACCGGCCGACTCCAAAATTCAGCGGTTCCCCATCTCAGCCCAGAAAGCAGATAGAACAACTTTTGTGGTGTCTTTCAGATGCCTACCGGAGCAATGTAAAAACTACCAGGAGAACTCCTGTCTGGCACCTTCCCCGGTGGAGTTGTGCAGGGGGTGTGTTTGGAACATTTTGTCACCGGCCGAGTCCAAAATTCAGCGATTCCCCATCTCAGCCCAGAAAGCAGGTAGAACAACTTTTGTGGTGCCTTTCAGCTGCCTACCAAGGTAGTGTAAAAACTATTAAGAGAACTCCTGTCTGGCACCTTCCCCGGTGGAGTTGTGCATGGGGTGTGTTTGGAACATTTTGTCACCGGCCGAGTCCAAAATTCAGCGGTTCCCCATCTCAGCCCAGAAAGCAGGTAGAACAACTTTTGTGGTGTCTTTCAGATGCCTACCGGAGCAATGTAAAAACTACCAGAAGAACTCCTGTCTGGCACCTTCCCCGGTGGAGTTGTGCATGGGGTGTGTTCGGAACATTTTGTCACCAGCCGAGTCCAAAAATTCAGCGGTTCCCCATCTCAGCCCAGAAAGCAGGTAGAACAACTTTTGTGGTGTCTTTCAGCTGCCTACCAAGGTAGTGTAAAAACTACCAAGAGAACTCCTGCCTGGCACCTTCCCCGGTGGAGTTGTGCATGGGGTGTGTTTGGAACATTTTGTCACCGGCCGAGTCCAAAATTCAGCGGTTCCCCATCTCAGCCCAGAAAGCAGGTAGAACAACTTTTGTGGTGCCTTTCGGGTGCCTACCAATGTAGTGTAAAAACTACTAAGAGAACTCCTGCCTGGCACCTTCCCCGGTGGAGTTGTGCATGGGGTGTCTTTGGAACATTTTGTCACTGGCCGACTCCAAAATTCAGCGGTTCCCCATCTCAGCCCAGAAAGCAGGTAGAACAACTTTTGTGGTGTCTTTGAGATGCCTACCGGAGCAATGTAAAAACTACCAGGAGAACTCCTGTCTGGCACCTTCCCCGGTGGAGTTGTGCATGGGGTGTGTTTGGAACATTTTGTCACCAGCCGAGTCCAAAAATTCAGCGGTTCCCCATCTCAGCCCAGAAAGCAGGTAGAACAACTTTTGTGGTTTCTTTCAGCTGCCTACCAAGGTAGTGTAAAAACTACCAAGAGAACTCCTGCCTGGCACCTTCCCCGGTGGAGTTGTGCATGGGGTGTGTTTGGAACATTTTGTCACTGGCCGAGTCCAAAATTCAGCGTTTCCCCATCTCAGCCCAGAAAGCAGGTAGAACAACTTTTGTGGTGCCTTTCAAATGCCTACCAAGGTAGTGTAAAAACTACCAAGAGAACTCCTGCCTGGCACCTTCCCCGGTGGAGTTGTGCATGGGGTGTCTTTGGAACATTTTGTCACCGGCCGAGTCCAAAATTCAGCGATTCCCCATCTCAGCCCAGAAAGCAGGTAGAACAACTTTTGTGGTGTCCTTTTGATGCCTACCGGAGCAATGTAAAAACTACCAACAGAGCTCGTCCCTGGCACCTTCGCTAGTGGAGTTGTGCATGGGGTGTGTTTGGAACATTTTGTCACCAGCAGAGTCCAAAATTCAGCGGTTCCCCATCTCAGCCCAGAAAGCAGGTAGAACAACTTTTGTGGTGTCTTTCAGATGCCTACCAAGGTAGTGTAAAAACTACTAAGAGAACTCCTGTCTGGAACCTTCCCCGGTGGAGTTGTGCAGGGGGTGTGTTTGGAACATTTTGTCACCGGCCGACTCCAAAATTCAGCGATTCCCCATCTCAGCCCAGAAAGCAGATAGAACAACTTTTGTGGTGTCTTTCAGATGCCTACCGGAGCAATTTAAAAACTACCAGGAGAACTCCTGTCTGGCACCTTCCCCGGTGGAGTTGTGCAGGGGGTGTGTTTGGAACATTTTGTCACCAGCCGAGTCCAAAATTCAGCGGTTCCCCATCTCAGCCCAGAAAGCAGGTAGAACAACTTTTGTGGTGTCTTTCAGATGCCTACCGGAGCAATGTAAAAACTACCAGGAGAACTCCTGTCTGGCACCTTCCCCGGTGGAGTTGTGCATGGGGTGTGTTTGGAACATTTTGTCACCAGCCGACTCCAAAATTCAGCGTTTCCCCATCTCAGCCCAGAAAGCAGGTAGAACAACTTTTGTGGTGTCTTTCAGATGCCTACCAAGGTAGTGTAAAAACTATCAAGAGAACGCTTGTCTGGCACATTCCCCGGTGGAGTTGTGCATGGGGTGTCTTTGGAACATTTTGTCACCGGCCGAGTCCAAAATTCAGCGATTCCCCATCTCAGCCCAGAAAGCAGATAGAACAACTTTTGTGGTGTCTTTCAGATGCCTACCGGAGCAATGTAAAAACTACCAGGAGAACTCCTGTCTGGCACCTTCCCCGGTGGAGTTGTGCAGGGGGTGTGTTTGGAACATTTTGTCACCAGCCGACTCCAAAATTCAGCGATTCCCCATCTCAGCCCAGAAAGCAGGTAGAACAACTTTTGTGGTGCCTTTCAGGTGCCTACCAAGGTAGTGTAAAAACTATTAAGAGAACTCCTGTCTGGCACCTTCCCCGGTGGAGTTGTGCATGGGGTGTGTTTGGAACATTTTGTCACCAGCCGAGTCCAAAAATTCAGCGGTTCCCCATCTCAGCCCAGAAAGCAGGTAGAACAACTTTTGTGGTGTCTTTCAGCTGCCTACCAAGGTAGTGTAAAAACTACCAAGAGAACTCCTGCCTGGCACCTTCCCCGGTGGAGTTGTGCATGGGGTGTGTTTGGAACATTTTGTCACTGGCCGAGTCCAAAATTCAGCGGTTCCCCATCTCAGCCCAGAAAGCAGGTAGAACAACTTTTGTGGTGCCTTTCAAATGCCTACCAAGGTAGTGTAAAAACTACCAAGAGAACTCCTGCCTGGCACCTTCCCCGGTGGAGTTGTGCATGGGGTGTCTTTGGAACATTTTGTCACCGGCCGAGTCCAAAATTCAGCGATTCCCCATCTCAGGCCAGAAAGCAGGTAGAACAACTTTTGTGGTGTCCTTTTGATGCCTACCGGAGCAATGTAAAAACTACCAACAGAGCTCGTCCCTGGCACCTTCGCTAGTGGAGTTGTGCATGGGGTGTGTTTGGAACATTTTGTCACCAGCAGAGTCCAAAATTCAGCGGTTCCCCATCTCAGCCCAGAAAGCAGGTAGAACAACTTTTGTGGTGTCTTTCAGATGCCTACCAAGGTAGTGTAAAAACTACTAAGAGAACTCCTGTCTGGAACCTTCCCCGGTGGAGTTGTGCAGGGGGTGTGTTTGGAACATTTTGTCACCGGCCGACTCCAAAATTCAGCGATTCCCCATCTCAGCCCAGAAAGCAGGTAGAACAACTTTTGTGGTGTCTTTCAGATGCCTACCGGAGCAATTTAAAAACTACCAGGAGAACTCCTGTCTGGCACCTTCCGTGGTGGAGTTGTGCAGGGGGTGTGTTTGGAACATTTTGTCACCAGCCGACTCCAAAATTCAGCGGATCCCCATCTCAGCCCAGAAAGCAGGTAGAACAACTTTTGTGGTGTCTTTCAGATGCCTACCGGAGCAATGTAAAAACTACCAGGAGAACTCCTGTCTGGCACCTTCCCCGGTGGAGTTGTGCATGGGGTGTGTTTGGAACATTTTGTCACCAGCCGACTCCAAAATTCAGCGTTTCCCCATCTCAGCCCAGAAAGCAGGTAGAACAACTTTTGTGGTGTCTTTCAGCTGCCTACCAAGGTAGTGTAAAAACTATCAAGAGAACGCTTGTCTGGCACATTCCCCGGTGGAGTTGTGCATGGGGTGTCTTTGGAACATTTTGTCACCGGCCGAGTCCAAAATTCAGCGATTCCCCATCTCAGCCCAGAAAGCAGATAGAACAACTTTTGTGGTGTCTTTCAGATGCCTACCAGAGCAATGTAAAAACTACCAGGAGAACTCCTGTCTGGCACCTTCCCCGGTGGAGTTGTGCAGGGGGTGTGTTTGGAACATTTTGTCACCAGCCGACTCCAAAATTCAGCGATTCCCCATCTCAGCCCAGAAAGCAGGTAGAACAACTTTTGTGGTGTCTTTTAGATGCCTACCAAGGTAGTGTAAAAACTACCAAGAGAACTCCTGCCTGGCACCTTCCCCGGTGGAGTTGTGCATGGGGTGTGTTTGGAACATTTTGTCACTGGCCGAGTCCAAAATTCAGCGTTTCCCCATCTCAGCCCAGAAAGCAGGTAGAACAACTTTTGTGGTGCCTTTCAAATGCCTACCAAGGTAGTGTAAAAACTACCAAGAGAACTCCTGCCTGGCACCTTCCCCGGTGGAGTTGTGCATGGGGTGTCTTTGGAACATTTTGTCACCGGCCGAGTCCAAAATTCAGCGATTCCCCATCTCAGCCCAGAAAGCAGGTAGAACAACTTTTGTGGTGTCCTTTTGATGCCTACCGGAGCAATGTAAAAACTACCAACAGAGCTCGTCCCTGGCACCTTCGCTAGTGGAGTTGTGCATGGGGTGTGTTTGGAACATTTTGTCACCAGCAGAGTCCAAAATTCAGCGGTTCCCCATCTCAGCCCAGAAAGCAGGTAGAACAACTTTTGTGGTGTCTTTCAGATGCCTACCAAGGTAGTGTAAAAACTACTAAGAGAACTCCTGTCTGGAACCTTCCCCGGTGGAGTTGTGCAGGGGGTGTGTTTGGAACATTTTGTCACCGGCCGACTCCAAAATTCAGCGATTCCCCATCTCAGCCCAGAAAGCAGATAGAACAACTTTTGTGGTGTCTTTCAGATGCCTACCGGAGCAATTTAAAAACTACCAGGAGAACTCCTGTCTGGCACCTTCCCCGGTGGAGTTGTGCAGGGGGTGTGTTTGGAACATTTTGTCACCAGCCGAGTCCAAAATTCAGCGGTTCCCCATCTCAGCCCAGAAAGCAGGTAGAACAACTTTTGTGGTGTCTTTCAGATGCCTACCGGAGCAATGTAAAAACTACCAGGAGAACTCCTGTCTGGCACCTTCCCCGGTGGAGTTGTGCATGGGGTGTGTTTGGAACATTTTGTCACCAGCCGACTCCAAAATTCAGCGTTTCCCCATCTCAGCCCAGAAAGCAGGTAGAACAACTTTTGTGGTGTCTTTCAGATGCCTACCAAGGTAGTGTAAAAACTATCAAGAGAACGCTTGTCTGGCACATTCCCCGGTGGAGTTGTGCATGGGGTGTCTTTGGAACATTTTGTCACCGGCCGAGTCCAAAATTCAGCGATTCCCCATCTCAGCCCAGAAAGCAGATAGAACAACTTTTGTGGTGTCTTTCAGATGCCTACCGGAGCAATGTAAAAACTACCAGGAGAACTCCTGTCTGGCACCTTCCCCGGTGGAGTTGTGCAGGGGGTGTGTTTGGAACATTTTGTCACCAGCCGACTCCAAAATTCAGCGATTCCCCATCTCAGCCCAGAAAGCAGGTAGAACAACTTTTGTGGTGCCTTTCAGGTGCCTACCAAGGTAGTGTAAAAACTATTAAGAGAACTCCTGTCTGGCACCTTCCCCGGTGGAGTTGTGCATGGGGTGTGTTTGGAACATTTTGTCACCAGCCGAGTCCAAAAATTCAGCGGTTCCCCATCTCAGCCCAGAAAGCAGGTAGAACAACTTTTGTGGTGTCTTTCAGCTGCCTACCAAGGTAGTGTAAAAACTACCAAGAGAACTCCTGCCTGGCACCTTCCCCGGTGGAGTTGTGCATGGGGTGTGTTTGGAACATTTTGTCACTGGCCGAGTCCAAAATTCAGCGGTTCCCCATCTCAGCCCAGAAAGCAGGTAGAACAACTTTTGTGGTGCCTTTCAAATGCCTACCAAGGTAGTGTAAAAACTACCAAGAGAACTCCTGCCTGGCACCTTCCCCGGTGGAGTTGTGCATGGGGTGTCTTTGGAACATTTTGTCACCGGCCGAGTCCAAAATTCAGCGATTCCCCATCTCAGGCCAGAAAGCAGGTAGAACAACTTTTGTGGTGTCCTTTTGATGCCTACCGGAGCAATGTAAAAACTACCAACAGAGCTCGTCCCTGGCACCTTCGCTAGTGGAGTTGTGCATGGGGTGTGTTTGGAACATTTTGTCACCAGCAGAGTCCAAAATTCAGCGGTTCCCCATCTCAGCCCAGAAAGCAGGTAGAACAACTTTTGTGGTGTCTTTCAGATGCCTACCAAGGTAGTGTAAAAACTACTAAGAGAACTCCTGTCTGGAACCTTCCCCGGTGGAGTTGTGCAGGGGGTGTGTTTGGAACATTTTGTCACCGGCCGACTCCAAAATTCAGCGATTCCCCATCTCAGCCCAGAAAGCAGGTAGAACAACTTTTGTGGTGTCTTTCAGATGCCTACCGGAGCAATTTAAAAACTACCAGGAGAACTCCTGTCTGGCACCTTCCGTGGTGGAGTTGTGCAGGGGGTGTGTTTGGAACATTTTGTCACCAGCCGACTCCAAAATTCAGCGGATCCCCATCTCAGCCCAGAAAGCAGGTAGAACAACTTTTGTGGTGTCTTTCAGATGCCTACCGGAGCAATGTAAAAACTACCAGGAGAACTCCTGTCTGGCACCTTCCCCGGTGGAGTTGTGCATGGGGTGTGTTTGGAACATTTTGTCACCAGCCGACTCCAAAATTCAGCGTTTCCCCATCTCAGCCCAGAAAGCAGGTAGAACAACTTTTGTGGTGTCTTTCAGCTGCCTACCAAGGTAGTGTAAAAACTATCAAGAGAACGCTTGTCTGGCACATTCCCCGGTGGAGTTGTGCATGGGGTGTCTTTGGAACATTTTGTCACCGGCCGAGTCCAAAATTCAGCGATTCCCCATCTCAGCCCAGAAAGCAGATAGAACAACTTTTGTGGTGTCTTTCAGATGCCTACCAGAGCAATGTAAAAACTACCAGGAGAACTCCTGTCTGGCACCTTCCCCGGTGGAGTTGTGCAGGGGGTGTGTTTGGAACATTTTGTCACCAGCCGACTCCAAAATTCAGCGATTCCCCATCTCAGCCCAGAAAGCAGGTAGAACAACTTTTGTGGTGCCTTTCAGGTGCCTACCAAGGTAGTGTAAAAACTATTAAGAGAACTCCTGTCTGGCACCTTCCCCGGTGGAGTTGTGCATGGGGTGTGTTTGGAACATTTTGTCACCGGCCGAGTCCAAAATTCAGCGGTTCCCCATCTCAGCCCAGAAAGCAGGTAGAACAACTTTTGTGGTGTCTTTCAGATGCCTACCGGAGCAATGTAAAAACTACCAGGAGAACTCCTGTCTGGCACCTTCCCCGGTGGAGTTGTGCATGGGGTGTGTTCGGAACATTTTGTCACCAGCCGACTCCAAAATTCAGCGGTTCCCCATCTCAGCCCAGAAAGCAGGTAGAACAACTTTTGTGGTGTCTTTCAGATGCCTACCAAGGTAGTGTAAAAACTACCAAGAGAACTCCTGCCTGGCACCTTCCCCGGTGGAGTTGTGCATGGGGTGTGTTTGGAACATTTTGTCACCGGCCGAGTCCAAAATTCAGCGGTTCCCCATCTCAGCCCAGAAAGCAGGTAGAACAACTTTTGTGGTGCCTTTCAGGTGCCTACCAATGTAGTGTAAAAACTACTAAGAGAACTCCTGTCTGGCACCTTCCCCGGTGGAGTTGTGCATGGGGTGTCTTTGGAACATTTTGTCACTGGCCGAGTCCAAAATTCAGCGGTTCCCCATCTCAGCCCAGAAAGCAGGTAGAACAACTTTTGTGGTGTCTTTCAGATGCCTACCGGAGCAATGTAAAAACTACCAGGAGAACTCCTGTCTGGCACCTTCCCCGGTGGAGTTGTGCATGGGGTGTGTTTGGAACATTTTGTCACCAGCCGAGTCCAAAAATTCAGCGGTTCCCCATCTCAGCCCAGAAAGCAGGTAGAACAACTTTTGTGGTGTCTTTCAGCTGCCTACCAAGGTAGTGTAAAAACTACCAAGAGAACTCCTGCCTGGCACCTTCCCCGGTGGAGTTGTGCATGGGGTGTGTTTGGAACATTTTGTCACCGGCCGAGTCCAAAATTCAGCGGTTCCCCATCTCAGCCCAGAAAGCAGGTAGAACAACTTTTGTGGTGCCTTTCAAATGCCTACCAAGGTAGTGTAAAAACTACCAAGAGAACTCCTGCCTGGCACCTTCCCCGGTGGAGTTGTGCATGGGGTGTCTTTGGAACATTTTGTCACCGGCCGAGTCCAAAATTCAGCGATTCCCCATCTCAGGCCAGAAAGCAGGTAGAACAACTTTTGTGGTGTCCTTTTGATGCCTACCGGAGCAATGTAAAAACTACCAACAGAGCTCGTCCCTGGCACCTTCGCTAGTGGAGTTGTGCATGGGGTGTGTTTGGAACATTTTGTCACCAGCAGAGTCCAAAATTCAGCGGTTCCCCATCTCAGCCCAGAAAGCAGGTAGAACAACTTTTGTGGTGCCTTTCAGCTGCCTACCAAGGTAGTGTAAAAACTACCAGGGAACTCCTGTCTGGCACCTTCCCCGGTGGAGTTGTGCATGGGGTGTGTTTGGAACATTTTGTCACCGGCCGACTCCAAAATTCAGCGGTTCCCCATCTCAGCCCAGAAAGCAGGTAGAACAACTTTTGTGGTGCCTTTCAGATGCCTACCGGAGCAATGTAAAAACTACCAGGAGAACTCCTGTCTGGCACCTTCCCCGGTGGAGTTGTGCAGGGGGTGTGTTTGGAACATTTTGTCACCGGCCGACTCCAAAATTCAGCGGTTCCCCATCTCAGCCCAGAAAGCAGGTAGAACAACTTTTGTGGTGTCTTTCAGATGCCTACCAGAGCAATGTAAAAACTACCAGGAGAACTCCTGTCTGGCACCTTCCCCGGTGGAGTTGTGCATGGGGTGTGTTTGGAACATTTTGTCACCAGCCGACTCCAAAATTCAGCGGTTCCCCATCTCAGCCCAGAAAGCAGGTAGAACAACTTTTGTGGTGCCTTTCAAATGCCTACCAAGGTAGTGTAAAAACTACCAAGAGAACTCCTGCCTGGCACCTTCCCCGGTGGAGTTGTGCATGGGGTGTGTTTGGAACATTTTGTCACCGGCCGAGTCCAAAATTCAGCGATTCCCCATCTCAGCCCAGAAAGCAGGTAGAACAACTTTTGTGGTGTCCTTTTGATGCCTACCGGAGCAATGTAAAAACTACCAAAAGAGCTCGTCCCTGGCACCTTCCCCGGTGGAGTTGTGCATGGGGTGTGTTTGGAACATTTTGTCACCGGCCGACTCCAAAATTCAGCTGTTCCCCATCTCAGCCCAGAAAGCAGGTAGAACAACTTTTGTGGTGCCTTTCAGCTGCCTACCAGAGCAATGTAAAAACTACCAGGAGAACTCCTGTCTGGCACCTTCCCCGGTGGAGTTGTGCATGGGGTGTGTTTGGAACATTTTGTCACCGGCCGACTCCAAAATTCAGCGGTTCCCCATCTCAGCCCAGAAAGCAGGTAGAACAACTTTTGTGGTGCCTTTCAGGTGCCTACCAAGGTAGTGTAAAAACTACCAGGAGAACTCCTGTCTGGCACCTTCCCCGGTGGAGTTGTGCATGGGGTGTGTTTGGAACATTTTGTCACCGGCCGAGTCCAAAATTCAGCGATTCCCCATCTCAGCCCAGAAAGCAGGAAGAACAACTTTTGTGGTGTCCTTTTGATGCCTACCGGAGCAATGTAAAAACTACCAATAGAGCTCGTCCCTGGCACCTTCGCTAGTGGAGTTGTGCATGGGGTGTGTTTGGAACATTTTGTCACCGGCCGACTCCAAAATTCAGCTGTTCCCCATCTCAGCCCAGAAAGCAGGTAGAACAACTTTTGTGGTGCCTTTCAGCTGCCTACCAAGGTAGTGTAAAAACTCTCAAGAGAACTCCTGTCTGGCACCTTCCCCGGTGGAGTTGTGCATGGGGTGTGTTTGGAACATTTTGTCACCGGCCGAGTCCAAAATTCAGCGTTTCCCCATCTCAGCCCAGAAAGCAGGTAGAACAACTTTTGTGGTGTCTTTCAGCTGCCTACCGGAGCAATGTAAAAACTACAGGAGAACTCCTGTCTGGCACCTTCCCCGGTGGAGTTGTGCATGGGGTGTGTTCGGAATATTTTGTCACCAGCCGAGTCCAAAATTCAGCTGTTCCCCATCTCAGCCCAGAAAGCAGGTAGAACAACTTTTGTGGTGCCTTTCAAATGCCTACCAAGGTAGTGTAAAAACTACCAAGAGAACTCCTGCCTGGCACCTTCCCCGGGGAGTTGTGCATGGGGTGTGTTTGGAACATTTTGTCACCGGCCGACTCCAAAATTCATCGGTTCCCCATCTCAGCCCAGAAAGCAGGTAGAACAACTTTTGTGGTGCCTTTCATCTGCCTACCAAGGTAGTGTAAAAACTACTAAGAGAACTCCTGTCTGGCACCTTCCCCGGTGGAGTTGTGCAGGGGGTGTGTTTGGAACATTTTGTCACCGGCCGAGTCCAAAATTCAGCGGTTCCCCATCTCAGCCCAGAAAGCAGGTAGAACAACTTTTGTGGTGTCTTTCAGATGCCTACCGGAGCAATGTAAAAACTACCAGGAGAACTCCTGTCTGGCACCTTCCCCGGTGGAGTTGTGCATGGGGTGTGTTTGGAACATTTTGTCACCAGCCGACTCCAAAATTCAGCGGTTCCCCATCTCAGCCCAGAAAGCAGGTAGAACATCTTTTGTGGTGTCTTTCAGATGCCTACCGGAGCAATGTAAAAACTACCAGGAGAACTCCTGTCTGGCACCTTCCCCGGTATAGTTGTGCAGGGGGTGTCTTTGGAACATTTTGTCACCAGCCGAGTCCAAAATTCAGCTGTTCCCCATCTCAGCCCAGAAAGCAGGTAGAACAACTTTTGTGGTGTCTTTGAGATGCCTACCGGAGCAATGTAAAAACTACCAGGAGAACTCCTGTCTGGCACCTTCCCCGGTGGAGTTGTGCATGGGGTGTGTTTGGAACATTTTGTCACCAGCCGAGTCCAAAAATTCAGCGGTTCCCCATCTCAGCCCAGAAAGCAGGTAGAACAACTTTTGTGGTTTCTTTCAGCTGCCTACCAAGGTAGTGTAAAAACTACCAAGAGAACTCCTGCCTGGCACCTTCGCTAGTGGAGTTGTGCATGGGGTGTGTTTGGAACATTTTGTCACTGGCCGAGTCCAAAATTCAGCGTTTCCCCATCTCAGCCCAGAAAGCAGGTAGAACACCTTTTGTGGTGCCTTTCAAATGCCTACCAAGGTAGTGTAAAAACTACCAAGAGAACTCCTGCCTGGCACCTTCCCCGGTGGAGTTGTGCATGGGGTGTCTTTGGAACATTTTGTCACCGGCCGAGTCCAAAATTCAGCGATTCCCCATCTCAGCCCAGAAAGCAGGTAGAACAACTTTTGTGGTGTCCTTTTGATGCCTACCGGAGCAATGTAAAAACTACCAACAGAGCTCGTCCCTGGCACCTTCGCTAGTGGAGTTGTGCATGGGGTGTGTTTGGAACATTTTGTCACCAGCAGAGTCCAAAATTCAGCGGTTCCCCATCTCAGCCCAGAAAGCAGGTAGAACAACTTTTGTGGTGTCTTTCAGATGCCTACCGGAGCAATTTAAAAACTACCAGGAGAACTCCTGTCTGGCACCTTCCCCGGTGGAGTTGTGCAGGGGGTGTGTTTGGAACATTTTGTCACCAGCCGAGTCCAAAATTCAGCGGTTCCCCATCTCAGCCCAGAAAGCAGGTAGAAGAACTTTTGTGGTGTCTTTCAGATGCCTACCGGAGCAATGTAAAAACTACCAGGAGAACTCCTGTCTGGCACCTTCCCCGGTGGAGTTGTGCATGGGGTGTCTTTGGAACATTTTGTCACCAGCCGACTCCAAAATTCAGCGTTTCCCCATCTCAGCCCAGAAAGCAGGTAGAACAACTTTTGTGGTGTCTTTCAGATGCCTACCAAGGTAGTGTAAAAACTATCAAGAGAACGCTTGTCTGGCACATTCCCCGGTGGAGTTGTGCATGGGGTGTCTTTGGAACATTTTTTCACCGGCCGAGTCCAAAATTCAGCGATTCCCCATCTCAGCCCAGAAAGCAGATAGAACAACTTTTGTGGTGTCTTTCAGATGCCTACCGGAGCAATGTAAAAACTACCAGGAGAACTCCTGTCTGGCACCTTCCCCGGTGGAGTTGTGCAGGGGGTGTGTTTGGAACATTTTGTCACCAGCCGACTCCAAAATTCAGCGATTCCCCATCTCAGCCCAGAAAGCAGGTAGAACAACTTTTGTGGTGCCTTTCAGGTGCCTACCAAGGTAGTGTAAAAACTATTAAGAGAACTCCTGTCTGGCACCTTCCCCGGTGGAGTTGTGCATGGGGTGTGTTTGGAACATTTTGTCACCAGCCGAGTCCAAAAATTCAGCGGTTCCCCATCTCAGCCCAGAAAGCAGGTAGAACAACTTTTGTGGTGTCTTTCAGCTGCCTACCAAGGTAGTGTAAAAACTACCAAGAGAACTCCTGCCTGGCACCTTCCCCGGTGGAGTTGTGCATGGGGTGTGTTTGGAACATTTTGTCACTGGCCGAGTCCAAAATTCAGCGGTTCCCCATCTCAGCCCAGAAAGCAGGTAGAACAACTTTTGTGGTGCCTTTCAAATGCCTACCAAGGTAGTGTAAAAACTACCAAGAGAACTCCTGCCTGGCACCTTCCCCGGTGGAGTTGTGCATGGGGTGTCTTTGGAACATTTTGTCACCGGCCGAGTCCAAAATTCAGCGATTCCCCATCTCAGGCCAGAAAGCAGGTAGAACAACTTTTGTGGTGTCCTTTTGATGCCTACCGGAGCAATGTAAAAACTACCAACAGAGCTCGTCCCTGGCACCTTCGCTAGTGGAGTTGTGCATGGGGTGTGTTTGGAACATTTTGTCACCAGCAGAGTCCAAAATTCAGCGGTTCCCCATCTCAGCCCAGAAAGCAGGTAGAACAACTTTTGTGGTGTCTTTCAGATGCCTACCAAGGTAGTGTAAAAACTACTAAGAGAACTCCTGTCTGGAACCTTCCCCGGTGGAGTTGTGCAGGGGGTGTGTTTGGAACATTTTGTCACCGGCCGACTCCAAAATTCAGCGATTCCCCATCTCAGCCCAGAAAGCAGGTAGAACAACTTTTGTGGTGTCTTTCAGATGCCTACCGGAGCAATTTAAAAACTACCAGGAGAACTCCTGTCTGGCACCTTCCCCGGTGGAGTTGTGCATGGGGTGTGTTTGGAACATTTTGTCACCAGCCGACTCCAAAATTCAGCGGATCCCCATCTCAGCCCAGAAAGCAGGTAGAACAACTTTTGTGGTGTCTTTCAGATGCCTACCAGAGCAATGTAAAAACTACCAGGAGAACTCCTGTCTGGCACCTTCCCCGGTGGAGTTGTGCATGGGGTGTGTTTGGAACATTTTGTCACCAGCCGACTCCAAAATTCAGCGTTTCCCCATCTCAGCCCAGAAAGCAGGTAGAACAACTTTTGTGGTGTCTTTCAGATGCCTACCAAGGTAGTGTAAAAACTATCAAGAGAACGCTTGTCTGGCACATTCCCCGGTGGAGTTGTGCATGGGGTGTCTTTGGAACATTTTGTCACCGGCCGAGTCCAAAATTCAGCGTTTCCCCATCTCAGCCCAGAAAGCAGATAGAACAACTTTTGTGGTGTCTTTCAGATGCCTACCAGAGCAATGTAAAAACTACCAGGAGAACTCCTGTCTGGCACCTTCCCCGGTGGAGTTGTGCAGGGGGTGTGTTTGGAACATTTTGTCACCAGCCGACTCCAAAATTCAGCGATTCCCCATCTCAGCCCAGAAAGCAGGTAGAACAACTTTTGTGGTGCCTTTCAGGTGCCTACCAAGGTAGTGTAAAAACTATTAAGAGAACTCCTGTCTGGCACCTTCCCCGGTGGAGTTGTGCATGGGGTGTGTTTGGAACATTTTGTCACCGGCCGAGTCCAAAATTCAGCGGTTCCCCATCTCAGCCCAGAAAGCAGGTAGAACAACTTTTGTGGTGTCTTTCAGATGCCTACCGGAGCAATGTAAAAACTACCAGGAGAACTCCTGTCTGGCACCTTCCCCGGTGGAGTTGTGCATGGGGTGTGTTCGGAACATTTTGTCACCAGCCGACTCCAAAATTCAGCGGTTCCCCATCTCAGCCCAGAAAGCAGGTAGAACAACTTTTGTGGTGTCTTTCAGCTGCCTACCAAGGTAGTGTAAAAACTACCAAGAGAACTCCTGCCTGGCACCTTCCCCGGTGGAGTTGTGCATGGGGTGTGTTTGGAACATTTTGTCACCGGCCGAGTCCAAAATTCAGCGGTTCCCCATCTCAGCCCAGAAAGCAGGTAGAACAACTTTTGTGGTGCCTTTCAGGTGCCTACCAATGTAGTGTAAAAACTACTAAGAGAACTCCTGTCTGGCACCTTCCCCGGTGGAGTTGTGCATGGGGTGTCTTTGGAACATTTTGTCACTGGCCGAGTCCAAAATTCAGCGGTTCCCCATCTCAGCCCAGAAAGCAGGTAGAACAACTTTTGTGGTGTCTTTCAGATGCCTACCGGAGCAATGTAAAAACTACCAGGAGAACTCCTGTCTGGCACCTTCCCCGGTGGAGTTGTGCATGGGGTGTGTTTGGAACATTTTGTCACCAGCCGAGTCCAAAAATTCAGCGGTTCCCCATCTCAGCCCAGAAAGCAGGTAGAACAACTTTTGTGGTGTCTTTCAGCTGCCTACCAAGGTAGTGTAAAAACTACCAAGAGAACTCCTGCCTGGCACCTTCCCCGGTGGAGTTGTGCATGGGGTGTGTTTGGAACATTTTGTCACTGGCCGAGTCCAAAATTCAGCGGTTCCCCATCTCAGCCCAGAAAGCAGGTAGAACAACTTTTGTGGTGCCTTTCAAATGCCTACCAAGGTAGTGTAAAAACTACCAAGAGAACTCCTGCCTGGCACCTTCCCCGGTGGAGTTGTGCATGGGGTGTCTTTGGAACATTTTGTCACCGGCCGAGTCCAAAATTCAGCGATTCCCCATCTCAGGCCAGAAAGCAGGTAGAACAACTTTTGTGGTGTCCTTTTGATGCCTACCGGAGCAATGTAAAAACTACCAACAGAGCTCGTCCCTGGCACCTTCGCTAGTGGAGTTGTGCATGGGGTGTGTTTGGAACATTTTGTCACCAGCAGAGTCCAAAATTCAGCGGTTCCCCATCTCAGCCCAGAAAGCAGGTAGAACAACTTTTGTGGTGCCTTTCAGCTGCCTACCAAGGTAGTGTAAAAACTACCAGGGAACTCCTGTCTGGCACCTTCCCCGGTGGAGTTGTGCATGGGGTGTGTTTGGAACATTTTGTCACCGGCCGACTCCAAAATTCAGCGGTTCCCCATCTCAGCCCAGAAAGCAGGTAGAACAACTTTTGTGGTGCCTTTCAGATGCCTACCGGAGCAATGTAAAAACTACCAGGAGAACTCCTGTCTGGCACCTTCCCCGGTGGAGTTGTGCAGGGGGTGTGTTTGGAACATTTTGTCACCGGCCGACTCCAAAATTCAGCGGTTCCCCATCTCAGCCCAGAAAGCAGGTAGAACAACTTTTGTGGTGTCTTTCAGATGCCTACCAGAGCAATGTAAAAACTACCAGGAGAACTCCTGTCTGGCACCTTCCCCGGTGGAGTTGTGCATGGGGTGTGTTTGGAACATTTTGTCACCAGCCGACTCCAAAATTCAGCGGTTCCCCATCTCAGCCCAGAAAGCAGGTAGAACAACTTTTGTGGTGCCTTTCAGGGGCCTACCAAGGTAGTGTAAAAACTACCAAGAGAACTCCTGCCTGGCACCTTCCCCGGTGGAGTTGTGCATGGGGTGTGTTTGGAACATTTTGTCACCGGCCGAGTCCAAAATTCAGCGATTCCCCATCTCAGCCCAGAAAGCAGGTAGAACAACTTTTGTGGTGTCCTTTTGATGCCTACCGGAGCAATGTAAAAACTACCAAAAGAGCTCGTCCCTGGCACCTTCCCCGGTGGAGTTGTGCATGGGGTGTGTTTGGAACATTTTGTCACCGGCCGACTCCAAAATTCAGCTGTTCCCCATCTCAGCCCAGAAAGCAGGTAGAACAACTTTTGTGGTGCCTTTCAGCTGCCTACCAGAGCAATGTAAAAACTACCAGGAGAACTCCTGTCTGGCACCTTCCCCGGTGGAGTTGTGCATGGGGTGTGTTTGGAACATTTTGTCACCAGCCGACTCCAAAATTCAGCGGTTCCCCATCTCAGCACAGAAAGCAGGTAGAACAACTTTTGTGGTGCCTTTCAGGTGCCTACCAAGGTAGTGTAAAAACTACCAGGAGAACTCCTGTCTGGCACCTTCCCCGGTGGAGTTGTGCATGGGGTGTGTTTGGAACATTTTGTCACCGGCCGAGTCCAAAATTCAGCGATTCCCCATCTCAGCCCAGAAAGCAGGAAGAACAACTTTTGTGGTGTCCTTTTGATGCCTACCGGAGCAATGTAAAAACTACCAATAGAGCTCGTCCCTGGCACCTTCGCTAGTGGAGTTGTGCATGGGGTGTGTTTGGAACATTTTGTCACCGGCCGACTCCAAAATTCAGCTGTTCCCCATCTCAGCCCAGAAAGCAGGTAGAACAACTTTTGTGGTGCCTTTCAGCTGCCTACCAGAGCAATGTAAAAACTCTCAAGAGAACTCCTGTCTGGCACCTTCCCCGGTGGAGTTGTGCATGGGGTGTGTTTGGAACATTTTGTCACCGGCCGAGTCCAAAATTCAGCGTTTCCCCATCTCAGCCCAGAAAGCAGGTAGAACAACTTTTGTGGTGTCTTTCAGCTGCCTACCGGAGCAATGTAAAAACTACAGGAGAACTCCTGTCTGGCACCTTCCCCGGTGGAGTTGTGCATGGGGTGTGTTCGGAATATTTTGTCACCAGCCGAGTCCAAAATTCAGCTGTTCCCCATCTCAGCCCAGAAAGCAGGTAGAACAACTTTTGTGGTGCCTTTCAAATGCCTACCAAGGTAGTGTAAAAACTACCAAGAGAACTCCTGCCTGGCACCTTCCCCGGGGAGTTGTGCATGGGGTGTGTTTGGAACATTTTGTCACCGGCCGACTCCAAAATTCATCGGTTCCCCATCTCAGCCCAGAAAGCAGGTAGAACAACTTTTGTGGTGCCTTTCAGCTGCCTACCAAGGTAGTGTAAAAACTACTAAGAGAACTCCTGTCTGGCACCTTCCCCGGTGGAGTTGTGCAGGGGGTGTGTTTGGAACATTTTGTCACCGGCCGAGTCCAAAATTCAGCGGTTCCCCATCTCAGCCCAGAAAGCAGGTAGAACAACTTTTGTGGTGTCTTTCAGATGCCTACCGGAGCAATGTAAAAACTACCAGGAGAACTCCTGTCTGGCACCTTCCCCGGTGGAGTTCTGCAGGGGGTGTGTTTGGAACATTTTGTCACCGGCCGACTCCAAAATTCAGCGGTTCCCCATCTCAGCCCAGAAAGCAGGTAGAACATCTTTTGTGGTGTCTTTCAGATGCCTACCGGAGCAATGTAAAAACTACCAGGAGAACTCCTGTCTGGCACCTTCCCCGGTATAGTTGTGCAGGGGGTGTCTTTGGAACATTTTGTCACCAGCCGAGTCCAAAATTCAGCTGTTCCCCATCTCAGCCCAGAAAGCAGGTAGAACAACTTTTGTGGTGTCTTTTAGATGCCTACCAAGGTAGTGTAAAAACTACTAAGAGAACGCTTGTCTGGCACCTTCCCCGGTGGAGTTGTGCAGGGGGTGTGTTTGGAACATTTTGTCACCGGCCGAGTCCAAATTTCAGCGGTTCCCCATCTCAGCCCAGAAAGCAGGTAGAACAACTTTTGTGGTGTCTTTCAGCTGCCTACCGGAGCAATGTAAAAACTACCAATAGAGCTCGTCCCTGGCACCTTCGCTAGTGGAGTTGTGCATGGGGTGTGTTTGGAACATTTTGTCACCGGCCGACTCCAAAATTCAGCGGTTCCCCATCTCAGCCCAGAAAGCAGGTAGAACAACTTTTGTGGTGTCTTTCAGATGCCTACCGGAGCAATTTAAAAACTACCAGGAGAACTCCTGTCTGGCACCTTCCCCGGTGGAGTTGTGCAGGGGGTGTGTTTGGAACATTTTGTCACCAGCCGAGTCCAAAATTCAGCGGTTCCCCATCTCAACCCAGAAAGCAGGTAGAACAACTTTTGTAGTGTCTTTCAGATGCCTACCGGAGCAATGTAAAAACTACCAGGAGAACTCCTGTCTGGCACCTTCCCCGGTGGAGTTGTGCATGGGGTGTGTTTGGAACATTTTGTCACCAGCCGACTCCAAAATTCAGCGTTTCCCCATCTCAGCCCAGAAAGCAGGTAGAACAACTTTTGTGGTGTCTTTCAGCTGCCTACCAAGGTAGTGTAAAAACTATCAAGAGAACGCTTGTCTGGCACATTCCCCGGTGGAGTTGTGCATGGGGTGTCTTTGGAACATTTTGTCACCGGCCGAGTCCAAAATTCAGCGATTCCCCATCTCAGCCCAGAAAGCAGATAGAACAACTTTTGTGGTGTCTTTCAGATGCCTACCGGAGCAATGTAAAAACTACCAGGAGAACTCCTGTCTGGCACCTTCCCCGGTGGAGTTGTGCATGGGGTGTGTTTGGAACATTTTGTCACCAGCCGACTCCAAAATTCAGCGATTCCCCATCTCAGCCCAGAAAGCAGGTAGAACAACTTTTGTGGTGCCTTTCAGCTGCCTACCAAGGTAGTGTAAAAACTATTAAGAGAACTCCTGTCTGGCACCTTCCCCGGTGGAGTTGTGCATGGGGTGTGTTTGGAACATTTTGTCACCGGCCGACTCCAAAATTCAGCGGTTCCCCATCTCAGCCCAGAAAGCAGGTAGAACAACTTTTGTGGTGTCTTTCAGCTGCCTACCGGAGCAATGTAAAAACTACCAGGAGAACTCCTGTCTGGCACCTTCCCCGGTGGAGTTGTGCATGGGGTGTGTTCGGAACATTTTGTCACCAGCCGAGTCCAAAAATTCAGCGGTTCCCCATCTCAGCCCAGAAAGCAGGTAGAACAACTTTTGTGGTGCCTTTCAGCTGCCTACCAAGGTAGTGTAAAAACTACCAAGAGAACTCCTGCCTGGCACCTTCCCCGGTGGAGTTGTGCATGGGGTGTGTTTGGAACATTTTGTCACCGGCCGAGTCCAAAATTCAGCGGTTCCCCATCTCAGCCCAGAAAGCAGGTAGAACAACTTTTGTGGTGCCTTTCAGGTGCCTACCAAGGTAGTGTAAAAACTACTAAGAGAACTCCTGTCTGGCACCTTCCCCGGTGGAGTTGTGCATGGGGTGTGTTTGGAACATTTTGTCACCGGCCGACTCCAAAATTCAGCGTTTCCCCATCTCAGCCCAGAAAGCAGGTAGAACAACTTTTGTGGTGTCTTTCAGATGCCTACCGGAGCAATGTAAAAACTACCAGGAGAACTCCTGTCTGGCACCTTCCCCGGTGGAGTTGTGCATGGGGTGTGTTCGGAATATTTTGTCACCAGCCGAGTCCAAAAATTCAGCGGTTCCCCATCTCAGCCCAGAAAGCAGGTAGAACAACTTTTGTGGTGCCTTTCAAATGCCTACCAAGGTAGTGTAAAAACTACCAAGAGAACTCCTGCCTGGCACCTTCCCCGGGGAGTTGTGCATGGGGTGTGTTTGGAACATTTTGTCACCGGCCGACTCCAAAATTCAGCGTTTCCCCATCTCAGCCCAGAAAGCAGGTAGAACAACTTTTGTGGTGCCTTTCAGATGCCTACCAAGGTAGTGTAAAAACTACTAAGAGAACTCCTGTCTGGCACCTTCCCCGGTGGAGTTGTGCATGGGGTGTCTTTGGAACATTTTGTCACCGGCCGAGTCCAAAATTCAGCAGTTCCCCATCTCAGCCCAGAAAGCAGGTAGAACAACTTTTGTGGTGTCTTTCAGATGCCTACCGGAGCAATGTAAAAACTACCAGGAGAACTCCTGTCTGGCACCTTCCCCGGTGGAGTTCTGCAGGGGGTGTGTTTGGAACATTTTGTCACCGGCCGACTCCAAAATTCAGCGGTTCCCCATCTCAGCCCAGAAAGCAGGTAGAACATCTTTTGTGGTGTCTTTCAGATGCCTACCGGAGCAATGTAAAAACTACCAGGAGAACTCCTGTCTGGCACCTTCCCCGGTATAGTTGTGCAGGGGGTTTCTTTGGAACATTTTGTCACCAGCCGAGTCCAAAATTCTGCTGTTCCCCATCTCAGCCCAGAAAGCAGGTAGAACAACTTTTGTGGTGTCTTTCAAATGCCTACCAAGGTAGTGTAAAAACTACTAAGAGAACGCTTGTCTGGCACCTTCCCCGGTGGAGTTGTGCAGGGGGTGTGTTTGGAACATTTTGTCACCGGCCGAGTCCAAAATTCAGCGATTCCCCATCTCAGCCCAGAAAGCAGGTAGAACAACTTTTGTGGTGCCTTTCACGTGCCTACCAAGGTAGTGTAAAAACTACCAGGAGAACTCCTGTCTGGCACCTTCCCCGGTGGAGTTGTGCAGGGGGTGTGTTTGGAACATTTTGTCACCAGCCGAGTCCAAAATTCAGCGATTCCCCATCTCAGCCCAGAAAGCAGGTAGAACAACTTTTGTGGTGCCTTTCAGCTCCCTACCAAGGTAGTGTAAAATCTACCAGGAGAACTCCTGTCTGGCACCTTCCCCGGTGGAGTTGTGCAGGGGGTGTGTTTGGAACATTTTGTCACCAGCCGAGTCCAAAATTCAGCGGTTCCCCATCTCAGCCCAGAAAGCAGGTAGAACAACTTTTGTGGTGTCTTTCAGATGCCTACCAAGGTAGTGTAAAAACTACTAAGAGAACTCCTGTCTGGCACCTTCCCCGGTGGAGTTGTGCATGGGATGTCTTTGGAACATTTTGTCACCGGCCGAGTCCAAAATTCAGCGATTCCCCATCTCAGCCCAGAAAGCAGATAGAACAACTTTTGTGGTGTCTTTCAGATGCCTACCGGAGCAATGTAAAAACTACCAGGAGAACTCCCGTCTGGCACCTTCCCCGGTGGAGTTGTGCAGGGGGTGTGTTTGGAACATATCGTCACCAGCCGAGTCCAAAATTCAGCTGTTCCCCATCTCAGCCCAGAAAGCAGGTAGAACAACTTTTGTGGTGTCTTTCAGATGCCTACCAAGGTAGTGTAAAAACTATCAAGAGAACTCCTGTCTGGCACCTTCCCCGGTGGAGTTGTGCAGGGGGTGTGTTTGGAACATTTTGTCACCAGCCGAGTCCAAAATTCAGCGTTTCCCCATCTCAGGCCAGAAAGCAGGTAGAACAACTTTTGTGGTGTCTTTCAGATGCCTACCAAGGTAGTGCAAAAACTACTAAGAGAACTCCTGTCTGGCACCTTCCCCGGTGGAGTTGTGCAGGGGGTGTGTTTGGAACATTTTGTCACCAGCCGAGTCCAAAATTCAGCGTTTCCCCATCTCAGCCCAGAAAGCAGGTAGAACAACTTTTGTGGTGTCTTTTAGATGCCTACCAAGGTAGTGTAAAAACTACTAAGAGAACTCCTGTCTGGCACCTTCCCCGGTGGAGTTGTGCATGGGGTGTGTTTGGAACATTTTGTCACCGGCCGACTCCAAAATTCAGCGATTCCCCATCTCAGCCCAGAAAGCAGATAGAACAACTTTTGTGGTGTCTTTCAGATGCCTACCGGAGCAATGTAAAAACTACCAGGAGAACTCCTGTCTGGCACCTTCCCCGGTGGAGTTGTGCAGGGGGTGTGTTTGGAACATTTTGTCACCAGCCGAGTCCAAAATTCAGCGTTTCCCCATCTCAGCCCAGAAAGCAGGTAGAACAACTTCTGTGGTGTCTTTCAGATGCCTACCAAGGTAGTGTAAAAACTACTAAGAGAACTCCTGTCTGGCACCTTCCCCAGTGGAGTTGTGCATGGGGTGTCTTTGGAACATTTTGTCACCGGCCGAGTCCAAAATTCAGCGGTTCCCCATCTCAGCCCAGAAAGCAGGTAGAACAACTTTTGTGGTGTCTTTCAGCTGCCTACCGGAGCAATGTAAAAACTACCAGGAGAACTCCTGTCTGGCACCTTCCCCGGTGGAGTTGTGCATGGGGTGTGTTCGGAACATTTTGTCACCAGCCGAGTCCAAAAATTCAGCGGTTCCCCATCTCAGCCTAGAAAGCAGGTAGAACAACTTTTGTGGTGCCTTTCAGCTGCCTACCAAGGTAGTGTAAAAACTACCAAGGGAACTCCTGCCTGGCACCTTCCCCGGTGGAGTTGTGCATGGGGTGTGTTTGGAACATTTTGTCACCGGCCGAGTCCAAAATTCAGCGGTTCCCCATCTCAGCCCAGAAAGCAGGTAGAACAACTTTTGTGGTGCCTTTCAGGTGCCTACCAAGGTAGTGTAAAAACTACTAAGAGAACTCCTGTCTGGCACCTTCCCCGGTGGAGTTGTGCATGGGGTGTCTTTGGAACATTTTGTCACCGGCCGAGTCCAAAATTCAGCGGTTCCCCATCTCAGCCCAGAAAGCAGGTAGAACATCTTTTGTGGTGTCTTTCAGATGCCTACCGGAGCAATGTAAAAACTACCAGGAGAACTCCTGTCTGGCACCTTCCCCGGTATAGTTGTGCATGGGGTGTCTTTGGAACATTTTGTCACCAGCCGAGTCCAAAATTCAGCTGTTCCCCATCTCAGCCCAGAAAGCAGGTAGAACAACTTTTGTGGTGTCTTTCAAATGCCTACCAAGGTAGTGTAAAAACTACTAAGAGAACGCTTGTCTGGCACCTTCCCCGGTGGAGTTGTGCAGGGGGTGTGTTTGGAACATTTTGTCACCGGCCGAGTCCAAAATTCAGCGATTCCCCATCTCAGCCCAGAAAGCAGGTAGAACAACTTTTGTGGTGCCTTTCACGTGCCTACCAAGGTAGTGTAAAAACTACCAGGAGAACTCCTGTCTGGCACCTTCCCCGGTGGAGTTGTGCAGGGGGTGTGTTTGGAACATTTTGTCACCGGCCGAGTCCAAAATTCAGCGATTCCCCATCTCAGCCCAGAAAGCAGGTAGAACAACTTTTGTGGTGCCTTTCAGCTCCCTACCAAGGTAGTGTAAAATCTACCAGGAGAACTCCTGTCTGGCACCTTCCCCGGTGGAGTTGTGCAGGGGGTGTGTTTGGAACATTTTGTCACCAGCCGAGTCCAAAATTCAGCGGTTCCCCATCTCAGCCCAGAAAGCAGGTAGAACAACTTTTGTGGTGTCTTTCAGATGCCTACCAAGGTAGTGTAAAAACTATCAAGAGAACGCGTGTCTGGCACCTTCCCCGGTGGAGTTGTGCATGGGATGTCTTTGGAACATTTTGTCACCGGCCGAGTCCAAAATTCAGCGATTCCCCATCTCAGCCCAGAAAGCAGGTAGAACAACTTTTGTGGTGTCTTTCAGCTGCCTACCGGAGCAATGTAAAAACTACCAGGAGAACTCCCGTCTGGCACCTTCCCCGGTGGAGTTGTGCAGGGGGTGTGTTTGGAACATATCGTCACCAGCCGACTCCAAAATTCAGCGTTTCCCCATCTCAGCCCAGAAAGCAGGTAGAACAACTTTTGTGGTGTCTTTCAGATGCCTACCAAGGTAGTGTAAAAACTATCAAGAGAACTCCTGTCTGGCACCTTCCCCGGTGGAGTTGTGCATGGGGTGTGTTTGGAACATTTTGTCACCAGCCGAGTCCAAAATTCAGCGTTTCCCCATCTCAGCCCAGAAAGCAGGTAGAACAACTTTTGTGGTGTCTTTCAGATGCCTACCAAGGTAGTGCAAAAACTACTAAGAGAACTCCTGTCTGGCACCTTCCCCGGTGGAGTTGTGCATGGGGTGTGTTTGGAACATTTTGTCACCAGCCGAGTCCAAAATTCAGCGTTTCCCCATCTCAGCCCAGAAAGCAGGTAGAACAACTTTTGTGGTGTCTTTTAGATGCCTACCAAGGTAGTGTAAAAACTACTAAGAGAACTCCTGTCTGGCACCTTCCCCGGTGGAGTTGTGCATGGGGTGTGTTTGGAACATTTTGTCACCGGCCGACTCCAAAATTCAGCGATTCCCCATCTCAGCCCAGAAAGCAGGTAGAACAACTTTTGTGGTGTCTTTCAGATGCCTACCGGAGCAATGTAAAAACTACCAGGAGAACTCCTGTCTGGCACCTTCCCCGGTGGAGTTGTGCAGGGGGTGTGTTTGGAACATTTTGTCACCAGCCGACTCCAAAATTCAGCGATTCCCCATCTCAGCCCAGAAAGCAGGTAGAACAACTTCTGTGGTGTCTTTCAGATGCCTACCAAGGTAGTGTAAAAACTACTAAGAGAACTCCTGTCTGGCACCTTCCCCGGTGGAGTTGTGCAGGGGGTGTCTTTGGAACATTTTGTCACCGGCCGAGTCCAAAATTCAGCGGTTCCCCATCTCAGCCCAGAAAGCAGGTAGAACAACTTTTGTGGTGTCTTTCAGCTGCCTACCGGAGCAATGTAAAAACTACCAGGAGAACTCCTGTCTGGCACCTTCCCCGGTGGAGTTGTTCACGGGGTGTGTTCGGAACATTTTGTCACCAGCCGAGTCCAAAAATTCAGCGGTTCCCCATCTCAGCCTAGAAAGCAGGTAGAACAACTTTTGTGGTGCCTTTCAGCTGCCTACCAAGGTAGTGTAAAAACTACCAAGGGAACTCCTGTCTGGCACCTTCCCCGGTGGAGTTGTGCATGGGGTGTGTTTGGAACATTTTGTCACCGGCCGAGTCCAAAATTCAGCGGTTCCCCATCTCAGCCCAGAAAGCAGGTAGAACAACTTTTGTGGTGCCTTTCAGGTGCCTACCAAGGTAGTGTAAAAACTACTAAGAGAACTCCTGTCTGGCACCTTCCCCGGTGGAGTTGTGCATGGGGTGTCTTTGGAACATTTTGTCACCGGGCGACTCCAAAATTCAGCGGTTCCCCATCTCAGCCCAGAAAGCAGGTAGAACAACTTTTGTGGTGTCTTTCAGATGCCTACCGGAGCAATGTAAAAACTACCAGGAGAACTCCTGTCTGGCACCTTCCCCGGTGGAGTTGTGCATGGGGTGTGTTTGGAACATTTTGTCACCGGCCGACTCCAAAATTCAGCGGTTCCCCATCTCAGCCCAGAAAGCAGGTAGAACATCTTTTGTGGTGTCTTTTAGATGCCTACCGGAGCAATGTAAAAACTACCAGGAGAACTCCTGTCTGGCACCTTCCCCGGTATAGTTGTGCAGGGGGTGTCTTTGGAACATTTTGTCACAAGCCGAGTCCAAAATTCAGCTGTTCCCCATCTCAGCCCAGAAAGCAGGTAGAACAACTTTTGTGGTGTCTTTTAGATGCCTACCAAGGTAGTGTAAAAACTACCAGGAGAACTCCTGTCTGGCACCTTCCCCGGTGGAGTTGTGCAGGGGGTGTGTTTGGAACATTTTGTCACCGGCCGAGTCCAAAATTCAGCGATTCCCCATCTCAGCCCAGAAAGCAGGTAGAACAACTTTTGTGCTGCCTTTCAGCTCCCTACCAAGGTAGTGTAAAATCTACCAGGAGAACTCCTGTCTGGCACCTTCCCCGGTGGAGTTGTGCAGGGGGTGTGTTTGGAACATTTTGTCACCAGCCGAGTCCAAAATTCAGCGATTCCCCATCTCAGCCCAGAAAGCAGGTAGAACAACTTTTGTGGTGTCTTTCAGCTGCCTACCAAGGTAGTGTAAAAACTACCAGGAGAACTCCTGTCTGGCACCTTCCCTGGTGGAGTTGTGCATGGGGTGTCTTTGGAACATTTTGTCACCGGCCGAGTCCAAAATTCAGCGATTCCCCATCTCAGCCCAGAAAGCAGATAGAACAACTTTTGTGGTGTCTTTCAGATGCCTACCGGAGCAATGTAAAAACTACCAGGAGAAATCCCGTCTGGCACCTTCCCCGGTGGAGTTGTGCAGGGGGTGTGTTTGGAACATTTTGTCACCAGCCGACTCCAAAATTCAGCGTTTCCCCATCTCAGCCCAGAAAGCAGGTAGAACAACTTTTGTGGTGTCTTTCAGATGCCTACCAAGGTAGTGTAAAAACTATCAAGAGAACTCCTGTCTGGCACCTTCCCCGGTGGAGTTGTGCAGGGGGTGTGTTTGGAACATTTTGTCACCAGCCGAGTCCAAGATTCAGCGTTTCCCCATCTCAGCCCAGAAAGCAGGTAGAACAACTTTTGTGCTGCCTTTCAGCTCCCTACCAAGGTAGTGTAAAAACTACCAGGAGAACTCCTGTCTGGCACCTTCCCCGGTGGAGTTGTGCAGGGGGTGTGTTTGGAACTTTTTGTCACCGGCCGAGTCCAAAATTCAGCGGTTCCCCATCTCAGCCCAGAAAGCAGGTAGTACAACTTTTGTGGTGTCTTTCAGATGCCTACCAAGGTAGTGTAAAAACTCTCAAGAGAACTCTTGTCTGGCACCTTCCCCGGTGGAGTTGTGCATGGGGTGTCTTTGGAACATTTTGTCACCAGCCGACTCCAAAATTCAGCGGTTCCCCATCTCAGCCCAGAAAGCAGGTAGAACAACTTTTGTGGTGCCTTTCAGATGCCTACCGGAGCAATGTAAAAACTACCAGGAGAACTCCTGTCTGGCACCTTCCCCGGTGGAGTTGTGCAGGGGGTGTGTTTGGAACATTTTGTCACCAGCCGAGTCCAAAATTCAGCGTTTCCCCATCTCAGCCCAGAAAGCAGGTAGAACAACTTTTGTGGTGTCTTTCAGATGCCTACCGGAGCAATGTAAAAACTACCAGGAGAACTCCTGTCTGGCACCTTCCCCGGTGGAGTTGTGCATGGGGTGTGTTTGGAACATTTTGTCACCAGCCGAGTCCAAAATTCAGCGTTTCCCCATCTCAGCCCAGAAAGCAGGTAGAACAACTTTTGTGGTGTCTTTCAGATGCCTACCAAGGTAGTGTAAAAACTATCAAGAGAACGCGTGTCTGGCACATTCCCCGGTGGAGTTGTGCATGGGGTGTCTTTGGAACATTTTGTCACCGGCCGAGTCCAAAATTCAGCGGTTCCCCATCTCAGCCCAGAAAGCAGGTAGAACAACTTTTGTGGTGCCTTTCAAATGCCTACCAAGGTAGTGTAAAAACTACCAAGAGAACTCCTGCCTGGCACCTTCCCCGGTGGAGTTGTGCATGGGGTGTCTTTGGAACATTTTGTCACCGGCCGAGTCCAAAATTCAGCGATTCCCCATCTCAGCCCAGAAAGCAGGTAGAACAACTTTTGTGGTGTCCTTTTGATGCCTACCGGAGCAATGTAAAAACTACCAACAGAGCTCGTCCCTGGCACCTTCGCTAGTGGAGTTGTGCATGGGGTGTGTTTGGAACATTTTGTCACCGCCCGAGTCCAAAATTCAGCGGTTCCCCATCTCAGCCCAGAAAGCAGGTAGAACAACTTTTGTGGTGTCTTTCAGATGCCTACCAAGGTAGTGTAAAAACTATCAAGAGTACGCTTGTCTGGCACATTCCCCGGTGGAGTTGTGCATGGGGTGTGTTTGGAACATTTTGTCACCGGCCGAGTCCAAAATTCAGCGATTCCCCATCTCAGCCCAGAAAGCAGGTAGAACAACTTTTGTGGTGTCTTTCAGATGCCTACCGGAGCAATGTAAAAACTACCAGGAGAACTCCTGTCTGGCACCTTCCCCGGTGGAGTTGTGCATGGGGTGTGTTCGGAACATTTTGTCACCAGCCGAGTCCAAAATTCAGCGGTTCCCCATCTCAGCCCAGAAAGCAGGTAGAACAACTTTTGTGGTGCCTTTCAGCTGCCTACCAAGGTAGTGTAAAAACTACCAAGAGAACTCCTGCCTGGCACCTTCCCCGGTGGAGTTGTGCATGGGGTGTCTTTGGAACATTTTGTCACCGGCCGAGTCCAAAATTCAGCGGTTCCCCATCTCAGCCCAGAAAGCAGGTAGAACAACTTTTGTGGTGCCTTTCAGGTGCCTACCAAGGTAGTGTAAAAACTACTAAGAGAACTCCTGTCTGGCACCTTCCCCGGTGGAGTTGTGCAGGGGGTGTCTTTGGAACATTTTGTCACTGGCCGAGTCCAAAATTCAGCGGTTCCCCATCTCAGCCCAGAAAGCAGGTAGAACAACTTTTGTGGTGCCTTTCAGCTGCCTACCAAGGTAGTGTAAAAACTACCAGGAGAACTCCTGTCTGGCACCTTCCCCGGTGGAGTTGTGCATGGGGTGTGTTTGGAACATTTTGTCACCAGCCGACTCCAAAATTCAGCGGTTCCCCATCTCAGCCCAGAAAGCAGGTAGAACAACTTTTGTGGTGCCTTTCAGCTGCCTACCAAGGTAGTGTAAAAACTACCAAGAGAACTCCTGCCTGGCACCTTCCCCGGTGGAGTTGTGCATGGGGTGTGTTTGGAACATTTTGTCACCAGCCGACTCCAAAATTCAGCGGTTCCCCATCTCAGCCCAGAAAGCAGGAAGAACAACTTTTGTGGTGTCCTTTTGATGCCTACCGGAGCAATGTAAAAACTACCAACAGAGCTCGTCCCTGGCACCTTCGCTAGTGGAGTTGTGCATGGGGTGTGTTTGGAACATTTTGTCACCGGCCGAGTCCAAAATTCAGCTGTTCCCCATCTCAGCCCAGAAAGCAGGTAGAACAACTTTTGTGGTGCCTTTCAGCTGCCTACCAAGGTAGTGTAAAAACTATTAAGAGAACTCCTGCCTGGCACCTTCCCCGGTGGAGTTGTGCATGGGGTGTGTTTGGAACATTTTGTCACCGGCCGAGTCCAAAATTCAGCGTTTCCCCATCTCAGCCCAGAAAGCAGGTAGAACAACTTTTGTGGTGTCTTTCAGCTGCCTACCGGAGCAATGTAAAAACTACAGGAGAACTCCTGTCTGGCACCTTCCCCGGTGGAGTTGTGCATGGCGTGTGTTCGGAATATTTTGTCACCAGCCGAGTCCAAAAATTCAGCGGTTCCCCATCTCAGCCCAGAAAGCAGGTAGAACAACTTTTGTGGTGCCTTTCAAATGCCTACCAAGGTAGTGTAAAAACTACCAAGAGAACTCCTGCCTGGCACCTTCCCCGGGGAGTTGTGCATGGGGTGTGTTTGGAACATTTTGTCACCGGCCGACTCCAAAATTCAGCGGTTCCCCATCTCAGCCCAGAAAGCAGGTAGAACAACTTTTGTGGTGTCTTTCAGCTGCCTACCAGAGCAATGTAAAAACTACCAGGAGAACTCCTGTCTGGCACCTTCCCCGGTGGAGTTGTGCATGGGGTGTGTTTGGAACATTTTGTCACCAGCCGAGTCCAAAATTCAGCGGTTCCCCATCTCAGCCCAGAAAGCAGGTAGAACAACTTTTGTGGTGCCTTTCAGCTGCCTACCAAGGTAGTGTAAAAACTACCAAGAGAACTCCTGCCTGGCACCTTCCCCGGTGGAGTTGTGCAGGGGGTGTGTTTGGAACATTTTGTCACCGGCCGAGTCCAAAATTCAGCGGTTCCCCATCTCAGCCCAGAAAGCAGGTAGAACAACTTTTGTGGTGCCTTTCAGGTGCCTACCAAGGTAGTGTAAAAACTACTAAGAGAACTCCTGTCTGGCACCTTCCCCGGTGGAGTTGTGCATGGGGTGTCTTTGGAACATTTTGTCACCAGCCGAGTCCAAAATTCAGCGGTTCCCCATCTCAGCCCAGAAAGCAGGTAGAACAACTTTTGTGGTGCCTTTCAGCTGCCTACCAAGGTAGTGTAAAAACTACCAAGAGAACTCCTGCCTGGCACCTTCCCCGGTGGAGTTGTGCATGGGGTGTGTTTGGAACATTTTGTCACCAGCCGACTCCAAAATTCAGCGGTTCCCCATCTCAGCCCAGAAAGCAGGTAGAACAACTTTTGTGGTGCCTTTCAGCTGCCTACCAAGGTAGTGTAAAAACTACCAAGAGAACTCCTGCCTGGCACCTTCCCCGGTGGAGTTGTGCATGGGGTGTCTTTGGAACATTTTGTCACCGGCCGAGTCCAAAATTCAGCGATTCCCCATCTCAGCCCAGAAAGCAGGTAGAACAACTTTTGTGGTGTCCTTTTGATGCCTACCGGAGCAATGTAAAAACTACCAACAGAGCTCGTCCCTGGCACCTTCCCCGGTGGAGTTGTGCATGGCGTGTGTTCGGAATATTTTGTCACCAGCCGAGTCCAAAAATTCAGCGGTTCCCCATCTCAGCCCAGAAAGCAGGTAGAACAACTTTTGTGGTGCCTTTCAAATGCCTACCAAGGTAGTGTAAAAACTACCAAGAGAACTCCTGCCTGGCACCTTCCCCGGGGAGTTGTGCATGGGGTGTGTTTGGAACATTTTGTCACCGGCCGACTCCAAAATTCAGCGGTTCCCCATCTCAGCCCAGAAAGCAGGTAGAACAACTTTTGTGGTGTCTTTCAGCTGCCTACCAGAGCAATGTAAAAACTACCAGGAGAACTCCTGTCTGGCACCTTCCCCGGTGGAGTTGTGCATGGGGTGTGTTCGGAACATTTTGTCACCAGCCGAGTCCAAAATTCAGCGGTTCCCCATCTCAGCCCAGAAAGCAGGTAGAACAACTTTTGTGGTGCCTTTCAGCTGCCTACCAAGGTAGTGTAAAAACTACCAAGAGAACTCCTGCCTGGCACCTTCCCCGGTGGAGTTGTGCAGGGGGTGTGTTTGGAACATTTTGTCACCGGCCGAGTCCAAAATTCAGCGGTTCCCCATCTCAGCCCAGAAAGCAGGTAGAACAACTTTTGTGGTGCCTTTCAGGTGCCTACCAAGGTAGTGTAAAAACTACTAAGAGAACTCCTGTCTGGCACCTTCCCCGGTGGAGTTGTGCATGGGGTGTCTTTGGAACATTTTGTCACCAGCCGAGTCCAAAATTCAGCGGTTCCCCATCTCAGCCCAGAAAGCAGGTAGAACAACTTTTGTGGTGCCTTTCAGCTGCCTACCAAGGTAGTGTAAAAACTACCAAGAGAACTCCTGCCTGGCACCTTCCCCGGTGGAGTTGTGCATGGGGTGTGTTTGGAACATTTTGTCACCAGCCGACTCCAAAATTCAGCGGTTCCCCATCTCAGCCCAGAAAGCAGGTAGAACAACTTTTGTGGTGCCTTTCAAATGCCTACCAAGGTAGTGTAAAAACTACCAAGAGAACTCCTGCCTGGCACCTTCCCCGGTGGAGTTGTGCATGGGGTGTCTTTGGAACATTTTGTCACCGGCCGAGTCCAAAATTCAGCGATTCCCCATCTCAGCCCAGAAAGCAGGTAGAACAACTTTTGTGGTGTCCTTTTGATGCCTACCGGAGCAATGTAAAAACTACCAACAGAGCTCGTCCCTGGCACCTTCGCTAGTGGAGTTGTGCATGGGGTGTGTTTGGAACATTTTGTCACCGCCCGACTCCAAAATTCAGCGGTTCCCCATCTCAGCCCAGAAAGCAGGTAGAACAACTTTTGTGGTGTCTTTCAGATGCCTACCAAGGTAGTGTAAAAACTATCAAGAGAACGCTTGTCTGGCACATTCCCCGGTGGAGTTGTGCATGGGGTGTCTTTGGAACATTTTGTCACCGGCCGAGTCCAAAATTCAGCGATTCCCCATCTCAGCCCAGAAAGCAGGTAGAACAACTTTTGTGGTGTCTTTCACATGCCTACCGGAGCAATGTAAAAACTACCAGGAGAACTCCTGTCTGGCACCTTCCCCGGTGGAGTTGTGCATGGGGTGTGTTCGGAACATTTTGTCACCAGCCGAGTCCAAAATTCAGCGGTTCCCCATCTCAGCCCAGAAAGCAGGTAGAACAACTTTTGTGGTGCCTTTCAGCTGCCTACCAAGGTAGTGTAAAAACTACCAAGAGAACTCCTGCCTGGCACCTTCCCCGGTGGAGTTGTGCATGGGGTGTCTTTGGAACATTTTGTCACCGGCCGAGTCCAAAATTCAGCGGTTCCCCATCTCAGCCCAGAAAGCAGGTAGAACAACTTTTGTGGTGCCTTTCAGGTGCCTACCAAGGTAGTGTAAAAACTACCAAGAGAACTCCTGTCTGGAACCTTCCCCGGTGGAGTTGTGCAGGGGGTGTCTTTGGAACATTTTGTCACTGGCCGAGTCCAAAATTCAACGGTTCCCCATCTCAGCCCAGAAAGCAGGTAGAACAACTTTTGTGGTGCCTTTCAGCTGCCTACCAAGGTAGTGTAAAAACTACCAGGAGAACTCCTGTCTGGCACCTTCCCCGGTGGAGTTGTGCATGGGGTGTGTTTGGAACATTTTGTCACCAGCCGACTCCAAAATTCAGCGGTTCCCCATCTCAGCCCAGAAAGCAGGTAGAACAACTTTTGTGGTGCCTTTCAGCTGCCTACCAAGGTAGTGTAAAAACTACCAAGAGAACTCCTGCCTGGCACCTTCCCCGGTGGAGTTGTGCATGGGGTGTGTTTGGAACATTTTGTCACCAGCCGAGTCCAAAATTCAGCGGTTCCCCATCTCAGCCCAGAAAGCAGGAAGAACAACTTTTGTGGTGTCCTTTTGATGCCTACCGGAGCAATGTAAAAACTACCAACAGAGCTCGTCCCTGGCACCTTCGCTAGTGGAGTTGTGCATGGGGTGTGTTTGGAACATTTTGTCACCGGCCGACTCCAAAATTCAGCTGTTCCCCATCTCAGCCCAGAAAGCAGGTAGAACAACTTTTGTGGTGCCTTTCAGCTGCCTACCAAGGTAGTGTAAAAACTATTAAGAGAACTCCTGCCTGGCACCTTCCCCGGTGGAGTTGTGCATGGGGTGTGTTTGGAACATTTTGTCACCGGCCGAGTCCAAAATTCAGCGTTTCCCCATCTCAGCCCAGAAAGCAGGTAGAACAACTTTTGTGGTGTCTTTCAGCTGCCTACCGGAGCAATGTAAAAACTACAGGAGAACTCCTGTCTGGCACCTTCCCCGGTGGAGTTGTGCATGGGGTGTGTTCGGAATATTTTGTCACCAGCCGAGTCCAAAAATTCAGCGGTTCCCCATCTCAGCCCAGAAAGCAGGTAGAACAACTTTTGTGGTGCCTTTCAAATGCCTACCAAGGTAGTGTAAAAACTACCAAGAGAACTCCTGCCTGGCACCTTCCCCGGGGAGTTGTGCATGGGGTGTGTTTGGAACATTTTGTCACCGGCCGACTCCAAAATTCAGCGGTTCCCCATCTCAGCCCAGAAAGCAGGTAGAACAACTTTTGTGGTGTCTTTCAGCTGCCTACCAGAGCAATGTAAAAACTACCAGGAGAACTCCTGTCTGGCACCTTCCCCGGTGGAGTTGTGCATGGGGAGTGTTCGGAACATTTTGTCACCAGCCGAGTCCAAAATTCAGCGGTTCCCCATCTCAGCCCAGAAAGCAGGTAGAACAACTTTTGTGGTGCCTTTCAGCTGCCTACCAAGGTAGTGTAAAAACTACCAAGAGAACTCCTGTCTGGCACCTTCCCCGGTGGAGTTGTGCAGGGGGTGTGTTTGGAACATTTTGTCACCGGCCGAGTCCAAAATTCAGCGGTTCCCCATCTCAGCCCAGAAAGCAGGTAGAACAAGTTTAGTGGTGCCTTTCAGGTGCCTACCAAGGTAGTGTAAAAACTACTAAGAGAACTCCTGTCTGGCACCTTCCCCGGTGGAGTTGTGCATGGGGTGTCTTTGGAACATTTTGTCACCAGCCGAGTCCAAAATTCAGCGGTTCCCCATCTCAGCCCAGAAAGCAGGTAGAACAACTTTTGTGGTGCCTTTCAGCTGCCTACCAAGGTAGTGTAAAAACTACCAGGAGAACTCCTGTCTGGCACCTTCCCCGGTGGAGTTGTGCATGGGGTGTGTTTGGAACATTTTGTCACCAGCCGACTCCAAAATTCAGCGGTTCCCCATCTCAGCCCAGAAAGCAGGTAGAACAACTTTTGTGGTGCCTTTCAAATGCCTACCAAGGTAGTGTAAAAACTACCAAGAGAACTCCTGCCTGGCACCTTCCCCGGTGGAGTTGTGCATGGGGTGTCTTTGGAACATTTTGTCACCGGCCGAGTCCAAAATTCAGCGATTCCCCATCTCAGGCCAGAAAGCAGGTAGAACAACTTTTGTGGTGTCCTTTTGATGCCTACCGGAGCAATGTAAAAACTACCAACAGAGCTCGTCCCTGGCACCTTCGCTAGTGGAGTTGTGCATGGGGTGTGTTTGGAACATTTTGTCACCAGCAGAGTCCAAAATTCAGCGGTTCCCCATCTCAGCCCAGAAAGCAGGTAGAACAACTTTTGTGGTGTCTTTCAGATGCCTACCGGAGCAATGTAAAAACTACCAGGAGAACTCCTGTCTGGCACCTTCCCCGGTGGAGTTCTGCAGGGGGTGTGTTTGGAACATTTTGTCACCGGCCGACTCCAAAATTCAGCGATTCCCCATCTCAGCCCAGAAAGCAGGTAGAACAACTTTTGTGGTGCCTTTCAGCTGCCTACCAAGGTAGTGTAAAAACTATTCAGAGAACTCCTGTCTGGCACCTTCCCCGGTGGAGTTGTGCATGGGGTGTGTTTGGAACATTTTGTCACCGGCCGAGTCCAAAATTCAGCGGTTCCCCATCTCAGCTCAGAAAGCAGGTAGAACAACTTTTGTGGTGTCTTTCAGATGCCTACCGGAGCAATGTAAAAACTACCAGGAGAACTCCTGCCTGGCACCTTCCCCGGTGGAGTTGTGCATGGGGTGTCTTTGGAACATTTTGTCACCGGCCGAGTCCAAAATTCAGCGATTCCCCATCTCAGCCCAGAAAGCAGGTAGAACAACTTTTGTGGTGCCTTTCAGGTGCCTACCAAGGTAGTGTAAAAACTACCAGGAAAACTCCTGTCTGGCACCTTCCCCGGTGGAGTTGTGCATGGGGTGTGTTTGGAACATTTTGTCACCGGCCGACTCCAAAATTCAGCGTTTCCCCATCTCAGCCCAGAAAGCAGGTAGAACAACTTTTGTGGTGTCTTTTAGATGCCTACCGGAGCAATGTAAAAACTACCAGGAGAACTCCTGTCTGGCACCTTCCCCGGTATAGTTGTGCAGGGGGTGTCTTTGGAACATTTTGTCACCAGCCGAGTCCAAAATTCAGCTGTTCCCCATCTCAGCCCAGAAAGCAGGTAGAACAACTTTTGTGGTGCCTTTCAGGTGCCTACCAAGGTAGTGTAAAAACTACTAAGAGAACGCTTGTCTGGCACCTTCCCCGGTGGAGTTGTGCAGGGGGTGTGTTTGGAACATTTTGTCACCGGCCGAGTCCAAAATTCAGCGATTCCCCATCTCAGCCCAGAAAGCAGGTAGAACAACTTTTGTGGTGCCTTTCACGTGCCTACCAAGGTAGTGTAAAAACTACCAAGAGAACTCCTGTCTGGCACCTTCCCCGGTGGAGTTGTGCATGGGGTGTGTTTGGAACATTTTGTCACCGGCCGAGTCCAAAATTCAGCGATTCCCCATCTCAGCCCAGAAAGCAGGAAGAACAACTTTTGTGGTGTCCTTTTGATGCCTACCGGAGCAATGTAAAAACTACCAAAAGAGCTCGTCCCTGGCACCTTCGCTAGTGGAGTTGTGCATGGGGTGTGTTCGGAACATTTTGTCACCAGCCGACTCCAAAATTCAGCGTTTCCCCATCTCATCCCAGAAAGCAGGTAGAACAACTTTTGTGGTGTCTTTCAGCTGCCTACCGGAGCAATGTAAAAACTACAGGAGAACTCCTGTCTGGCACCTTCCCCGGTGGAGTTGTGCATGGGGTGTGTTCGGAATATTTTGTCACCAGCCGAGTCCAAAAATTCAGCGGTTCCCCATCTCAGCCCAGAAAGCAGGTAGAACAACTTTTGTGGTGCCTTTCAAATGCCTACCAAGGTAGTGTAAAAACTACCAAGAGAACTCCTGCCTGGCACCTTCCCCGGGGAGTTGTGCATGGGGTGTGTTTGGAACATTTTGTCACCGGCCGACTCCAAAATTCAGCGGTTCCCCATCTCAGCCCAGAAAGCAGGTAGAACAACTTTTGTGGTGCCTTTCAGCTGCCTACCAAGGTAGTGTAAAAACTACTAAGAGAACTCCTGTCTGGCACCTTCCCCGGTGGAGTTGTGCAGGGGGTGTGTTTGGAACATTTTGTCACCGGCCGACTCCAAAATTCAGCGGTTCCCCATCTCAGCCCAGAAAGCAGGTAGAACAACTTTTGTGGTGTCTTTCAGATGCCTACCGGAGCAATGTAAAAACTACCAGGAGAACTCCTGTCTGGCACCTTCCCCGGTGGAGTTCTGCAGGGGGTGTGTTTGGAACATTTTGTCACCGGCCGACTCCAAAATTCAGCGATTCCCCATCTCAGCCCAGAAAGCAGGTAGAACAACTTTTGTGGTGCCTTTCAAATGCCTACCAAGGTAGTGTAAAAACTATTAAGAGAACTCCTGTCTGGCACCTTCCCCGGTGGAGTTGTGCATGGGGTGTGTTTGGAACATTTTGTCACCGGCCGAGTCCAAAATTCAGCGTTTCCCCATCTCAGCCCAGAAAGCAGGTAGAACAACTTTTGTGGTGTCTTTCAGATGCCTACCGGAGCAATGTAAAAACTACCAGGAGAACTCCTGCCTGGCACCTTCCCCGGTGGAGTTGTGCATGGGGTGTGTTTGGAACATTTTGTCACCGGCCGACTCCAAAATTCAGCGATTCCCCATCTCAGCCCAGAAAGCAGGTAGAACAACTTTTGTGGTGCCTTTCAGCTGCCTACCAAGGTAGTGTAAAAACTACCAGGAAAACTCCTGTCTGGCACCTTCCCCGGTGGAGTTGTGCATGGGGTGTGTTTGGAACATTTTGTCACCGGCCGACTCCAAAATTCAGCGGTTCCCCATCTCAGCCCAGAAAGCAGGTAGAACATCTTTTGTGGTGTCTTTTAGATGCCTACCGGAGCAATGTAAAAACTACCAGGAGAACTCCTGTCTGGCACCTTCCCCGGTATAGTTGTGCAGGGGGTGTCTTTGGAACATTTTGTCACCAGCCGAGTCCAAAATTCAGCTGTTCCCCATCTCAGCCCAGAAAGCAGGTAGAACAACTTTTGTGGTGTCTTTTAGATGCCTACCAAGGTAGTGTAAAAACTACTAAGAGAACGCTTGTCTGGCACCTTCCCCGGTGGAGTTGTGCAGGGGGTGTGTTTGGAACATTTTGTCACCGGCCGAGTCCAAAATTCAGCGATTCCCCATCTCAGCCCAGAAAGCAGGTAGAACAACTTTTGTGGTGCCTTTCACGTGCCTACCAAGGTAGTGTAAAAACTACCAGGAGAACTCCTGTCTGGCACCTTCCCCGGTGGAGTTGTGCAGGGGGTGTGTTTGGAACATTTTGTCACCGGCCGAGTCCAAAATTCAGCGATTCCCCATCTCAGCCCAGAAAGCAGGTAGAACAACTTTTGTGCTGCCTTTCAGCTCCCTACCAAGGTAGTGTAAAATCTACCAGGAGAACTCCTGTCTGGCACCTTCCCCGGTGGAGTTGTGCAGGGGGTGTGTTTGGAACATTTTGTCACCGGCCGACTCCAAAATTCAGCGGTTCCCCATCTCAGCCCAGAAAGCAGGTAGAACAACTTTTGTGGTGTCTTTCAGATGCCTACCAAGGCAGTGTAAAAACTACTAAGAGAACACCTGTCTGGCACCTTCCCCGGTGGAGTTGTGCATGGGGTGTCTTTGGAACATTTTGTCACCGGCCGAGTCCAAAATTCAGCGATTCCCCATCTCAGCCCAGAAAGCAGATAGAACAACTTTTGTGGTGTCTTTCAGATGCCTACCAAGGTAGTGTAAAAACTACTAAGAGAACTCCTGTCTGGCACCTTCCCCGGTGGAGTTGTGCATGGGGTGTCTTTGGAACATTTTGTCACCGGCCGAGTCCAAAATTCAGCGATTCCCCATCTCAGCCCAGAAAGCAGATAGAACAACTTTTGTGGTGTCTTTCAGATGCCTACCGGAGCAATGTAAAAACTACCAGGAGAACTCCTGTCTGGCACCTTCCCCGGTGGAGTTGTGCAGGGGCTGTGTTTGGAACATTTTGTCACCGGCCGAGTCCAAAATTCAGCGATTCCCCATCTCAGCCCAGAAAGCAGGTAGAACAACTTTTGTGGTGTCTTTCAGATGCCTACCAAGGTAGTGTAAAAACTATCAAGAGAACTCCTGTCTGGCACCTTCCCCGGTGGAGTTGTGCAGGGGGTGTGTTTGGAACATTTTGTCACCAGCCGAGTCCAAAATTCAGCGTTTCCCCATCTCAGCCCAGAAAGCAGGTAGAACAACTTTTGTGGTGTCTTTCAGATGCCTACCAAGGTAGTGCAAAAACTACTAAGAGAACTCCTGTCTGGCACCTTCCCCGGTGGAGTTGTGCAGGGGGTGTGTTTGGAACATTTTGTCACCAGCCGAGTCCAAAATTCAGCGTTTCCCCATCTCAGCCCAGAAAGCAGGTAGAACAACTTTTGTGGTGTCTTTCAGATGCCTACCAAGGTAGTGTAAAAACTACTAAGAGAACTCCTGTCTGGCACCTTCCCCGGTGGAGTTGTGCAGGGGGTGTGTTTGGAACATTTTGTCACCAGCCGAGTCCAAAATTCAGCGGTTCCCCATCTCAGCCCAGAAAGCAGGTAGAACAACTTTTGTGGTGTCTTTCAGCTGCCTACCGGAGCAATGTAAAAACTACCAGGAGAACTCCTGTCTGGCACCTTCCCCGGTGGAGTTGTGCATGGGGTGTGTTCGGAACATTTTGTCACCAGCCGAGTCCAAAAATTCAGCGGTTCCCCATCTCAGTCTAGAAAGCAGGTAGAACAACTTTTGTGGTGCCTTTCAGCTGCCTACCAAGGTAGTGTAAAAACTACCAAGAGAACTCCTGCCTGGCACCTTCCCCGGTGGAGTTGTGCATGGGGTGTGTTTGGAACATTTTGTCACCGGCCGAGTCCAAAATTCAGCGGTTCCCCATCTCAGCCCAGAAAGCAGGTAGAACAACTTTTGTGGTGCCTTTCAGGTGCCTACCAAGGTAGTGTAAAAACTACTAAGAGAACTCCTGTCTGGCACCTTCCCCGGTGGAGTTGTGCATGGGGTGTCTTTGGAACATTTTGTCACCGGCCGAGTCCAAAATTCAGCGGTTCCCCATCTCAGCCCAGAAAGCAGGTAGAACAACTTTTGTGGTGTCTTTCAGCTCCCTACCGGAGCAATGTAAAAACTACCAGGAGAACTCCTGTCTGGCACCTTCCCCGGTGGAGTTGTGCAGGGGGTGTGTTTGGAACATTTTGTCACCGGCCGAGTCCAAAATTCAGCGATTCCCCATCTCAGCCCAGAAAGCAGGTAGAACAACTTTTGTGGTGCCTTTCAGGTGCCTACCAAGGTAGTGTAAAAACTACCACGAAAACGCCTGTCTGGCACCTTCCCCGGTGGAGTTGTGCATGGGGTGTGTTTGGAACATTTTGTCACCGGCCGAGTCCAAAATTCAGCGATTCCCCATCTCAGCCCAGAAAGCAGGTAGAACAACTTTTGTGCTGCCTTTCAGCTCCCTACCAAGGTAGTGTAAAATCTACCAAGAGAACTCCTGTCTGGCACCTTCCCCGGTGGAGTTGTGCAGGGGCTGTGTTTGGAACATTTTGTCACCGGCCGACTCCAAAATTCAGCGGTTCCCCATCTCAGCCCAGAAAGCAGGTAGAACATCTTTTGTGGTGTCTTTTAGATGCCTACCGGAGCAATGTAAAAACTACCAGGAGAACTCCTGTCTGGCACCTTCCCCGGTATAGTTGTGCAGGGGGTGTGTTTGGAACATTTTGTCACCAGCCGAGTCCAAAATTCAGCTGTTCCCCATCTCAGCCCAGAAAGCAGGTAGAACAACTTTTGTGGTGTCTTTTAGATGCCTACCAAGGTAGTGTAAAAACTACTAAGAGAACTCCTGTCTGGCACCTTCCCCGGTGGAGTTGTGCAGGGGGTGTGTTTGGAACATTTTGTCACCAGCCGAGTCCAAAATTCAGCGTTTCCCCATCTCAGCCCAGAAAGCAGGTAGAACAACTTTTGTGGTGTCTTTCAGATGCCTACCAAGGTAGTGTAAAAACTACTAAGAGAACTCCTGTCTGGCACCTTCCCCGGTGGAGTTGTGCAGGGGGTGTGTTTGGAACATTTTGTCACCGGCCGAGTCCAAAATTCAGCGGTTCCCCATCTCAGCCCAGAAAGCAGGTAGAACAACTTTTGTGGTGTCTTTCAGCTGCCTACCGGAGCAATGTAAAAACTACCAGGAGAACTCCTGTCTGGCACCTTCCCCGGTGGAGTTGTGCATGGGGTGTGTTCGGAACATTTTGTCACCAGCCGAGTCCAAAAATTCAGCGGTTCCCCATCTCAGCCTAGAAAGCAGGTAGAACAACTTTTGTGGTGCCTTTCAGCTGCCTACCAAGGTAGTGTAAAAACTACCAAGAGAACTCCTGCCTGGCACCTTCCCCGGTGGAGTTGTGCATGGGGTGTGTTTGGAACATTTTGTCACCGGCCGAGTCCAAAATTCAGCGGTTCCCCATCTCAGCCCAGAAAGCAGGTAGAACAACTTTTGTGGTGCCTTTCAGGTGCCTACCAAGGTAGTGTAAAAACTACTAAGAGAACTCCTGTCTGGCACCTTCCCCGGTGGAGTTGTGCATGGGGTGTCTTTGGAACATTTTGTCACCGGCCGAGTCCAAAATTCAGCGGTTCCCCATCTCAGCCCAGAAAGCAGGTAGAACAACTTTTGTGGTGTCTTTCAGCTCCCTACCGGAGCAATGTAAAAACTACCAGGAGAACTCCTGTCTGGCACCTTCCCCGGTGGAGTTGTGCAGGGGGTGTGTTTGGAACATTTTGTCACCGGCCGAGTCCAAAATTCAGCGATTCCCCATCTCAGCCCAGAAAGCAGGTAGAACAACTTTTGTGGTGCCTTTCAGGTGCCTACCAAGGTAGTGTAAAAACTACCACGAAAACGCCTGTCTGGCACCTTCCCCGGTGGAGTTGTGCATGGGGTGTGTTTGGAACATTTTGTCACCGGCCGAGTCCAAAATTCAGCGATTCCCCATCTCAGCCCAGAAAGCAGGTAGAACAACTTTTGTGCTGCCTTTCAGCTCCCTACCAAGGTAGTGTAAAATCTACCAAGAGAACTCCTGTCTGGCACCTTCCCCGGTGGAGTTGTGCAGGGGCTGTGTTTGGAACATTTTGTCACCGGCCGACTCCAAAATTCAGCGGTTCCCCATCTCAGCCCAGAAAGCAGGTAGAACATCTTTTGTGGTGTCTTTTAGATGCCTACCGGAGCAATGTAAAAACTACCAGGAGAACTCCTGTCTGGCACCTTCCCCGGTATAGTTGTGCAGGGGGTGTGTTTGGAACATTTTGTCACAAGCCGACTCCAAAATTCAGCTGTTCCCCATCTCAGCCCAGAAAGCAGGTAGAACAACTTTTGTGGTGTCTTTTAGATGCCTACCAAGGTAGTGTAAAAACTACCAGGAGAACTCCTGTCTGGCACCTTCCCCGGTGGAGTTGTGCAGGGGGTGTGTTTGGAACATTTTGTCACCGGCCGAGTCCAAAATTCAGCGATTCCCCATCTCAGCCCAGAAAGCAGGTAGAACAACTTTTGTGCTGCCTTTCAGCTCCCTACCAAGGTAGTGTAAAATCTACCAGGAGAACTCCTGTCTGGCACCTTCCCCGGTGGAGTTGTGCAGGGGGTGTGTTTGGAACATTTTGTCACCAGCCGAGTCCAAAATTCAGCGATTCCCCATCTCAGCCCAGAAAGCAGGTAGAACAACTTTTGTGGTGTCTTTCAGGTGCCTACCAAGGTAGTGTAAAAACTACTAAGACAACTCCTGTCTGGCACCTTCCCCGGTGGAGTTGTGCATGGGGTGTCTTTGGAACATTTTGTCACCGGCCGAGTCCAAAATTCAGCGATTCCCCATCTCAGCCCAGAAAGCAGGTAGAACAACTTTTGTGGTGTCTTTCAGATGCCTACCAGAGCAATGTAAAAACTACCAGGAGAACTCCTGTCTGGCACCTTCCCCGGTGGAGTTGTGCAGGGGGTGTGTTTGGAACATTTTGTCACCAGCCGACTCCAAAATTCAGCGGTTCCCCATCTCAGCCCAGAAAGCAGGTAGAACAACTTTTGTGGTGTCTTTCAGATGCCTACCAAGGTAGTGTAAAAACTACTAAGAGAACTCCTGTCTGGCACCTTCCCCGGTGGAGTTGTGCAGGGGGTGTGTTTGGAACATTTTGTCACCGGCCGACTCCAAAATTCAGCGGTTCCCCATCTCAGCCCAGAAAGCAGGTAGAACAACTTTTGTGGTGTCTTTCAGATGCCTACCAAGGTAGTGTAAAAACTCTCAAGAGAACTCTTGTCTGGCACCTTCCCCGGTGGAGTTGTGCATGGGGTGTGTTTGGAACATTTTGTCACCAGCCGACTCCAAAATTCAGCGATTCCCCATCTCAGCCCAGAAAGCAGGTAGAACAACTTTTGTGGTGTCTTTCAGATGCCTACCAGAGCAATGTAAAAACTACCAGGAGAACTCCTGTCTGGCACCTTCCCCGGTGGAGTTGTGCAGGGGGTGTGTTTGGAACATTTTGTCACCAGCCGACTCCAAAATTCAGCGGTTCCCCATCTCAGCCCAGAAAGCAGGTAGAACAACTTTTGTGGTGTCTTTCAGATGCCTACCAAGGTAGTGTAAAAACTACTAAGAGAACTCTTGTCTGGCACCTTCCCCGGTGGAGTTGTGCAGGGGGTGTGTTTGGAACATTTTGTCACCGGCCGACTCCAAAATTCAGCGGTTCCCCATCTCAGCCCAGAAAGCAGGTAGAACAACTTTTGTGGTGTCTTTCAGATGCCTACCAAGGTAGTGTAAAAACTCTCAAGAGAACTCTTGTCTGGTACCTTCCCCGGTGGAGTTGTGCATGGGGTGTGTTTGGAACATTTTGTCACCAGCCGACTCCAAAATTCAGCGGTTCCCCATCTCAGCCCAGAAAGCAGGTAGAACAACTTTTGTGGTGTCTTTCAGATGCCTACCAGAGCAATGTAAAAACTACCAGGAGAACTCCTGTCTGGCACCTTCCCCGGTGGAGTTGTGCATGGGGTGTGTTTGGAACATTTTGTCACCAGCCGAGTCCAAAATTCAGCGGTTCCCCATCTCAGCCCAGAAAGCAGGTAGAACAACTTTTGTGGTGCCTTTCAGCTGCCTACCAAGGTAGTGTAAAAACTACCAAGAGAACTCCTGCCTGGCACCTTCCCCGGTGGAGTTGTGCATGGGGTGTGTTTGGAACATTTTGTCACCGGCCGAGTCCAAAATTCAGCGGTTCCCCATCTCAGCCCAGAAAGCAGGTAGAACAACTTTTGTGGTGCCTTTCAGGTGCCTACCAAGGTAGTGTAAAAACTACTAAGAGAACTCCTGTCTGGCACCTTCCCCGGTGGAGTTGTGACTGGGGTGTCTTTGGAACATTTTGTCACTGGCCGAGTCCAAAATTCAGCGGTTCCCCATCTCAGCCCAGAAAGCAGGTAGAACAACTTTTGTGGTGTCTTTCAGATGCCTACCGGAGCAATGTAAAAACTACCAGGAGAACTCCTGTCTGGCACCTTCCCCGGTGGAGTTGTGCATGGGGTGTGTTTGGAACATTTTGTCACCAGCCGAGTCCAAAATTCAGCTGTTCCCCATCTCAGCCCAGAAAGCAGGTAGAACAACTTTTGTGGTGCCTTTCAAATGCCTACCAAGGTAGTGTAAAAACTACCAAGAGAACTCCTGCCTGGCACCTTCCCCGGTGGAGTTGTGCATGGGGTGTCTTTGGAACATTTTGTCACCGGCCGAGTCCAAAATTCAGCGATTCCCCATCTCAGCCCAGAAAGCAGGTAGAACAACTTTTGTGGTGTCCTTTTGATGCCTACCGGAGCAATGTAAAAACTACCAACAGAGCTCGTCCCTGGCACCTTCGCTAGTGGAGTTGTGCATGGGGTGTGTTTGGAACATTTTGTCACCGCCCGACTCCAAAATTCAGCGGTTCCCCATCTCAGCCCAGAAAGCAGGTAGAACAACTTTTGTGGTGTCTTTCAGATGCCTACCAAGGTAGTGTAAAAACTATCAAGAGAACGCTTGTCTGGCACATTCCCCGGTGGAGTTGTGCATGGGGTGTCTTTGGAACATTTTGTCACCGGCCGACTCCAAAATTCAGCGATTCCCCATCTCAGCCCAGAAAGCAGGTAGAACAACTTTTGTGCTGCCTTTCAGCTCCCTACCAAGGTAGTGTAAAATCTACCAAGAGAACTCCTGTCTGGCACCTTCCCCGGTGGAGTTGTGCAGGGGCTGTGTTTGGAACATTTTGTCACCGGCCGACTCCAAAATTCAGCGGTTCCCCATCTCAGCCCAGAAAGCAGGTAGAACATCTTTTGTGGTGTCTTTTAGATGCCTACCGGAGCAATGTAAAAACTACCAGGAGAACTCCTGTCTGGCACCTTCCCCGGTATAGTTGTGCAGGGGGTGTGTTTGGAACATTTTGTCACAAGCCGAGTCCAAAATTCAGCTGTTCCCCATCTCAGCCCAGAAAGCAGGTAGAACAACTTTTGTGGTGTCTTTTAGATGCCTACCAAGGTAGTGTAAAAACTACCAGGAGAACTCCTGTCTGGCACCTTCCCCGGTGGAGTTGTGCAGGGGGTGTGTTTGGAACATTTTGTCACCGGCCGAGTCCAAAATTCAGCGATTCCCCATCTCAGCCCAGAAAGCAGGTAGAACAACTTTTGTGCTGCCTTTCAGCTCCCTACCAAGGTAGTGTAAAATCTACCAGGAGAACTCCTGTCTGGCACCTTCCCCGGTGGAGTTGTGCATGGGGTGTCTTTGGAACATTTTGTCACCGGCCGACTCCAAAATTCAGCGGTTCCCCATCTCAGCCCAGAAAGCAGGTAGAACATCTTTTGTGGTGTCTTTTAGATGCCTACCGGAGCAATGTAAAAACTACCAGGAGAACTCCTGTCTGGCACCTTCCCCGGTGGAGTTGTGCAGGGGGTGTCTTTGGAACATTTTGTCACCAGCCGAGTCCAAAATTCAGCTGTTCCCCATATCAGCCCAGAAAGCAGGTAGAACAACTTTTGTGGTGTCTTTTAGATGCCTACCAAGGTAGTGTAAAAACTACCAGGAGAACTCCTGTCTGGCACCTTCCCCGGTGGAGTTGTGCAGGGGGTGTGTTTGGAACATTTTGTCACCGGCCGAGTCCAAAATTCAGCGATTCCCCATCTCAGCCCAGAAAGCAGGTAGAACAACTTTTGTGCTGCCTTTCAGCTCCCTACCAAGGTAGTGTAAAATCTACCAGGAGAACTCCTGTCTGGCACCTTCCCCGGTGGAGTTGTGCAGGGGGTGTGTTTGGAACATTTTGTCACCAGCCGAGTCCAAAATTCAGCGATTCCCCATCTCAGCCCAGAAAGCAGGTAGAACAACTTTTGTGGTGTCTTTCAGGTGCCTACCAAGGTAGTGTAAAAACTACTAAGAGAACTCCTGTCTGGCACCTTCCCCGGTGGAGTTGTGCATGGGGTGTCTTTGGAACATTTTGTCACCGGCCGAGTCCAAAATTCAGCGATTCCCCATCTCAGCCCAGAAAGCAGGTAGAACAACTTTTGTGGTGTCTTTCAGATGCCTACCAGAGCAATGTAAAAACTACCAGGAGAACTCCTGTCTGGCACCTTCCCCGGTGGAGTTGTGCAGGGGGTGTGTTTGGAACATTTTGTCACCAGCCGACTCCAAAATTCAGCGGTTCCCCATCTCAGCCCAGAAAGCAGGTAGAACAACTTTTGTGGTGTCTTTCAGATGCCTACCAAGGTAGTGTAAAAACTACTAAGAGAACTCCTGTCTGGCACCTTCCCCGGTGGAGTTGTGCAGGGGGTGTGTTTGGAACATTTTGTCACCGGCCGACTCCAAAATTCAGCGGTTCCCCATCTCAGCCCAGAAAGCAGGTAGAACAACTTTTGTGGTGTCTTTCAGATGCCTACCAAGGTAGTGTAAAAACTCTCAAGAGAACTCTTGTCTGGCACCTTCCCCGGTGGAGTTGTGCATGGGGTGTGTTTGGAACATTTTGTCACCAGCCGACTCCAAAATTCAGCGGTTCCCCATCTCAGCCCAGAAAGCAGGTAGAACAACTTTTGTGGTGTCTTTCAGATGCCTACCAGAGCAATGTAAAAACTACCAGGAGAACTCCTGTCTGGCACCTTCCCCGGTGGAGTTGTGCATGGGGTGTGTTTGGAACATTTTGTCACCAGCCGAGTCCAAAATTCAGCGGTTCCCCATCTCAGCCCAGAAAGCAGGTAGAACAACTTTTGTGGTGCCTTTCAGCTGCCTACCAAGGTAGTGTAAAAACTACCAAGAGAACTCCTGCCTGGCACCTTCCCCGGTGGAGTTGTGCATGGGGTGTGTTTGGAACATTTTGTCACCGGCCGAGTCCAAAATTCAGCGGTTCCCCATCTCAGCCCAGAAAGCAGGTAGAACAACTTTTGTGGTGCCTTTCAGGTGCCTACCAAGGTAGTGTAAAAACTACTAAGAGAACTCCTGTCTGGCACCTTCCCCGGTGGAGTTGTGCAGGGGGTGTCTTTGGAACATTTTGTCACTGGCCGAGTCCAAAATTCAGCGGTTCCCCATCTCAGCCCAGAAAGCAGGTAGAACAACTTTTGTGGTGTCTTTCAGATGCCTACCGGAGCAATGTAAAAACTACCAGGAGAACTCCTGTCTGGCACCTTCCCCGGTGGAGTTGTGCATGGGGTGTGTTTGGAACATTTTGTCACCAGCCGAGTCCAAAATTCAGCTGTTCCCCATCTCAGCCCAGAAAGCAGGTAGAACAACTTTTGTGGTGCCTTTCAAATGCCTACCAAGGTAGTGTAAAAACTACCAAGAGAACTCCTGCCTGGCACCTTCCCCGGTGGAGTTGTGCATGGGGTGTCTTTGGAACATTTTGTCACCGGCCGAGTCCAAAATTCAGCGATTCCCCATCTCAGCCCAGAAAGCAGGTAGAACAACTTTTGTGGTGTCCTTTTGATGCCTACCGGAGCAATGTAAAAACTACCAACAGAGCTCGTCCCTGGCACCTTCGCTAGTGGAGTTGTGCATGGGGTGTGTTTGGAACATTTTGTCACCGCCCGACTCCAAAATTCAGCGGTTCCCCATCTCAGCCCAGAAAGCAGGTAGAACAACTTTTGTGGTGTCTTTCAGATGCCTACCAAGGTAGTGTAAAAACTATCAAGAGAACTCCTGTCTGGCACCTTCCCCGGTGGAGTTGTGCATGGGGTGTCTTTGGAACATTTTGTCACCGGCCGAGTCCAAAATTCAGCGATTCCCCATCTCAGCCCAGAAAGCAGGTAGAACAACTTTTGTGGTGTCTTTCAGATGCCTACCGGAGCAATGTAAAAACTACCAGGAGAACTTCCGTCTGGCACCTTCCCCGGTGGAGTTGTGCAGGGGGTGTGTTTGGAACATTTTGTCACCAGCCGACTCCAAAATTCAGCGTTTCCCCATCTCAGCCCAGAAAGCAGGTAGAACAACTTTTGTGGTGTCTTTCAGATGCCTACCAAGGTAGTGTAAAAACTATCAAGAGAACTCCTGTCTGGCACCTTCCCCGGTGGAGTTGTGCAGGGGGTGTGTTTGGAACATTTTGTCACCAGCCGAGTCCAAAATTCAGCGTTTCCCCATCTCAGCCCAGAAAGCAGGTAGAACAACTTTTGTGGTGTCTTTCAGCTGCCTACCAAGGTAGTGTAAAAACTACTAAGAGAACTCCTGTCTGGCACCTTCCCCGATGGAGTTGTGCAGGGGGTGTGTTTGGAACATTTTGTCACCGGCCGAGTCCAAAATTCAGCGGTTCCCCATCTCAGCCCAGAAAGCAGGTAGAACAACTTTTGTGGTGTCTTTCAGATGCCTACCAAGGTAGTGTAAAATCTCTCAAGAGAACTCTTGTCTGGCACCTTCCCCGGTGGAGTTGTGCATGGGGTGTCTTTGGAACATTTTGTCACCAGCCGACTCCAAAATTCAGCGGTTCCCCATCTCAGCCCAGAAAGCAGGTAGAACAACTTTTGTGGTGTCTTTCAGATGCCTACCAGAGCAATGTAAAAACTACCAGGAGAACTCCTGTCTGGCACCTTCCCCGGTGGAGTTGTGCAGGGGGTGTGTTTGGAACATTTTGTCACCAGCCGACTCCAAAATTCAGCGTTTCCCCATCTCAGCCCAGAAAGCAGGTAGAACAACTTTTGTGGTGTCTTTCAGATGCCTACCAAGGTAGTGTAAAAACTACTAAGAGAACTCCTGTCTGGCACCTTCCCCGGTGGAGTTGTGCAGGGGGTGTGTTTGGAACATTTTGTCACCAGCCGACTCCAAAATTCAGCGGTTCCCCATCTCAGCCCAGAAAGCAGGTAGAACAACTTTTGTGGTGTCTTTCAGATGCCTACCAAGGTAGTGTAAAAACTCTCAAGAGAACTCTTGTCTGGCACCTTCCCCGGTGGAGTTGTGCATGGGGTGTCTTTGGAACATTTTGTCACCAGCCGACTCCAAAATTCAGCGGTTCCCCATCTCAGCCCAGAAAGCAGGTAGAACAACTTTTGTGGTGTCTTTCAGATGCCTACCAGAGCAATGTAAAAACTACCAGGAGAACTCCTGTCTGGCACCTTCCCCGGTGGAGTTGTGCAGGGGGTGTGTTTGGAACATTTTGTCACCAGCCGAGTCCAAAATTCAGCGGTTCCCCATCTCAGCCCAGAAAGCAGGTAGAACAACTTTTGTGGTGCCTTTCAGCTGCCTACCAAGGTAGTGTAAAAACTACCAAGAGAACTCCTGCCTGGCACCTTCCCCGGTGGAGTTGTGCATGGGGTGTGTTTGGAACATTTTGTCACCGGCCGAGTCCAAAATTCAGCGGTTCCCCATCTCAGCCCAGAAAGCAGGTAGAACAACTTTTGTGGTGCCTTTCAGCTGTCTACCAAGGTAGTGTAAAAACTACCAGGGAACTCCTGTCTGGCACCTTCCCCGGTGGAGTTGTGCATGGGGTGTCTTTGGAACATTTTGTCACTGGCCGAGTCCAAAATTCAGCGGTTCCCCATCTCAGCCCAGAAAGCAGGTAGAACAACTTTTGTGGTGCCTTTCAGGTGCCTACCAAGGTAGTGTAAAAACTACTAAGAGAACTCCTGTCTGGCACCTTCCCCGGTGGAGTTGTGCATGGGGTGTCTTTGGAACATTTTGTCACCGGCCGACTCCAAAATTCAGCGGTTCCCCATCTCAGCCCAGAAAGCAGGTAGAACAACTTTTGTGGTGTCTTTCAGATGCCTACCGGAGCAATGTAAAAACTACCAGGAGAACTCCTGTCTGGCACCTTCCCCGGTGGAGTTGTGCATGGGGTGTGTTCGGAACATTTTGTCACCAGCCGAGTCCAAAAATTCAGCGGTTCCCCATCTCAGCCCAGAAAGCAGGTAGAACAACTTTTGTGGTGTCTTTCAGCTGCCTACCAAGGTAGTGTGAAAACTACCAAGAGAACTCCTGCCTGGCACCTTCCCCGGTGGAGTTGTGCATGGGGTGTGTTTGGAACATTTTGTCACCGGGCGACTCCAAAATTCAGCGGTTCCCCATCTCAGCCCAGAAAGCAGATAGAACAACTTTTGTGGTGTCTTTCAGATGCCTACCGGAGCAATGTAAAAACTACCAGGAGAACTCCCGTCTGGCACCTTCCCCGGTGGAGTTGTGCAGGGGGTGTGTTTGGAACATATCGTCACCAGCCGAGTCCAAAATTCAGCGTTTCCCCATCTCAGCCCAGAAAGCAGGTAGAACAACTTTTGTGGTGTCTTTCAGATGCCTACCAAGGTACTGTAAAAACTACTAAGAGAACTCCTGCCTGGCACCTTCCCCGGTGGAGTTGTGCATGGGGTGTGTTTGGAACATTTTGTCACCGGCCGAGTCCAAAATTCAGCGGTTCCCCATCTCAGCCCAGAAAGCAGGTAGAACAACTTTTGTGGTGCCTTTCAGCTGCCTACCAAGGTAGTGTAAAAACTACCAGGAGAACTCCTGTCTGGCACCTTCCCCGGTGGAGTTGTGCATGGGGTGTCTTTGGAACATTTTGTCACCAGCCGACTCCAAAATTCAGCGGTTCCCCATCTCAGCCCAGAAAGCAGGTAGAACAACTTTTGTGGTGTCTTTCAGATGCCTACCAGAGCAATGTAAAAACTACCAGGAGAACTCCTGCCTGGCACCTTCCCCGGTGGAGTTGTGCATGGGGTGTCTTTGGAACATTTTGTCACTGGCCGACTCCAAAATTCAGCGGTTCCCCATCTCAGCCCAGAAAGCAGGTAGAACAACTTTTGTGGTGTCTTTCAGATGCCTACCGGAGCAATGTAAAAACTACCAGGAGAACTCCTGTCTGGCACCTTCCCCGGTGGAGTTGTGCATGGGGTGTGTTTGGAACATTTTGTCACCAGCCGACTCCAAAATTCAGCGGATCCCCATCTCAGCCCAGAAAGCAGGTAGAACAACTTTTGTGGTGCCTTTCAAATGCCTACCAAGGTAGTGTAAAAACTACCAAGAGAACTCCTGCCTGGCACCTTCCCCGGTGGAGTTGTGCATGGGGTGTCTTTGGAACATTTTGTCACCGGCCGAGTCCAAAATTCAGCGATTCCCCATCTCAGCCCAGAAAGCAGGTAGAACAACTTTTGTGGTATCCTTTTGATGCCTACCGGAGCAATGTAAAAACTACCAACAGAGCTCGTCCCTGGCACCTTCGATAGTGGAGTTGTGCATGGGGTGTCTTTGGAACATTTTGTCACCGGCCGAGTCCAAAATTCAGCGATTCCCCATCTCAGCCCAGAAAGCAGATAGAACAACTTTTGTGGTGTCTTTCAGATGCCTACCGGAGCAATGTAAAAACTACCAGGAGAACTCCTGTCTGGCACCTTCCCCGGTGGAGTTGTGCATGGGGTGTGTTCGGAACATTTTGTCACCAGCCGAGTCCAAAATTCAGCGGTTCCCCAGCTCAGCCCAGAAAGCAGGTAGAACAACTTTTGTGGTGCCTTTCAGGTGCCTACCAAGGTAGTGTAAAAACTACCAGGAGAACTCCTGTCTGGCACCTTCGCTAGTGGAGTTGTGCATGGGGTGTGTTTGGAACATTTTGTCACCGGGCGACTCCAAAATTCAGCGTTTCCCCATCTCAGCCCAGAAAGCAGGTAGAACAACTTTTGTGGTGTCTTTCAGATGCCTACCAAGGTAGTGTAAAAACTACTAAGAGAACTCCTGTCTGGCACCTTCCCCGGTGGAGTTGTGCAGGGGGTGTGTTTGGAACATTTTGTCACCGGCCGAGTCCAAAATTCAGCGGTTCCCCATCTCAGCCCAGAAAGCAGGTAGAACAACTTTTGTGGTGCCTTTCAGATGCCTACCAAGGTAGTGTAAAAACTACTAAGAGAACTCCTGTCTGGCACCTTCCCCGGTGGAGTTGTGCATGGGGTGTCTTTGGAACATTTTGTCACCGGCCGAGTCCAAAATTCAGCGGTTCCCCATCTCAGCCCAGAAAGCAGGTAGAACAACTTTTGTGGTGTCTTTCAGATGCCTACCGGAGCAATGTAAAAACTACCAACAGAGCTCGTCCCTGGCACCTTCGCTAGTGGAGTTGTGCATGGGGTGTGTTTGGAACATTTTGTCACCGCCCGACTCCAAAATTCAGCGGTTCCCCATCTCAGCCCAGAAAGCAGGTAGAACAACTTTTGTGGTGCCTTTCAAATGCCTACCAAGGTAGTGTAAAAACTACCAAGAGAACTCCTGCCTGGCACCTTCCCCGGTGGAGTTGTGCATGGGGTGTCTTTGGAACATTTTGTCACCGGCCGACTCCAAAATTCAGCGGTTCCCCATCTCAGCCCAGAAAGCAGGTAGAACAACTTTTGTGGTGTCTTTCAGATGCCTACCGGAGCAATGTAAAAACTACAGGAGAACTCCTGTCTGGCACCTTCCCCGGTGGAGTTGTGCAGGGGGTGTGTTCGGAATATTTTGTCACCAGCCGAGTCCAAAAATTCAGCGGTTCCCCATCTCAGCCCAGAAAGCAGGTAGAACAACTTTTGTGGTGTCTTTCAAATGCCTACCAAGGTAGTGTAAAAACTACCAAGAGAACTCCTGCCTGGCACCTTCCCCGGTGGAGTTGTGCAGGGGGTGTGTTTGGAACATTTTGTCACCGGCCGAGTCCAAAAATTCAGCGGTTCCCCATCTCAGCCCAGAAAGCAGGTAGAACAACTTTTGTGGTGCCTTTCAGGTGCCTACCAAGGTAGTGTAAAAACTACCAGGAGAACTCTTGTCTGGCACCTTCGCTAGTGGAGTTGTGCATTGGGTGTGTTTGGAACATCTTGTCACCGGCCGACTCCAAAATTCAGCGGTTCCCCATCTCAGCCCAGAAAGCAGGTAGAACAACTTTTGTGGTGCCTTTCAGCTGCCTACCAAGGTAGTGTAAAAACTACCAGGAGAACTCCTGTCTGGCACCTTCCCCGGTGGAGTTGTGCAGGGGGTGTGTTTGGAACATTTTGTCACCGGCCGAGTCCAAAATTCAGCGGTTCCTCATCTCAGCCCAGAAAGCAGGTAGAACAACTTTTGTGGTGTCTTTCAGCTGCCTACCGGAGCAATGTAAAAACTACCAGGAGAACTCCTGTCTGGCACCTTCCCCGGTGGAGTTGTGCATGGGGTGTGTTTGGAACATTTTGTCACCAGCCGAGTCCAAAATTCAGCGGTTCCCCATCTCAGCCCAGAAAGCAGGTAGAACAACTTTTGTGGTGCCTTTCAGCTGCCTACCAAGGTAGTGTAAAAACTACCAAGAGAACTCCTGCCTGGCACCTTCCCCGGTGGAGTTGTGCATGGGGTGTGTTTGGAACATTTTGTCACCGGCCGAGTCCAAAATTCAGCGGTTCCCCATCTCAGCCCAGAAAGCAGGTAGAACAACTTTTGTGGTGCCTTTCAGGTGCCTACCAAGGTAGTGTAAAAACTACTAAGAGAACTCCTGTCTGGCACCTTCCCCGGTGGAGTTGTGACTGGGGTGTCTTTGGAACATTTTGTCACTGGCCGAGTCCAAAATTCAGCGGTTCCCCATCTCAGCCCAGAAAGCAGGTAGAACAACTTTTGTGGTGTCTTTCAGATGCCTACCGGAGCAATGTAAAAACTACCAGGAGAACTCCTGTCTGGCACCTTCCCCGGTGGAGTTGTGCATGGGGTGTGTTTGGAACATTTTGTCACCAGCCGAGTCCAAAATTCAGCTGTTCCCCATCTCAGCCCAGAAAGCAGGTAGAACAACTTTTGTGGTGCCTTTCAAATGCCTACCAAGGTAGTGTAAAAACTACCAAGAGAACTCCTGCCTGGCACCTTCCCCGGTGGAGTTGTGCATGGGGTGTCTTTGGAACATTTTGTCACCGGCCGAGTCCAAAATTCAGCGATTCCCCATCTCAGCCCAGAAAGCAGGTAGAACAACTTTTGTGGTGTCCTTTTGATGCCTACCGGAGCAATGTAAAAACTACCAACAGAGCTCGTCCCTGGCACCTTCGCTAGTGGAGTTGTGCATGGGGTGTGTTTGGAACATTTTGTCACCGCCCGACTCCAAAATTCAGCGGTTCCCCATCTCAGCCCAGAAAGCAGGTAGAACAACTTTTGTGGTGTCTTTCAGATGCCTACCAAGGTAGTGTAAAAACTATCAAGAGAACGCTTGTCTGGCACATTCCCCGGTGGAGTTGTGCATGGGGTGTCTTTGGAACATTTTGTCACCGGCCGACTCCAAAATTCAGCGATTCCCCATCTCAGCCCAGAAAGCAGGTAGAACAACTTTTGTGCTGCCTTTCAGCTCCCTACCAAGGTAGTGTAAAATCTACCAAGAGAACTCCTGTCTGGCACCTTCCCCGGTGGAGTTGTGCAGGGGCTGTGTTTGGAACATTTTGTCACCGGCCGACTCCAAAATTAAGCGGTTCCCCATCTCAGCCCAGAAAGCAGGTAGAACATCTTTTGTGGTGTCTTTTAGATGCCTACCGGAGCAATGTAAAAACTACCAGGAGAACTCCTGTCTGGCACCTTCCCCGGTATAGTTGTGCAGGGGGTGTGTTTGGAACATTTTGTCACAAGCCGAGTCCAAAATTCAGCTGTTCCCCATCTCAGCCCAGAAAGCAGGTAGAACAACTTTTGTGGTGTCTTTTAGATGCCTACCAAGGTAGTGTAAAAACTACCAGGAGAACTCCTGTCTGGCACCTTCCCCGGTGGAGTTGTGCAGGGGGTGTGTTTGGAACATTTTGTCACCGGCCGAGTCCAAAATTCAGCGATTCCCCATCTCAGCCCAGAAAGCAGGTAGAACAACTTTTGTGCTGCCTTTCAGCTCCCTACCAAGGTAGTGTAAAATCTACCAGGAGAACTCCTGTCTGGCACCTTCCCCGGTGGAGTTGTGCATGGGGTGTCTTTGGAACATTTTGTCACCGCCCGACTCCAAAATTCAGCGGTTCCCCATCTCAGCCCAGAAAGCAGGTAGAACATCTTTTGTGGTGTCTTTTAGATGCCTACCGGAGCAATGTAAAAACTACCAGGAGAACTCCTGTCTGGCACCTTCCCCGGTGGAGTTGTGCAGGGGGTGTCTTTGGAACATTTTGTCACCAGCCGAGTCCAAAATTCAGCTGTTCCCCATATCAGCCCAGAAAGCAGGTAGAACAACTTTTGTGGTGTCTTTTAGATGCCTACCAAGGTAGTGTAAAAACTACCAGGAGAACTCCTGTCTGGCACCTTCCCCGGTGGAGTTGTGCAGGGGGTGTGTTTGGAACATTTTGTCACCGGCCGAGTCCAAAATTCAGCGATTCCCCATCTCAGCCCAGAAAGCAGGTAGAACAACTTTTGTGCTGCCTTTCAGCTCCCTACCAAGGTAGTGTAAAATCTACCAGGAGAACTCCTGTCTGGCACCTTCCCCGGTGGAGTTGTGCAGGGGGTGTGTTTGGAACATTTTGTCACCAGCCGAGTCCAAAATTCAGCGATTCCCCATCTCAGCCCAGAAAGCAGGTAGAACAACTTTTGTGGTGTCTTTCAGGTGCCTACCAAGGTAGTGTAAAAACTACTAAGAGAACTCCTGTCTGGCACCTTCCCCGGTGGAGTTGTGCATGGGGTGTCTTTGGAACATTTTGTCACCGGCCGAGTCCAAAATTCAGCGATTCCCCATCTCAGCCCAGAAAGCAGGTAGAACAACTTTTGTGGTGTCTTTCAGATGCCTACCAGAGCAATGTAAAAACTACCAGGAGAACTCCTGTCTGGCACCTTCCCCGGTGGAGTTGTGCAGGGGGTGTGTTTGGAACATTTTGTCACCAGCCGACTCCAAAATTCAGCGGTTCCCCATCTCAGCCCAGAAAGCAGGTAGAACAACTTTTGTGGTGTCTTTCAGATGCCTACCAAGGTAGTGTAAAAACTACTAAAAGAGAACTCCTGTCTGGCACCTTCCCCGGTGGAGTTGTGCAGGGGGTGTGTTTGGAACATTTTGTCACCGGCCGAGTCAAAAATTCAGCGGTTCCCCATCTCAGCCCAGAAAGCAGGTAGAACAACTTTTGTGGTGTCTTTCAGATGCCTACCAAGGTAGTGTAAAAACTCTCAAGAGAACTCTTGTCTGGCACCTTCCCCGGTGGAGTTGTGCATGGGGTGTGTTTGGAACATTTTGTCACCAGCCGACTCCAAAATTCAGCGGTTCCCCATCTCAGCCCAGAAAGCAGGTAGAACAACTTTTGTGGTGTCTTTCAGATGCCTACCAGAGCAATGTAAAAACTACCAGGAGAACTCCTGCCTGGCACCTTCCCCGGTGGAGTTGTGCATGGGGTGTGTTTGGAACATTTTGTCACCGGCCGAGTCCAAATTCAGCGGTTCCCCATCTCAGCCCAGAAAGCAGGTAGAACAACTTTTGTGGTGCCTTTCAGCTGCCTACCAAGGTAGTGTAAAAACTACTAAGAGAACTCCTGTCTGGCACCTTCCCCGGTGGAGTTGTGCATGGGGTGTCTTTGGAACATTTTGTCACTGGCCGAGTCCAAAATTCAGCGGTTCCCCATCTCAGCCCAGAAAGCAGGTAGAACAACTTTTGTGGTGTCTTTCAGATGCCTACCGGAGCAATGTAAAAACTACCAGGAGAACTCCTGTCTGGCACCTTCCCCGGTGGAGTTGTGCATGGGGTGTGTTTGGAACATTTTGTCACCAGCCGAGTCCAAAATTCAGCTGTTCCCCATCTCAGCCCAGAAAGCAGGTAGAACAACTTTTGTGGTGCCTTTCAAATGCCTACCAGGTAGTGTAAAAACTACCAAGAGAACTCCTGCCTGGCACCTTCCCCGGTGGAGTTGTGCATGGGGTGTCTTTGGAACATTTTGTCACCGGCCGAGTCCAAAATTCAGCGATTCCCCATCTCAGCCCAGAAAGCAGGTAGAACAACTTTTGTGGTGTCCTTTTGATGCCTACCGGAGCAATGTAAAAACTACCAACAGAGCTCGTCCCTGGCACCTTCGCTAGTGGAGTTGTGCATGGGGTGTGTTTGGAACATTTTGTCACCGCCCGACTCCAAAATTCAGCGGTTCCCCATCTCAGCCCAGAAAGCAGGTAGAACAACTTTTGTGGTGTCTTTCAGATGCCTACCAAGGTAGTGTAAAAACTATCAAGAGAACTCCTGTCTGGCACCTTCCCCGGTGGAGTTGTGCATGGGGTGTCTTTGGAACATTTTGTCACCGGCCGAGTCCAAAATTCAGCGATTCCCCATCTCAGCCCAGAAAGCAGGTAGAACAACTTTTGTGGTGTCTTTCAGATGCCTACCGGAGCAATGTAAAAACTACCAGGAGAACTTCCGTCTGGCACCTTCCCCGGTGGAGTTGTGCAGGGGGTGTGTTTGGAACATTTTGTCACCAGCCGACTCCAAAATTCAGCGTTTCCCCATCTCAGCCCAGAAAGCAGGTAGAACAACTTTTGTGGTGTCTTTCAGATGCCTACCAAGGTAGTGTAAAAACTATCAAGAGAACTCCTGTCTGGCACCTTCCCCGGTGGAGTTGTGCAGGGGGTGTGTTTGGAACATTTTGTCACCAGCCGAGTCCAAAATTCAGCGTTTCCCCATCTCAGCCCAGAAAGCAGGTAGAACAACTTTTGTGGTGTCTTTCAGCTGCCTACCAAGGTAGTGTAAAAACTACTAAGAGAACTCCTGTCTGGCACCTTCCCCGATGGAGTTGTGCAGGGGGTGTGTTTGGAACATTTTGTCACCGGCCGAGTCCAAAATTCAGCGGTTCCCCATCTCAGCCCAGAAAGCAGGTAGAACAACTTTTGTGGTGTCTTTCAGATGCCTACCAAGGTAGTGTAAAATCTCTCAAGAGAACTCTTGTCTGGCACCTTCCCCGGTGGAGTTGTGCATGGGGTGTCTTTGGAACATTTTGCACCAGCCGACTCCAAAATTCAGCGGTTCCCCATCTCAGCCCAGAAAGCAGGTAGAACAACTTTTGTGGTGTCTTTCAGATGCCTACCAGAGCAATGTAAAAACTACCAGGAGAACTCCTGTCTGGCACCTTCCCCGGTGGAGTTGTGCAGGGGGTGTGTTTGGAACATTTTGTCACCAGCCGACTCCAAAATTCAGCGTTTCCCCATCTCAGCCCAGAAAGCAGGTAGAACAACTTTTGTGGTGTCTTTCAGATGCCTACCAAGGTAGTGTAAAAACTACTAAGAGAACTCCTGTCTGGCACCTTCCCCGGTGGAGTTGTGCAGGGGGTGTGTTTTGGAACATTTTGTCACCAGCCGACTCCAAAATTCAGCGGTTCCCCATCTCAGCCCAGAAAGCAGGTAGAACAACTTTGTGGTGTCTTTCAGATGCCTACCAAGGTAGTGTAAAAACTCTCAAGAGAACTCTTGTCTGGCACCTTCCCCGGTGGAGTTGTGCATGGGGTGTCTTTGGAACATTTTGTCACCAGCCGACTCCAAAATTCAGCGGTTCCCCATCTCAGCCCAGAAAGCAGGTAGAACAACTTTTGTGGTGTCTTTCAGATGCCTACCAGAGCAATGTAAAAACTACCAGGAGAACTCCTGTCTGGCACCTTCCCCGGTGGAGTTGTGCAGGGGGTGTGTTTGGAACATTTTGTCACCAGCCGAGTCCAAAATTCAGCGGTTCCCCATCTCAGCCCAGAAAGCAGGTAGAACAACTTTTGTGGTGCCTTTCAGCTGCCTACCAAGGTAGTGTAAAAAACTACCAAGAGAACTCCTGCCTGGCACCTTCCCCGGTGGAGTTGTGCATGGGGTGTGTTTGGAACATTTTGTCACCGGCCCGAGTCCAAAATTCAGCGGTTCCCCATCTCAGCCCAGAAAGCAGGTAGAACAACTTTTGTGGTGCCTTTCAGCTGTCTACCAAGGTAGTGTAAAAACTACCAGGGAACTCCTGTCTGGCACCTTCCCCGGTGGAGTTGTGCATGGGGTGTGTTCTGGAACATTTTGTCACTGGCCGAGTCCAAAATTCAGCGGTTCCCCATCTCAGCCCAGAAAGCAGGTAGAACAACTTTTGTGGTGCCTTTCAGGTGCCTACCAAGGTAGTGTAAAAACTACTAAGAGAACTCCTGTCTGGCACCTTCCCCGGTGGAGTTGTGCATGGGGTGTCTTTGGAACATTTTGTCACCGGCCGACTCCAAAATTCAGCGGTTCCCCATCTCAGCCCAGAAAGCAGGTAGAACAACTTTTGTGGTGTCTTTCAGATGCCTACCGGAGCAATGTAAAAACTACCAGGAGAACTCCTGTCTGGCACCTTCCCCGGTGGAGTTGTGCATGGGGTGTGTTCGGAACATTTTGTCACCAGCCGAGTCCAAAAATTCAGCGGTTCCCCATCTCAGCCCAGAAAGCAGGTAGAACAACTTTTGTGGTGTCTTTCAGCTGCCTACCAAGGTAGTGTGAAAACTACCAAGAGAACTCCTGCCTGGCACCTTCCCCGGTGGAGTTGTGCATGGGGTGTGTTTGGAACATTTTGTCACCGGGCGACTCCAAAATTCAGCGGTTCCCCATCTCAGCCCAGAAAGCAGATAGAACAACTTTTGTGGTGTCTTTCAGATGCCTACCGGAGCAATGTAAAAACTACCAGGAGAACTCCCGTCTGGCACCTTCCCCGGTGGAGTTGTGCAGGGGGTGTGTTTGGAAACATATCGTCACCAGCCGAGTCCAAAATTCAGCGTTTCCCCATCTCAGCCCAGAAAGCAGGTAGAACAACTTTTGTGGTGTCTTTCAGATGCCTACCAAGGTACTGTAAAAACTACTAAGAGAACTCCTGCCTGGCACCTTCCCCGGTGGAGTTGTGCATGGGGTGTGTTTGGAACATTTTGTCACCGGCCGAGTCCAAAATTCAGCGGTTCCCCATCTCAGCCCAGAAAGCAGGTAGAACAACTTTTGTGGTGCCTTTCAGCTGCCTACCAAGGTAGTGTAAAAACTACCAGGAGAACTCCTGTCTGGCACCTTCCCCGGTGGAGTTGTGCATGGGGTGTCTTTGGAACATTTTGTCACCAGCCGACTCCAAAATTCAGCGGTTCCCCATCTCAGCCCAGAAAGCAGGTAGAACAACTTTTGTGGTGTCTTTCAGATGCCTACCAGAGCAATGTAAAAACTACCAGGAGAACTCCTGTCTGGCACCTTCCCCGGTGGAGTTGTGCAGGGGGTGTGTTTGGAACATTTTGTCACCAGCCGACTCCAAAATTCAGCGTTTCCCCATCTCAGCCCAGAAAGCAGGTAGAACAACTTTTGTGGTGTCTTTCAGATGCCTACCAAGGTAGTGTAAAAACTACTAAGAGAACTCCTGTCTGGCACCTTCCCCGGTGGAGTTGTGCAGGGGGTGTGTTTGGAACATTTTGTCACCAGCCGACTCCAAAATTCAGCGGTTCCCCATCTCAGCCCAGAAAGCAGGTAGAACAACTTTTGTGGTGTCTTTCAGATGCCTACCAAGGTAGTGTAAAAACTCTCAAGAGAACTCTTGTCTGGCACCTTCCCCGGTGGAGTTGTGCATGGGGTGTCTTTGGAACATTTTGTCACCAGCCGACTCCAAAATTCAGCGGTTCCCCATCTCAGCCCAGAAAGCAGGTAGAACAACTTTTGTGGTGTCTTTCAGATGCCTACCAGAGCAATGTAAAAACTACCAGGAGAACTCCTGTCTGGCACCTTCCCCGGTGGAGTTGTGCAGGGGGTGTGTTTGGAACATTTTGTCACCAGCCGAGTCCAAAATTCAGCGGTTCCCCATCTCAGCCCAGAAAGCAGGTAGAACAACTTTTGTGGTGCCTTTCAGCTGCCTACCAAGGTAGTGTAAAAACTACCAAGAGAACTCCTGCCTGGCACCTTCCCCGGTGGAGTTGTGCATGGGGTGTGTTTGGAACATTTTGTCACCGGCCGAGTCCAAAATTCAGCGGTTCCCCATCTCAGCCCAGAAAGCAGGTAGAACAACTTTTGTGGTGCCTTTCAGCTGTCTACCAAGGTAGTGTAAAAACTACCAGGGAACTCCTGTCTGGCACCTTCCCCGGTGGAGTTGTGCATGGGGTGTCTTTGGAACATTTTGTCACTGGCCGAGTCCAAAATTCAGCGGTTCCCCATCTCAGCCCAGAAAGCAGGTAGAACAACTTTTGTGGTGCCTTTCAGGTGCCTACCAAGGTAGTGTAAAAACTACTAAGAGAACTCCTGTCTGGCACCTTCCCCGGTGGAGTTGTGCATGGGGTGTCTTTGGAACATTTTGTCACCGGCCGACTCCAAAATTCAGCGGTTCCCCATCTCAGCCCAGAAAGCAGGTAGAACAACTTTTGTGGTGTCTTTCAGATGCCTACCGGAGCAATGTAAAAACTACCAGGAGAACTCCTGTCTGGCACCTTCCCCGGTGGAGTTGTGCATGGGGTGTGTTCGGAACATTTTGTCACCAGCCGAGTCCAAAAATTCAGCGGTTCCCCATCTCAGCCCAGAAAGCAGGTAGAACAACTTTTGTGGTGTCTTTCAGCTGCCTACCAAGGTAGTGTGAAAACTACCAAGAGAACTCCTGCCTGGCACCTTCCCCGGTGGAGTTGTGCATGGGGTGTGTTTGGAACATTTTGTCACCGGGCGACTCCAAAATTCAGCGGTTCCCCATCTCAGCCCAGAAAGCAGATAGAACAACTTTTGTGGTGTCTTTCAGATGCCTACCGGAGCAATGTAAAAACTACCAGGAGAACTCCCGTCTGGCACCTTCCCCGGTGGAGTTGTGCAGGGGGTGTGTTTGGAACATATCGTCACCAGCCGAGTCCAAAATTCAGCGTTTCCCCATCTCAGCCCAGAAAGCAGGTAGAACAACTTTTGTGGTGTCTTTCAGATGCCTACCAAGGTACTGTAAAAACTACTAAGAGAACTCCTGCCTGGCACCTTCCCCGGTGGAGTTGTGCATGGGGTGTGTTTGGAACATTTTGTCACCGGCCGAGTCCAAAATTCAGCGGTTCCCCATCTCAGCCCAGAAAGCAGGTAGAACAACTTTTGTGGTGCCTTTCAGCTGCCTACCAAGGTAGTGTAAAAACTACCAGGAGAACTCCTGTCTGGCACCTTCCCCGGTGGAGTTGTGCATGGGGTGTCTTTGGAACATTTTGTCACCAGCCGACTCCAAAATTCAGCGGTTCCCCATCTCAGCCCAGAAAGCAGGTAGAACAACTTTTGTGGTGTCTTTCAGATGCCTACCAGAGCAATGTAAAAACTACCAGGAGAACTCCTGTCTGGCACCTTCCCCGGTGGAGTTGTGCAGGGGGTGTGTTTGGAACATTTTGTCACCAGCCGACTCCAAAATTCAGCGTTTCCCCATCTCAGCCCAGAAAGCAGGTAGAACAACTTTTGTGGTGTCTTTCAGATGCCTACCAAGGTAGTGTAAAAACTACTAAGAGAACTCCTGTCTGGCACCTTCCCCGGTGGAGTTGTGCAGGGGGTGTGTTTGGAACATTTTGTCACCAGCCGACTCCAAAATTCAGCGGTTCCCCATCTCAGCCCAGAAAGCAGGTAGAACAACTTTTGTGGTGTCTTTCAGATGCCTACCAAGGTAGTGTAAAAACTCTCAAGAGAACTCTTGTCTGGCACCTTCCCCGGTGGAGTTGTGCATGGGGTGTCTTTGGAACATTTTGTCACCAGCCGACTCCAAAATTCAGCGGTTCCCCATCTCAGCCCAGAAAGCAGGTAGAACAACTTTTGTGGTGTCTTTCAGATGCCTACCAGAGCAATGTAAAAACTACCAGGAGAACTCCTGTCTGGCACCTTCCCCGGTGGAGTTGTGCAGGGGGTGTGTTTGGAACATTTTGTCACCAGCCGAGTCCAAAATTCAGCGGTTCCCCATCTCAGCCCAGAAAGCAGGTAGAACAACTTTTGTGGTGCCTTTCAGCTGCCTACCAAGGTAGTGTAAAAACTACCAAGAGAACTCCTGCCTGGCACCTTCCCCGGTGGAGTTGTGCATGGGGTGTGTTTGGAACATTTTGTCACCGGCCGAGTCCAAAATTCAGCGGTTCCCCATCTCAGCCCAGAAAGCAGGTAGAACAACTTTTGTGGTGCCTTTCAGCTGTCTACCAAGGTAGTGTAAAAACTACCAGGGAACTCCTGTCTGGCACCTTCCCCGGTGGAGTTGTGCATGGGGTGTCTTTGGAACATTTTGTCACTGGCCGAGTCCAAAATTCAGCGGTTCCCCATCTCAGCCCAGAAAGCAGGTAGAACAACTTTTGTGGTGCCTTTCAGGTGCCTACCAAGGTAGTGTAAAAACTACTAAGAGAACTCCTGTCTGGCACCTTCCCCGGTGGAGTTGTGCATGGGGTGTCTTTGGAACATTTTGTCACCGGCCGACTCCAAAATTCAGCGGTTCCCCATCTCAGCCCAGAAAGCAGGTAGAACAACTTTTGTGGTGTCTTTCAGATGCCTACCGGAGCAATGTAAAAACTACCAGGAGAACTCCTGTCTGGCACCTTCCCCGGTGGAGTTGTGCATGGGGTGTGTTCGGAACATTTTGTCACCAGCCGAGTCCAAAAATTCAGCGGTTCCCCATCTCAGCCCAGAAAGCAGGTAGAACAACTTTTGTGGTGTCTTTCAGCTGCCTACCAAGGTAGTGTGAAAACTACCAAGAGAACTCCTGCCTGGCACCTTCCCCGGTGGAGTTGTGCATGGGGTGTGTTTGGAACATTTTGTCACCGGGCGACTCCAAAATTCAGCGGTTCCCCATCTCAGCCCAGAAAGCAGATAGAACAACTTTTGTGGTGTCTTTCAGATGCCTACCGGAGCAATGTAAAAACTACCAGGAGAACTCCCGTCTGGCACCTTCCCCGGTGGAGTTGTGCAGGGGGTGTGTTTGGAACATATCGTCACCAGCCGAGTCCAAAATTCAGCGTTTCCCCATCTCAGCCCAGAAAGCAGGTAGAACAACTTTTGTGGTGTCTTTCAGATGCCTACCAAGGTACTGTAAAAACTACTAAGAGAACTCCTGCCTGGCACCTTCCCCGGTGGAGTTGTGCATGGGGTGTGTTTGGAACATTTTGTCACCGGCCGAGTCCAAAATTCAGCGGTTCCCCATCTCAGCCCAGAAAGCAGGTAGAACAACTTTTGTGGTGCCTTTCAGCTGCCTACCAAGGTAGTGTAAAAACTACCAGGAGAACTCCTGTCTGGCACCTTCCCCGGTGGAGTTGTGCATGGGGTGTCTTTGGAACATTTTGTCACCAGCCGACTCCAAAATTCAGCGGTTCCCCATCTCAGCCCAGAAAGCAGGTAGAACAACTTTTGTGGTGTCTTTCAGATGCCTACCAGAGCAATGTAAAAACTACCAGGAGAACTCCTGCCTGGCACCTTCCCCGGTGGAGTTGTGCATGGGGTGTCTTTGGAACATTTTGTCACTGGCCGACTCCAAAATTCAGCGGTTCCCCATCTCAGCCCAGAAAGCAGGTAGAACAACTTTTGTGGTGTCTTTCAGATGCCTACCGGAGCAATGTAAAAACTACCAGGAGAACTCCTGTCTGGCACCTTCCCCGGTGGAGTTGTGCATGGGGTGTGTTTGGAACATTTTGTCACCAGCCGACTCCAAAATTCAGCGGATCCCCATCTCAGCCCAGAAAGCAGGTAGAACAACTTTTGTGGTGCCTTTCAAATGCCTACCAAGGTAGTGTAAAAACTACCAAGAGAACTCCTGCCTGGCACCTTCCCCGGTGGAGTTGTGCATGGGGTGTCTTTGGAACATTTTGTCACCGGCCGAGTCCAAAATTCAGCGATTCCCCATCTCAGCCCAGAAAGCAGGTAGAACAACTTTTGTGGTATCCTTTTGATGCCTACCGGAGCAATGTAAAAACTACCAACAGAGCTCGTCCCTGGCACCTTCGATAGTGGAGTTGTGCATGGGGTGTCTTTGGAACATTTTGTCACCGGCCGAGTCCAAAATTCAGCGATTCCCCATCTCAGCCCAGAAAGCAGATAGAACAACTTTTGTGGTGTCTTTCAGATGCCTACCGGAGCAATGTAAAAACTACCAGGAGAACTCCTGTCTGGCACCTTCCCCGGTGGAGTTGTGCATGGGGTGTGTTCGGAACATTTTGTCACCAGCCGAGTCCAAAATTCAGCGGTTCCCCAGCTCAGCCCAGAAAGCAGGTAGAACAACTTTTGTGGTGCCTTTCAGGTGCCTACCAAGGTAGTGTAAAAACTACTAAGAGAACTCCTGTCTGGCACCTTCGCTAGTGGAGTTGTGCATGGGGTGTGTTTGGAACATTTTGTCACCGGGCGACTCCAAAATTCAGCGTTTCCCCATCTCAGCCCAGAAAGCAGGTAGAACAACTTTTGTGGTGTCTTTCAGATGCCTACCAAGGTAGTGTAAAAACTACTAAGAGAACTCCTGTCTGGCACCTTCCCCGGTGGAGTTGTGCAGGGGGTGTGTTTGGAACATTTTGTCACCGGCCGAGTCCAAAATTCAGCGGTTCCCCATCTCAGCCCAGAAAGCAGGTAGAACAACTTTTGTGGTGCCTTTCAGATGCCTACCAAGGTAGTGTAAAAACTACTAAGAGAACTCCTGTCTGGCACCTTCCCCGGTGGAGTTGTGCATGGGGTGTCTTTGGAACATTTTGTCACCGGCCGAGTCCAAAATTCAGCGGTTCCCCATCTCAGCCCAGAAAGCAGGTAGAACAACTTTTGTGGTGTCTTTCAGATGCCTACCGGAGCAATGTAAAAACTACCAACAGAGCTCGTCCCTGGCACCTTCGCTAGTGGAGTTGTGCATGGGGTGTGTTTGGAACATTTTGTCACCGCCCGACTCCAAAATTCAGCGGTTCCCCATCTCAGCCCAGAAAGCAGGTAGAACAACTTTTGTGGTGCCTTTCAAATGCCTACCAAGGTAGTGTAAAAACTACCAAGAGAACTCCTGCCTGGCACCTTCCCCGGTGGAGTTGTGCATGGGGTGTCTTTGGAACATTTTGTCACCGGCCGACTCCAAAATTCAGCGGTTCCCCATCTCAGCCCAGAAAGCAGGTAGAACAACTTTTGTGGTGTCTTTCAGATGCCTACCGGAGCAATGTAAAAACTACAGGAGAACTCCTGTCTGGCACCTTCCCCGGTGGAGTTGTGCAGGGGGTGTGTTCGGAATATTTTGTCACCAGCCGAGTCCAAAAATTCAGCGGTTCCCCATCTCAGCCCAGAAAGCAGGTAGAACAACTTTTGTGGTGTCTTTCAAATGCCTACCAAGGTAGTGTAAAAACTACCAAGAGAACTCCTGCCTGGCACCTTCCCCGGTGGAGTTGTGCAGGGGGTGTGTTTGGAACATTTTGTCACCGGCCGAGTCCAAAAATTCAGCGGTTCCCCATCTCAGCCCAGAAAGCAGGTAGAACAACTTTTGTGGTGCCTTTCAGGTGCCTACCAAGGTAGTGTAAAAACTACCAGGAGAACTCTTGTCTGGCACCTTCGCTAGTGGAGTTGTGCATTGGGTGTGTTTGGAACATCTTGTCACCGGCCGACTCCAAAATTCAGCGGTTCCCCATCTCAGCCCAGAAAGCAGGTAGAACAACTTTTGTGGTGCCTTTCAGCTGCCTACCAAGGTAGTGTAAAAACTACCAGGAGAACTCCTGTCTGGCACCTTCCCCGGTGGAGTTGTGCAGGGGGTGTGTTTGGAACATTTTGTCACCGGCCGAGTCCAAAATTCAGCGGTTCCTCATCTCAGCCCAGAAAGCAGGTAGAACAACTTTTGTGGTGTCTTTCAGCTGCCTACCGGAGCAATGTAAAAACTACCAGGAGAACTCCTGTCTGGCACCTTCCCCGGTGGAGTTGTGCATGGGGTGTGTTTGGAACATTTTGTCACCAGCCGACTCCAAAATTCAGCGGTTCCCCATCTCAGCCCAGAAAGCAGGTAGAACAACTTTTGTGGTGCCTTTCAAATGCCTACCAAGGTAGTGTAAAAACTACAAAGAGAACTCCTGCCTGGCACCTTCCCCGGTGGAGTTGTGCATAGGGTGTCTTTGGAACATTTTGTCACCGGCCGAGTCCAAAATTCAGCGATTCCCCATCTCAGCCCAGAAAGCAGATAGAACAACTTTTGTGGTGTCCTTTTGATGCCTACCGGAGCAATGTAAAAACTACCAACAGAGCTCGTCCCTGGCACCTTCGCTAGTGGAGTTGTGCATGGGGTGTGTTCGGAACATTTTGACACCGGCCGACTCCAAAATTCAGCGGTTCCCCATCTCAGCCCAGAAAGCAGGTAGAACAACTTTTGTGGTGCCTTTCAGCTGCCTACCAAGGTAGTGTAAAAACTACCAGGAGAACTCCTGTCTGGCACCTTCCCCGGTGGAGTTGTGCAGGGGGTGTGTTTGGAACATTTTGTCACCGCCCGACTCCAAAATTCAGCGATTCCCCATCTCAGCCCAGAAAGCAGGTAGAACAACTTTTGTGCTGCCTTTCAGCTCCCTACCAAGGTAGTGTAAAATCTACCAAGAGAACTCCTGTCTGGCACCTTCCCCGGTGGAGTTGTGCAGGGGGTGTGTTTGGAACATTTTGTCACCGGCCGACTCCAAAATTCAGCGGTTCCCCATCTCAGCCCAGAAAGCAGGTAGAACAACTTTTGTGGTGTCTTTCAGATGCCTACCGGAGCAATGTAAAAACTACAGGAGAACTCCTGTCTGGCACCTTCCCCGGTGGAGTTGTGCATGGGGTGTCTTTGGAACATTTTGTCACCGGCCGAGTCCAAAATTCAGCGTTTCCCCATCTCAGCCCAGAAAGCAGGTAGAACAACTTTTGTGGTGTCTTTCAGATGCCTACCGGAGCAATGTAAAAACTACCAAGAGAACTCCTGTCTGGCACCTTCCCCGGTGGAGTTGTGCAGGGGGTGTGTTTGGAACATTTTGTCACCGGCCGAGTCCAAAATTCAGCGATTCCCCATCTCAGCCCAGAAAGCAGGTAGAACAACTTTTGTGGTGCCTTTCAGATGCCTACCAAGGTAGTGTAAAAACTACCAAGAGAACTCCTGCCTGGCACCTTCCCCGGTGGAGTTGTGCATGGGGTGTGTTTGGAACATTTTGTCACCGGCCGACTCCAAAATTCAGCGGTTCCCCATCTCAGCCCAGAAAGCAGGTAGAACAACTTTTGTGGTGCCTTTCAGCTGCCTACCAAGGTAGTGTAAAAACTCTCAAGAGAACTCCTGTCTGGCACCTTCCCCGGTGGAGTTGTGCATGAGGTGTGTTTGGAACATTTTGTCACCGGCCGAGTCCAAAATTCAGCGATTCCCCATCTCAGCCCAGAAAGCAGGTAGAACAACTTTTGTGGTGCCTTTCAAATGCCTACCAAGGTAGTGTAAAAACTACCAAGAGAACTCCTGCCTGGCACCTTCCCCGGTGGAGTTGTGCAGGGGGTGTGTTTGGAACATTTTGTCACCGGCCGAGTCCAAAATTCAGCGGTTCCCCATCTCAGCCCAGAAAGCAGGTAGAACAACTTTTGTGGTGTCTTTCAGCTGCCTACCGGAGCAATGTAAAAACTACCAGGAGAACTCCTGTCTGGCACCTTCCCCGGTGGAGTTGTGCATGGGGTGTCTTTGGAACATTTTGTCACCGGCCGAGTCCAAAATTCAGCAATTCCCCATCTCAGCCCAGAAAGCAGGTAGAACAACTTTTGTGGTGCCATTCAGGTGCCTACCAAGGTAGTGTAAAAACTACCAGGAGAACTCCTGTCTGGCACCTTCCCCGGTGGAGTTGTGCAGGGGGTGTGTTTGGAACATTTTGTCACCGGCCGAGTCCAAAATTCAGCGATTCCCCATCTCAGCCCAGAAAGCAGGTAGAACAACTTTTGTGCTGCCTTTCAGCTCCCTACCAAGGTAGTGTAAAATCTACCAGGAGAACTCCTGTCTGGCACCTTCCCCGGTGGAGTTGTGCATGGGGTGTCTTTGGAACATTTTGTCACTGGCCGAGTCCAAAATTCAGCGGTTCCCCATCTCAGCCCAGAAAGCAGGTAGAACAACTTTTGTGGTGTCTTTCAGCTGCCTACCGGAGCAATGTAAAAACTACCAGGAGAACTCCTGTCTGGCACCTTCCCCGGTGGAGTTGTGCATGGGGTGTCTTTGGAACATTTTGTCACCGGCCGAGTCCAAAATTCAGCGATTCCCCATCTCAGCCCAGAAAGCAGGTAGAACAACTTTTGTGGTGTCCTTTTGATGCCTACCGGAGCAATGTAAAAACTACCAACAGAGCTCGTCCCTGGCACCTTCGCTAGTGGAGTTGTGCATGGGGTGTGTTTGGAACATTTTGTCACCGCCCGACTCCAAAATTCAGCGGTTCCCCATCTCAGCCCAGAAAGCAGGTAGAACAACTTTTGTGGTGTCTTTCAGATGCCTACCAAGGTAGTGTAAAAACTACCAAGAGAACTCCTGCTTGGCACCTTCCCCGGTGGAGTTGTGCATGGGGTGTGTTTGGAACATTTTGTCACCGGCCGACTCCAAAATTCAGCGGTTCCCCATCTCAGCCCAGAAAGCAGGTAGAACAACTTTTGTGGTGCCTTTCAGCTGCCTACCAAGGTAGTGTAAAAACTACTAAGAGAACTCCTGTCTGGCACCTTCCCCGGTGGAGTTGTGCAGGGGGTGTGTTTGGAACATTTTGTCACCGGCCGAGTCCAAAATTCAGCGATTCCCCATCTCAGCCCAGAAAGCAGGTAGAACAACTTTTGTGGTGCGTTTCAAATGCCTACCAAGGTAGTGTAAAAACTACCAAGAGAACTCCTGCCTGGCACCTTCCCCGGTGGAGTTGTGCAGGGGGTGTGTTTGGAACATTTTGTCACCGGCCGAGTCCAAAAATTCAGCAGTTCCCCATCTCAGCCCAGAAAGCAGGTAGAACAACTTTTGTGGTGCCTTTCAGGTGCCTACCAAGGTAGTGTAAAAACTACCAGGAGAACTCCTGTCTGGCACCTTCGCTAGTGGAGTTGTGCATTGGGTGTGTTTGGAACATTTTGTCACCGGCCGACTCCAAAATTCAGCGGATCCCCATCTCAGCCCAGAAAGCAGGTAGAACAACTTTTGTGGTGCCTTTCAGCTGCCTACCAAGGTAGTGTAAAAACTACCAAGAGAACTCCTGTCTGGCACCTTCCCCGGTGGAGTTGTGCAGGGGGTGTGTTTGGAACATTTTGTCACCGGCCGAGTCCAAAATTCAGCGGTTCCTCATCTCAGCCCAGAAAGCAGGTAGAACAACTTTTGTGGTGTCTTTCAGCTGCCTACCGGAGCAATGTAAAAACTACCAGGAGAACTCCTGTCTGGCACCTTCCCCGGTGGAGTTGTGCATGGGGTGTGTTTGGAACATTTTGTCACCAGCCGACTCCAAAATTCAGCGGTTCCCCATCTCAGCCCAGAAAGCAGGTAGAACAACTTTTGTGGTGCCTTTCAAATGCCTACCAAGGTAGTGTAAAAACTACCAAGAGAACTCCTGCCTGGCACCTTCCCCGGTGGAGTTGTGCATGGGGTGTCTTTGGAACATTTTGTCACCGGCCGAGTCCAAAATTCAGCGATTCCCCATCTCAGCCCAGAAAGCAGGTAGAACAACTTTTGTGGTGTCCTTTTGATGCCTACCGGAGCAATGTAAAAACTACCAACAGAGCTCGTCCCTGGCACCTTCGCTAGTGGAGTTGTGCATGGGGTGTGTTTGGAACATTTTGTCACCAGCCGACTCCAAAATTCAGCGGTTCCCCATCTCAGCCCAGAAAGCAGGTAGAACAACTTTTGTGGTGTCTTTCAGATGCCTACCGGAGCAATGTAAAAACTACCAGGAGAACTCCTGTCTGGCACCTTCCCCGGTGGAGTTGTGCAGGGGGTGTGTTTGGAACATTTTGTCACCAGCCGAGTCCAAAATTCAGCGGTTCCCCATCTCAGCCCAGAAAGCAGGTAGAACAACTTTTGTAGTGTCTTTCAGATGCCTACCGGAGCAATGTAAAAACTACCAGGAGAACTCCTGTCTGGCACCTTCCACGGTATAGTTGTGCAGGGGGTGTCTTTGGAACATTTTGTCACCGGCCGAGTCCAAAATTCAGCGGTTCCCCATCTCAGCCCAGAAAGCAGGTAGAACAACTTTTGTGGTGTCTTTCAGATGCCTACCGGAGCAATGTAAAAACTACCAGGAGAACTCCTGTCTGGCACCTTCCCCGGTGGAGTTGTGCATGGGGTGTGTTCGGAACATTTTGTCACCGGCCGAGTCCAAAATTCAGCGGTTCCCCATCTCAGCCCAGAAAGCAGGTAGAACAACTTTTGTGGTGCCTTTCAGGTGCCTACCAAGGTAGTGTAAAAACTACCAGGAGAACTCCTGTCTGGCACCTTCGCTAGTGGAGTTGTGCATTGGGTGTGTTTGGAACATTTTGTCACCGGCCGACTCCAAAATTCAGCGGATCCCCATCTCAGCCCAGAAAGCAGGTAGAACAACTTTTGTGGTGCCTTTCAGCTGCCTACCAAGGTAGTGTAAAAACTACCAAGAGAACTCCTGTCTGGCACCTTCCCCGGTGGAGTTGTGCAGGGGGTGTGTTTGGAACATTTTGTCACCGGCCGAGTCCAAAATTCAGCGGTTCCTCATCTCAGCCCAGAAAGCAGGTAGAACAACTTTTGTGGTGTCTTTCAGCTGCCTACCGGAGCAATGTAAAAACTACCAGGAGAACTCCTGTCTGGCACCTTCCCCGGTGGAGTTGTGCATGGGGTGTGTTTGGAACATTTTGTCACCAGCCGACTCCAAAATTCAGCGGTTCCCCATCTCAGCCCAGAAAGCAGGTAGAACAACTTTTGTGGTGCCTTTCAAATGCCTACCAAGGTAGTGTAAAAACTACCAAGAGAACTCCTGCCTGGCACCTTCCCCGGTGGAGTTGTGCATGGGGTGTCTTTGGAACATTTTGTCACCGGCCGAGTCCAAAATTCAGCGATTCCCCATCTCAGCCCAGAAAGCAGGTAGAACAACTTTTGTGGTGTCCTTTTGATGCCTACCGGAGCAATGTAAAAACTACCAACAGAGCTCGTCCCTGGCACCTTCGCTAGTGGAGTTGTGCATGGGGTGTGTTTGGAACATTTTGTCACCAGCCGACTCCAAAATTCAGCGGTTCCCCATCTCAGCCCAGAAAGCAGGTAGAACAACTTTTGTGGTGTCTTTCAGATGCCTACCGGAGCAATGTAAAAACTACCAGGAGAACTCCTGTCTGGCACCTTCCCCGGTGGAGTTGTGCAGGGGGTGTGTTTGGAACATTTTGTCACCAGCCGAGTCCAAAATTCAGCGGTTCCCCATCTCAGCCCAGAAAGCAGGTAGAACAACTTTTGTAGTGTCTTTCAGATGCCTACCGGAGCAATGTAAAAACTACCAGGAGAACTCCTGTCTGGCACCTTCCACGGTATAGTTGTGCAGGGGGTGTCTTTGGAACATTTTGTCACCGGCCGAGTCCAAAATTCAGCGGTTCCCCATCTCAGCCCAGAAAGCAGGTAGAACAACTTTTGTGGTGTCTTTCAGATGCCTACCGGAGCAATGTAAAAACTACCAGGAGAACTCCTGTCTGGCACCTTCCCCGGTGGAGTTGTGCATGGGGTGTGTTCGGAACATTTTGTCACCGGCCGAGTCCAAAATTCAGCGGTTCCCCATCTCAGCCCAGAAAGCAGGTAGAACAACTTTTGTGGTGCCTTTCAGGTGCCTACCAAGGTAGTGTAAAAACTACCAGGAGAACTCCTGTCTGGCACCTTCGCTAGTGGAGTTGTGCATGGGGTGTCTTTGGAACATTTTGTCACCGGGCGACTCCAAAATTCAGCGGTTCCCCATCTCAGCCCAGAAAGCAGGTAGAACAACTTTTGTGGTGTCTTTCAGATGCCTACCAAGGTAGTGTAAAAACTACTAAGAGAACTCCTGTCTGGCACCTTCCCCGGTGGAGTTGTGCATGGGGTGTGTTTGGAACATTTTGTCACCGGCCGAGTCCAAAATTCAGCGGTTCCCCATCTCAGCCCAGAAAGCAGGTAGAACAACTTTTGTGGTGCCTTTCAGATGCCTACCAAGGTAGTGTAAAAACTACTAAGAGAACTCCTGTCTGGCACCTTCCCCGGTGGAGTTGTGCAGGGGGTGTGTTTGGAACATTTTGTCACCGGCCGAGTCCAAAATTCAGCGGTTCCCCATCTCAGCCCAGAAAGCAGGTAGAACAACTTTTGTGGTGTCTTTCAGATGCCTACCGGAGCAATGTAAAAACTACCAACAGAGCTCGTCCCTGGCACCTTCGCTAGTGGAGTTGTGCATGGGGTGTGTTTGGAACATTTTGTCACCGCCCGACTCCAAAATTCAGCGGTTCCCCATCTCAGCCCAGAAAGCAGGTAGAACAACTTTTGTGGTGCCTTTCAGCTGCCTACCAAGGTAGTGTAAAAACTATCAAGAGAACGCGTGTCTGGCACATTCCCCGGTGGAGTTGTGCATGGGGTGTGTTTGGAACATTTTGTCACCGGCCGACTCCAAAATTCAGCGGTTCCCCATCTCAGCCCAGAAAGCAGGTAGAACAACTTTTGTGGTGCCTTTCAGCTGCCTACCAAGGTAGTGTAAAAACTACCAAGAGAACTCCTGCCTGGCACCTTCCCCGGTGGAGTTGTGCATGGGGTGTGTTTGGAACATTTTGTCACCGGCCGACTCCAAAATTCAGCGTTTCCCCATCTCAGCCCAGAAAGCAGGTAGAACAACTTTTGTGGTGTCTTTCAGATGCCTACCGGAGCAATGTAAAAACTACAGGAGAACTCCTGTCTGGCACCTTCCCCGGTGGAGTTGTGCATGGGGTGTGTTCGGAATATTTTGTCACCGGCCGAGTCCAAAAATTCAGCGGTTCCCCATCTCAGCCCAGAAAGCAGGTAGAACAACTTTTGTGGTGTCTTTCAGCTGCCTACCAAGGTAGTGTAAAAACTACCAAGAGAACTCCTGCCTGGCACCTTCCCCGGTGGAGTTGTGCAGGGGGTGTGTTTGGAACATTTTGTCACCGGCCGAGTCCAAAAATTCAGCGGTTCCCCATCTCAGCCCAGAAAGCAGGTAGAACAACTTTTGTGGTGCCTTTCAGGTGCCTACCAAGGTAGTGTAAAAACTACCAGGAGAACTCTTGTCTGGCACCTTCGCTAGTGGAGTTGTGCATTGGGTGTGTTTGGAACATTTTGTCACCGGCCGACTCCAAAATTCAGCGGTTCCCCATCTCAGCCCAGAAAGCAGGTAGAACAACTTTTGTGGTGCCTTTCAGCTGCCTACCAAGGTAGTGTAAAAACTACTAAGAGAACTCCTGTCTGGCACCTTCCCCGGTGGAGTTGTGCAGGGGGTGTGTTTGGAACATTTTGTCACCGGCCGAGTCCAAAATTCAGCGGTTCCTCATCTCAGCCCAGAAAGCAGGTAGAACAACTTTTGTGGTGTCTTTCAGCTGCCTACCGGAGCAATGTAAAAACTACCAGGAGAACTCCTGTCTGGCACCTTCCCCGGTGGAGTTGTGCATGGGGTGTGTTTGGAACATTTTGTCACCAGCCGACTCCAAAATTCAGCGGTTCCCCATCTCAGCCCAGAAAGCAGGTAGAACAACTTTTGTGGTGCCTTTCAAATGCCTACCAAGGTAGTGTAAAAACTACAAAGAGAACTCCTGCCTGGCACCTTCCCCGGTGGAGTTGTGCATAGGGTGTCTTTGGAACATTTTGTCACCGGCCGAGTCCAAAATTCAGCGGTTCCCCATCTCAGCCCAGAAAGCAGGTAGAACAAATTTTGTGGTGTCTTTCAGGTGCCTACCGGAGCAATGTAAAAACTACAGGAGAACTCCTGTCTGGCACCTTCCCCGGTGGAGTTGTGCATGGGGTGTCTTTGGAACATTTTGTCACCGGCCGAGTCCAAAATTCAGCGATTCCCCATCTCAGCCCAGAAAGCAGGTAGAACAACTTTTGTGGTGCCTTTCAAATGCCTACCAAGGTAGTGTAAAAACTACCAAGAGAACTCCTGTCTGGCACCTTCCCCGGTGGAGTTGTGCATGGGGTGTCTTTGGAACATTTTGTCACCAGCCGAGTCCAAAATTCAGCGTTTCCCCATCTCAGCCCAGAAAGCAGGTAGAAAAACTTTTGTGCTGCCTTTCAGATGCCTACCAAGGTAGTGTAAAATCTACCAAGAGAACTCCTGTCTGGCACCTTCCCCGGTGGAGTTGTGCATGGGGTGTCTTTGGAACATTTTGTCACCGGCCGAGTCCAAAATTCAGCGATTCCCCATCTCAGCCCAGAAAGCAGGTAGAACAACTTTTGTGGTGCCATTCAGGTGCCTACCAAGGTAGTGTAAAAACTACCAGGAGAACTCCTGTCTGGCACCTTCCCCGGTGGAGTTGTGCAGGGGGTGTGTTTGGAACATTTTGTCACCGGCCGAGTCCAAAATTCAGCGATTCCCCATCTCAGCCCAGAAAGCAGGTAGAACAACTTTTGTGCTGCCTTTCAGCTCCCTACCAAGGTAGTGTAAAATCTACCAGGAGAACTCCTGTCTGGCACCTTCCCCGGTGGAGTTGTGCATGGGGTGTCTTTGGAACATTTTGTCACTGGCCGAGTCCAAAATTCAGCGGTTCCCCATCTCAGCCCAGAAAGCAGGTAGAACAACTTTTGTGGTGTCTTTCAGCTGCCTACCGGAGCAATGTAAAAACTACCAGGAGAACTCCTGTCTGGCACCTTCCCCGGTGGAGTTGTGCATGGGGTGTGTTTGGAACATTTTGTCACCAGCCGACTCCAAAATTCAGCGGTTCCCCATCTCAGCCCAGAAAGCAGGTAGAACAACTTTTGTGGTGCCTTTCAAATGCCTACCAAGGTAGTGTAAAAACTACCAAGAGAACTCCTGCCTGGCACCTTCCCCGGTGGAGTTGTGCATGGGGTGTCTTTGGAACATTTTGTCACCGGCCGAGTCCAAAATTCAGCGATTCCCCATCTCAGCCCAGAAAGCAGGTAGAACAACTTTTGTGGTGTCCTTTTGATGCCTACCGGAGCAATGTAAAAACTACCAACAGAGCTCGTCCCTGGCACCTTCGCTAGTGGAGTTGTGCATGGGGTGTGTTTGGAACATTTTGTCACCGCCCGACTCCAAAATTCAGCGGTTCCCCATCTCAGCCCAGAAAGCAGGTAGAACAACTTTTGTGGTGTCTTTCAGATGCCTACCAAGGTAGTGTAAAAACTACCAAGAGAACTCCTGCCTGGCACCTTCCCCGGTGGAGTTGTGCATGGGGTGTGTTTGGAACATTTTGTCACCGGCCGACTCCAAAATTCAGCGGTTCCCCATCTCAGCCCAGAAAGCAGGTAGAACAACTTTTGTGGTGCCTTTCAGCTGCCTACCAAGGTAGTGTAAAAACTACTAAGAGAACTCCTGTCTGGCACCTTCCCCGGTGGAGTTGTGCAGGGGGTGTGTTTGGAACATTTTGTCACCGGCCGAGTCCAAAATTCAGCGATTCCCCATCTCAGCCCAGAAAGCAGGTAGAACAACTTTTGTGGTGTCTTTCAAATGCCTACCAAGGTAGTGTAAAAACTACCAAGAGAACTCCTGCCTGGCACCTTCCCCGGTGGAGTTGTGCAGGGGGTGTGTTTGGAACATTTTGTCACCGGCCGACTCCAAAATTCAGCGATTCCCCATCTCAGCCCAGAAAGCAGGTAGAACAACTTTTGTGGTGTCTTTCAGCTGCCTACCGGAGCAATGTAAAAACTACCAGGAGAACTCCTGTCTGGCACCTTCCCCGGTGGAGTTGTGCATGGGGTGTGTTCGGAACATTTTGTCACCAGCCGAGTCCAAAATTCAGCGGTTCCCCATCTCAGCCCAGAAAGCAGGTAGAACAACTTTTGTGGTGCCTTTCAGCTGCCTACCAAGGTAGTGTAAAAACTACCAGGAGAACTCCTGTCTGGCACCTTCCCCGGTGGAGTTGTGCAGGGGGTGTGTTTGGAACATTTTGTCACCGGCCGACTCCAAAATTCAGCGTTTCCCCATCTCAGCCCAGAAAGCAGGTAGAACAACTTTTGTGGTGTCTTTCAGATGCCTACCGGAGCAATGTAAAAACTACAGGAGAACTCCTGTCTGGCACCTTCCCCGGTGGAGTTGTGCATGGGGTGTGTTCGGAATATTTTGTCACCAGCCGAGTCCAAAAATTCAGCGGTTCCCCATCTCAGCCCAGAAAGCAGGTAGAACAACTTTTGTGGTGTCTTTCAAATGCCTACCAAGGTAGTGTAAAAACTACCAAGAGAACTCCTGCCTGGCACCTTCCCCGGTGGAGTTGTGCAGGGGGTGTGTTTGGAACATTTTGTCACCGGCCGAGTCCAAAAATTCAGCAGTTCCCCATCTCAGCCCAGAAAGCAGGTAGAACAACTTTTGTGGTGCCTTTCAGGTGCCTACCAAGGTAGTGTAAAAACTACCAGGAGAACTCCTGTCTGGCACCTTCGCTAGTGGAGTTGTGCATTGGGTGTGTTTGGAACATTTTGTCACCGGCCGACTCCAAAATTCAGCGGATCCCCATCTCAGCCCAGAAAGCAGGTAGAACAACTTTTGTGGTGCCTTTCAGCTGCCTACCAAGGTAGTGTAAAAACTACCAGGAGAACTCCTGTCTGGCACCTTCGCTAGTGGAGTTGTGCATTGGGTGTGTTTGGAACATTTTGTCACCGGCCGAGTCCAAAATTCAGCGGTTCCTCATCTCAGCCCAGAAAGCAGGTAGAACAACTTTTGTGGTGTCTTTCAGCTGCCTACCGGAGCAATGTAAAAACTACCAGGAGAACTCCTGTCTGGCACCTTCCCCGGTGGAGTTGTGCATGGGGTGTGTTTGGAACATTTTGTCACCAGCCGAGTCCAAAATTCAGCGGTTCCCCATCTCAGCCCAGAAAGCAGGAAGAACAACTTTTGTGGTGCCTTTCAAATGCCTACCAAGGTAGTGTAAAAACTACCAAGAGAACTCCTGCCTGGCACCTTCCCCGGTGGAGTTGTGCATGGGGTGTCTTTGGAACATTTTGTCACCGGCCGAGTCCAAAATTCAGCGATTCCCCATCTCAGCCCAGAAAGCAGGTAGAACAACTTTTGTGGTGCCTTTCAGATGCCTACCAAGGTAGTGTAAAAACTACCAAGAGAACTCCTGCCTGGCACCTTCCCCGGTGGAGTTGTGCATGGGGTGTGTTTGGAACATTTTGTCACCGGCCGACTCCAAAATTCAGCGGTTCCCCATCTCAGCCCAGAAAGCAGGTAGAACAACTTTTGTGGTGCCTTTCAGCTGCCTACCAAGGTAGTGTAAAAACTACCAAGAGAACTCCTGTCTGGCACCTTCCCCGGTGGAGTTGTGCATGAGGTGTGTTTGGAACATTTTGTCACCGGCCGAGTCCAAAATTCAGCGATTCCCCATCTCAGCCCAGAAAGCAGGTAGAACAACTTTTGTGGTGCCTTTCAAATGCCTACCAAGGTAGTGTAAAAACTACCAAGAGAACTCCTGCCTGGCACCTTCCCCGGTGGAGTTGTGCAGGGGGTGTGTTCGGAACATTTTGTCACCAGCCGAGTCCAAAATTCAGCGTTTCCCCATCTCAGCCCAGAAAGCAGGTAGAAAAACTTTTGTGCTGCCTTTCAGATGCCTACCAAGGTAGTGTAAAATCTACCAAGAGAACTCCTGTCTGGCACCTTCCCCGGTGGAGTTGTGCATGGGGTGTCTTTGGAACATTTTGTCACCGGCCGAGTCCAAAATTCAGCGATTCCCCATCTCAGCCCAGAAAGCAGGTAGAACAACTTTTGTGGTGCCATTCAGGTGCCTACCAAGGTAGTGTAAAAACTACCAGGAGAACTCCTGTCTGGCACCTTCCCCGGTGGAGTTGTGCAGGGGGTGTGTTTGGAACATTTTGTCACCGGCCGAGTCCAAAATTCAGCGATTCCCCATCTCAGCCCAGAAAGCAGGTAGAACAACTTTTGTGCTGCCTTTCAGCTCCCTACCAAGGTAGTGTAAAATCTACCAGGAGAACTCCTGTCTGGCACCTTCCCCGGTGGAGTTGTGCATGGGGTGTCTTTGGAACATTTTGTCACTGGCCGAGTCCAAAATTCAGCGGTTCCCCATCTCAGCCCAGAAAGCAGGTAGAACAACTTTTGTGGTGTCTTTCAGCTGCCTACCGGAGCAATGTAAAAACTACCAGGAGAACTCCTGTCTGGCACCTTCCCCGGTGGAGTTGTGCAGGGGGTGTGTTTGGAACATTTTGTCACCGGCCGAGTCCAAAATTCAGCGATTCCCCATCTCAGCCCAGAAAGCAGGTAGAACAACTTTTGTGGTGTCTTTCAAATGCCTACCAAGGTAGTGTAAAAACTACCAAGAGAACTCCTGCCTGGCACCTTCCCCGGTGGAGTTGTGCAGGGGGTGTGTTTGGAACATTTTGTCACCGGCCGACTCCAAAATTCAGCGATTCCCCATCTCAGCCCAGAAAGCAGGTAGAACAACTTTTGTGGTGTCTTTCAGCTGCCTACCGGAGCAATGTAAAAACTACCAGGAGAACTCCTGTCTGGCACCTTCCCCGGTGGAGTTGTGCATGGGGTGTGTTCGGAACATTTTGTCACCAGCCGAGTCCAAAATTCAGCGGTTCCCCATCTCAGCCCAGAAAGCAGGTAGAACAACTTTTGTGGTGCCTTTCAGCTGCCTACCAAGGTAGTGTAAAAACTACCAGGAGAACTCCTGTCTGGCACCTTCCCCGGTGGAGTTGTGCAGGGGGTGTGTTTGGAACATTTTGTCACCGGCCGACTCCAAATTTCAGCGTTTCCCCATCTCAGCCCAGAAAGCAGGTAGAACAACTTTTGTGGTGTCTTTCAGATGCCTACCGGAGCAATGTAAAAACTACAGGAGAACTCCTGTCTGGCACCTTCCCCGGTGGAGTTGTGCATGGGGTGTGTTCGGAATATTTTGTCACCAGCCGAGTCCAAAAATTCAGCGGGTCCCCATCTCAGCCCAGAAAGCAGGTAGAACAACTTTTGTGGTGTCTTTCAAATGCCTACCAAGGTAGTGTAAAAACTACCAAGAGAACTCCTGCCTGGCACCTTCCCCGGTGGAGTTGTGCAGGGGGTGTGTTTGGAACATTTTGTCACCGGCCGAGTCCAAAAATTCAGCAGTTCCCCATCTCAGCCCAGAAAGCAGGTAGAACAACTTTTGTGGTGCCTTTCAGGTGCCTACCAAGGTAGTGTAAAAACTACCAGGAGAACTCCTGTCTGGCACCTTCGCTAGTGGAGTTGTGCATTGGGTGTGTTTGGAACATTTTGTCACCGGCCGACTCCAAAATTCAGCGGATCCCCATCTCAGCCCAGAAAGCAGGTAGAACAACTTTTGTGGTGCCTTTCAGCTGCCTACCAAGGTAGTGTAAAAACTACCAAGAGAACTCCTGTCTGGCACCTTCCCCGGTGGAGTTGTGCAGGGGGTGTGTTTGGAACATTTTGTCACCGGCCGAGTCCAAAATTCAGCGGTTCCTCATCTCAGCCCAGAAAGCAGGTAGAACAACTTTTGTGGTGTCTTTCAGCTGCCTACCGGAGCAATGGAAAAACTACCAGGAGAACTCCTGTCTGGCACCTTCCCCGGTGGAGTTGTGCATGGGGTGTGTTTGGAACATTTTGTCACCAGCCGACTCCAAAATTCAGCGGTTCCCCATCTCAGCCCAGAAAGCAGGTAGAACAACTTTTGTGGTGCCTTTCAAATGCCTACCAAGGTAGTGTAAAAACTACCAAGAGAACTCCTGCCTGGCACCTTCCCCGGTGGAGTTGTGCATGGGGTGTCTTTGGAACATTTTGTCACCGGCCGAGTCCAAAATTCAGCAATTCCCCATCTCAGCCCAGAAAGCAGGTAGAACAACTTTTGTGGTGTCCTTTTGATGCCTACCGGAGCAATGTAAAAACTACCAACAGAGCTCGTCCCTGGCACCTTCGCTAGTGGAGTTGTGCATGGGGTGTGTTTGGAACATTTTGTCACCGGCCGACTCCAAAATTCAGCGGTTCCCCATCTCAGCCCAGAAAGCAGGTAGAACAACTTTTGTGGTGCCTTTCAGCTGCCTACCAAGGTAGTGTAAAAACTACCAGGAGAACTCCTGCCTGGCACCTTCCCCGGTGGAGTTGTGCATGGGGTGTGTTTGGAACATTTTGTCACCGGCCGACTCCAAAATTCAGCGGTTCCCCATCTCAGCCCAGAAAGCAGGTAGAACAACTTTTGTGGTGTCTTTCAGATGCCTACCGGAGCAATGTAAAAACTACAGGAGAACTCCTGTCTGGCACCTTCCCCGGTGGAGTTGTGCATGGGGTGTGTTCGGAATATTTTGTCACCAGCCGAGTCCAAAAATTCAGCGGTTCCCCATCTCAGCCCAGAAAGCAGGTAGAACAACTTTTGTGGTGCCTTTCAGGTGCCTACCAAGGTAGTGTAAAAACTACCAAGAGAACTCCTGCCTGGCACCTTCCCCGGTGGAGTTGTGCAGGGGGTGTGTTTGGAACATTTTGTCACCGGCCGAGTCCAAAAATTCAGCGGTTCCCCATCTCAGCCCAGAAAGCAGGTAGAACAACTTTTGTGGTGCCTTTCAGGTGCCTACCAAGGTAGTGTAAAAACTACCAGGAGAACTCCTGTCTGGCACCTTCGCTAGTGGAGTTGTGCATTGGGTGTGTTTGGAACATTTTGTCACCGGCCGACTCCAAAATTCAGCGGTTCCCCATCTCAGCCCAGAAAGCAGGTAGAACAACTTTTGTGGTGCCTTTCAGCTGCCTACCAAGGTAGTGTAAAAACTACTAAGAGAACTCCTGTCTGGCACCTTCCCCGGTGGAGTTGTGCAGGGGGTGTGTTTGGAACATTTTGTCACCGGCCGAGTCCAAAATTCAGCGGTTCCTCATCTCAGCCCAGAAAGCAGGTAGAACAACTTTTGTGGTGCCTTTCAAATGCCTACCAAGGTAGTGTAAAAACTACCAAGAGAACTCCTGCCTGGCACCTTCCCCGGTGGAGTTGTGCATGGGGTGTCTTTGGAACATTTTGTCACCGGCCGAGTCCAAAATTCAGCGATTCCCCATCTCAGCCCAGAAAGCAGATAGAACAACTTTTGTGGTGTCCTTTTGATGCCTACCGGAGCAATGTAAAAACTACCAACAGAGCTCGTCCCTGGCACCTTCGCTAGTGGAGTTGTGCATGGGGTGTCTTTGGAACATTTTGTCACCGGCCGAGTCCAAAATTCAGCGGTTCCCCATCTCAGCCCAGAAAGCAGGTAGAACAACTTTTGTGGTGTCTTTCAGCTGCCTACCGGAGCAATGTAAAAACTACCAGGAGAACTCCTGTCTGGCACCTTCCCCGGTGGAGTTGTGCATGGGGTGTGTTCGGAACATTTTGTCACCAGCCGACTCCAAAATTCAGCGGTTCCCCATCTCAGCCCAGAAAGCAGGTAGAACAACTTTTGTGGTGCCTTTCAGCTGCCTACCAAGGTAGTGTAAAAACTACCAGGAGAACTCCTGTCTGGCACCTTCCCCGGTGGAGTTGTGCAGGGGGTGTGTTTGGAACATTTTGTCACCGGCCGACTCCAAAATTCAGCGTTTCCCCATCTCAGCCCAGAAAGCAGGTAGAACAACTTTTGTGGTGTCTTTCAGATGCCTACCGGAGCAATGTAAAAACTACAGGAGAACTCCTGTCTGGCACCTTCCCCGGTGGAGTTGTGCATGGGGTGTGTTCGGAATATTTTGTCACCAGCCGAGTCCAAAAATTCAGCGGTTCCCCATCTCAGCCCAGAAAGCAGGTAGAACAACTTTTGTGGTGTCTTTCAAATGCCTACCAAGGTAGTGTAAAAACTACCAAGAGAACTCCTGCCTGGCACCTTCCCCGGTGGAGTTGTGCAGGGGGTGTGTTTGGAACATTTTGTCACCGGCCGAGTCCAAAAATTCAGCGGTTCCCCATCTCAGCCCAGAAAGCAGGTAGAACAACTTTTGTGGTGCCTTTCAGGTGCCTACCAAGGTAGTGTAAAAACTACCAGGAGAACTCCTGTCTGGCACCTTCGCTAGTGGAGTTGTGCATTGGGAGTGTTTGGAACATTTTGTCACCGGCCGACTCCAAAATTCAACGGTTCCCCATCTCAGCCCAGAAAGCAGGTAGAACAACTTTTGTGGTGCCTTTCAGCTGCCTACCAAGGTAGTGTAAAAACTACTAAGAGAACTCCTGTCTGGCACCTTCCCCGGTGGAGTTGTGCAGGGGGTGTGTTTGGAACATTTTGTCACCGGCCGAGTCCAAAATTCAGCGGTTCCTCATCTCAGCCCAGAAAGCAGGTAGAACAACTTTTGTGGTGTCTTTCAGCTGCCTACCGGAGCAATGTAAAAACTACCAGGAGAACTCCTGTCTGGCACCTTCCCCGGTGGAGTTGTGCATGGGGTGTGTTTGGAACATTTTGTCACCAGCCGACTCCAAAATTCAGCGGTTCCCCATCTCAGCCCAGAAAGCAGGTAGAACAACTTTTGTGGTGCCTTTCAAATGCCTACCAAGGTAGTGTAAAAACTACCAAGAGAACTCCTGCCTGGCACCTTCCCCGGTGGAGTTGTGCATGGGGTGTCTTTGGAACATTTTGTCACCGGCCGAGTCCAAAATTCAGCGATTCCCCATCTCAGCCCAGAAAGCAGATAGAACAACTTTTGTGGTGTCCTTTTGATGCCTACCGGAGCAATGTAAAAACTACCAACAGAGCTCGTCCCTGGCACCTTCGCTAGTGGAGTTGTGCATGGGGTGTGTTCGGAACATTTTGTCACCGGCCGACTCCAAAATTCAGCGGTTCCCCATCTCAGCCCAGAAATCAGGTAGAACAACTTTTGTGGTGCCTTTCAGGTGCCTACCAAGGTAGTGTAAAAACTACCAGGAGAACTCCTGTCTGGCACCTTCCCCGGTGGAGTTGTGCAGGGGGTGTGTTTGGAACATTTTGTCACCGGCCGAGTCCAAAATTCAGCGTTTCCCCATCTCAGCCCAGAAAGCAGGTAGAACAACTTTTGTGCTGCCTTTCAGCTCCCTACCAAGGTAGTGTAAAATCTACCAAGAGAACTCCTGTCTGGCACCTTCCCCGGTGGAGTTGTGCATGGGGTGTCTTTGGAACATTTTGTCACCGGCCGAGTCCAAAATTCAGCGGTTCCCCATCTCAGCCCAGAAAGCAGGTAGAACAACTTTTGTGGTGTCTTTCAGGTGCCTACCGGAGCAATGTAAAAACTACAGGAGAACTCCTGTCTGGCACCTTCCCCGGTGGAGTTGTGCATGGGGTGTCTTTGGAACATTTTGTCACCGGCCGAGTCCAAAATTCAGCGTTTCCCCATCTCAGCCCAGAAAGCAGGTAGAACAACTTTTGTGGTGTCTTTCAGATGCCTACCGGAGCAATGTAAAAACTACCAGGAGAACTCCTGTCTGGCACCTTCCCCGGTGGAGTTGTGCAGGGGGTGTGTTTGGAACATTTTGTCACCGGCCGAGTCCAAAATTCAGCGATTCCCCATCTCAGCCCAGAAAGCAGGTAGAACAACTTTTGTGGTGCCTTTCAGATGCCTACCAAGGTAGTGTAAAAAACTACCAAGAGAACTCCTGCCTGGCACCTTCCCCGGTGGAGTTGTGCATGGGGTGTGTTTGGAACATTTTGTCACCGGCCGACTCCAAAATTCAGCGGTTCCCCATCTCAGCCCAGAAAGCAGGTAGAACAACTTTTGTGGTGCCTTTCAGCTGCCTACCAAGGTAGTGTAAAATCTACCAAGAGAACTCCTGTCTGGCACCTTCCCCGGTGGAGTTGTGCATGGGGTGTCTTTGGAACATTTTGTCACCGGCCGAGTCCAAAATTCAGCGATTCCCCATCTCAGCCCAGAAAGCAGGTAGAACAACTTTTGTGGTGCCTTTCAGGTGCCTACCAAGGTAGTGTAAAAACTACCAGGAGAACTCCTGTCTGGCACCTTCCCCGGTGGAGTTGTGCATGGGGTGTGTTTGGAACATTTTGTCACCGGCCGAGTCCAAAATTCAGCGATTCCCCATCTCAGCCCAGAAAGCAGGTAGAACAACTTTTGTGGTGTCTTTCAGATGCCTACCGGAGCAATGTAAAAACTACCAGGAGAACTCCTGTCTGGCACCTTCCCCGGTGGAGTTGTGCAGGGGGTGTGTTTGGAACATTTTGTCTCTGGCCGAGTCCAAAATTCAGCGTTTCCCCATCTCAGCCCACAAAGCAGGTAGAACAACTTTTGTGGTGTCTTTCAGATGCCTACCGGAGCAATGTAAAAACTACCAGGAGAACTCCTGTCTGGCACCTTCCCCGCTGGAGTTGTGCATGGGGTGTGTTTGGAACATTTTGTCACCAGCCGACTCCAAAATTCAGCGGTTCCCCATCTCAGCCCAGAAAGCAGGTAGAACAACTTTTGTGGTGCCTTTCAAATGCCTACCAAGGTAGTGTAAAAACTACCAAGAGAACTCCTGCCTGGCACCTTCCCCGGTGGAGTTGTGCATGGGGTGTCTTTGGAACATTTTGTCACCGGCCGAGTCCAAAATTCAGCGATTCCCCATCTCAGCCCAGAAAGCAGGTAGAACAACTTTTGTGGTGTCTTTTTGATGCCTACCGGAGCAATGTAAAAACTACCAACAGAGCTCGTCCCTGGCACCTTCGCTAGTGGAGTTGTGCATGGGGTGTGTTTGGAACATTTTGTCACCGCCCGACTCCAAAATTCAGCGGTTCCCCATCTCAGCCCAGAAAGCAGGTAGAACAACTTTTGTGGTGTCTTTCAGATGCCTACCAAGGTAGTGTAAAAACTATCAAGAGAACGCTTGTCTGGCACATTCCCCGGTGGAGTTGTGCATGGGGTGTCTTTGGAACATTTTGTCACCGGCCGACTCCAAAATTCAGCGATTCCCCATCTCAGCCCAGAAAGCAGGTAGAACAACTTTTGTGGTGTCTTTCAGCTGCCTACCGGAGCAATGTAAAAACTACCAGGAGAACTCCTGTCTGGCACCTTCCCCGGTGGAGTTGTGCATGGGGTGTGTTCGGAACATTTTGTCACCAGCCGAGTCCAAAATTCAGCGGTTCCCCATCTCAGCCCAGAAAGCAGGTAGAACAACTTTTGTGGTGCCTTTCAGCTGCCTACCAAGGTAGTGTAAAAACTACCAGGAGAACTCCTGTCTGGCACCTTCCCCGGTGGAGTTGTGCAGGGGGTGTGTTTGGAACATTTTGTCACCGGCCGACTCCAAAATTCAGCGTTTCCCCATCTCAGCCCAGAAAGCAGGTAGAACAACTTTTGTGGTGTCTTTCAGATGCCTACCGGAGCAATGTAAAGAGAACTCCTGTCTGGCACCTTCCCCGGTGGAGTTGTGCATGGGGTGTGTTCGGAATATTTTGTCACCAGCCGAGTCCAAAAATTCAGCGGTTCCCCATCTCAGCCCAGAAAGCAGGTAGAACAACTTTTGTGGTGTCTTTCAAATGCCTACCAAGGTAGTGTAAAAACTACCAAGAGAACTCCTGCCTGGCACCTTCCCCGGTGGAGTTGTGCAGGGGGTGTGTTTGGAACATTTTGTCACCGGCCGAGTCCAAAAATTCAGCGGTTCCCCATCTCAGCCCAGAAAGCAGGTAGAACAACTTTTGTGGTGCCTTTCAGGTGCCTACCAAGGTAGTGTAAAAACTACCAGGAGAACTCCTGTCTGGCACCTTCGCTAGTGGAGTTGTGCATTGGGTGTGTTTGGAACATTTTGTCAACGGCCGACTCCAAAATTCAGCGGTTCCCCATCTCAGCCCACAAAGCAGGTACAACAACTTTTGTGGTGCCTTTCAGCTGCCTACCAAGGTAGTGTAAAAACTACCAACAGAATTCGTTACTGGCACCTTCCCCGGTGGAGTTGTGCATGGGGTGTGTTTGGAACATTTTGTCACCGGCCGACTCCAAAATTCAGCGATTCCCCATCTCAGCCCAGAAAGCAGGTAGGACAACTTTTGTGGTGTCTTTCAGATGCCTACCGGAGCAATGTAAAAACTACCAGGAGAACTCCTGTCTGGCACCTTCCCCGGTGGAGTTGTGCATGGGGTGTGTTTGGAACATTTTGTCACCAGCCGACTCCAAAATTCAGCGGTTCCCCATCTCAGCCCAGAAAGCAGGTAGAACAACTTTTGTGGTGTCTTTCAGATGCCTACCAAGGTAGTGTAAAAACTACCAGGAGAACTCCTGTCTGGCACCTTCCCCGGTGGAGTTGTGCATGGGGTGTGTTTGGAACATTTTGTCACCAGCCGAGTCCAAAATTCAGCTGTTCCCCATCTCAGCCCAGAAAGCCGGTAGAACATCTTTTGTGGTGTCTTTCAGATGCCTACCAAGGTAGTGTAAAAACTACTAAGAGAACTCCTGTCTGGCACCTTCCCCGGTGGAGTTGTGCGTGGGGTGTGTTTGGAACATTTTGTCACCGGCCGACTCCAAAATTCAGTGGTTCCCCATCTCAGCCCAGAAAGCAGGTAGAACAACTTTTGTGGTGCCTTTTAGCTGCCTACCAAGGTAGTGTAAAAACTACCAGGAGAACTCCTGTCTGGCACCTTCCCCGGTGGAGTTGTGCATGGGGTGTGTTTGGAACATTTTGTCACCAGCCGAGTCCAAAATTCAGCGTTTCCCCATCTCAGCCCAGAAAGCAGGTAGAACAACTTTTGTGGTGCCTTTCAGCTGCCTACCAAGGTAGTGTAAAAACTACCAAGAGAACTCCTGTCTGGCACCTTCCCCGGTGGAGTTGTGCATGGGGTGTGTTTTGGAACATTTTGTCACCGGCCGAGTCCAAAATTCAGCGGTTCCCCATCTCAGCCCAGAAAGCAGGTAGAACAACTTTTGTGGTGTCTTTCAGATGCCTACCGGAGCAATGTAAAAACTACCAGGAGAACTCCTGTCTGGCACCTTCCCCGGTGGAGTTGTGCATGGGGTGTGTTTGGAACATTTTGTCACCGGCCGAGTCCAAAATTCAGCGGTTCCCCATCTCAGCCCAGAAAGCAGGTAGAACAACTTTTGTGGTGCCTTTCAGCTGCCTACCAAGGTAGTGTAAAAACTACCAAGAGAACTCCTGTCTGGCACCTTCCCCGGTGGAGTTGTGCATGGGGTGTGTTTGGAACATTTTGTCACCAGCCGACTCCAAAATTCAGCGGTTCCCCATCTCAGCCCACAAAGCAGGTACAACTTCTTTTCTTGTGCCTTTCAGCTGCCTACCAAGGTAGTGTAAAAACTACCAACAGAATTCGTTCCTGGCACCTTCCCCGGTGGAGTTGTGCATGGGGTGTCTTTGGAACATTTTGTCACCGGCCGACTCCAAAATTCAGCGGTTCCCCATCTCAGCCCAGAAAGCAGGTAGAACAACTTTTGTGGTGTCTTTCAGATGCCTACCGGAGCAATGTAAAAACTACCAGGAGAACTCCTGTCTGGCACCTTCCGTGGTGGAGTTGTGCAGGGGGTGTGTTTGGAACATTTTGTCACCAGCCGAGTCCAAAATTCAGCGGTTCCCCATCTCAGCCCAGAAAGCAGGTAGAACAACTTTTGTGGTGCCTTTCAGATGCCTACCAAGGTAGTGTAAAAACTACCAGGAGAACTCCTGTCTGGCACCTTCCCCGGTGGAGTTGTGCATGGGGTGTGTTTGGAACATTTTGTCACCAGCCGAGTCCAAAATTCAGCGTTTCCCCATCTCAGCCCAGAAAGCAGGTAGAACAACTTTTGTGGTGCCTTTCAGCTGCCTACCAAGGTAGTGTAAAAACTACAAGGAGAACTCCTGTCTGGCACCTTCCCCGGTGGAGTTGTGCATGGGGTGTGTTTGGAACATTTTGTCACCAGCCGAGTCCAAAATTCAGCGGTTCCCCATCTCAGCCCAGAAAGCAGGTAGAACAACTTTTGTGGTGCCTTTCAGCTGCCTACCAAGGTAGTGTAAAAACTACCAAGAGAACTCCTGTCTGGCACCTTCCCCGGTGGAGTTGTGCATGGGGTGTGTTTGGAACATTTTGTCACCGCCCGACTCCAAAATTCAGCGGTTCCCCATCTCAGCCCAGAAAGCAGGAAGAACAACTTTTGTGGTGCCTTTCAAATGCCTACCAAGGTAGTGTAAAAACTACCAGGAGAACTCCTGTCTGGCACCTTCCCCGGTGGAGTTGTGCAGGGGGTGTGTTTGGAACATTTTGTCACCAGCCGACTCCAAAATTCAGCGTTTCCCCATCTCAGCCCAGAAAGCAGGTAGAACAACTTTTGTGGTGCCTTTCAAATGCCCACCAAGGTATTGTAAAAACTACCAGGAGAACTCCTGTCTGGCACCTTCCCCGGTGGAGTTGTGCATGGGGTGTGTTTGGAACATTTTGTCACCGGCCGACTCCAAAATTCAGCGGTTCCCCATCTCAGCCCAGAAAGCAGGTAGAACAACTTTTGTGGTGCCTTTCAGCTGCCTACCAAGGTAGTGTAAAAACTACCAAGAGAACTCCTGTCTGGCACCTTCCCCGGTGGAGTTGTGCATGGGGTGTGTTTGGAACATTTTGTCACCGGCCGACTCCAAAATTCAGCGGTTCCCCATCTCAGACCAGAAAGCAGGAAGAACAACTTTTGTGGTGCCTTTCAAATGCCTACCAAGGTAGTGTAAAAACTACCAGGAGAACTCCTGACTGGCACCTTCCCCGGTGGAGTTGTGCATGGGGTGTCTTTGGAACATTTTGTCACCAGCCGACTCCAAAATTCAGCGTTTCCCCATCTCAGCCCAGAAAGCAGGTAGAACAACTTTTGTGGTGCCTTTCAAATGCCCACCAAGGTAGTGTAAAAACTACCAGGAGAACTCTTGTCTGGCACCTTCCGTGGTGGAGTTGTGCATGGGGTGTGTTTGGAACATTTTGTCACCAGCCGAGTCCAAAATTCAGCGTTTCCCCATCTCAGCCCAGAAAGCAGGTAGAACAACTTTTGTGGTGCCTTTCAGCTGCCTACCAAGGTACTGTAAAAACTACCAAGAGAACTCCTGTCTGGCACCTTCCCCGGTGGAGTTGTGCATGGGGTGTGTTTGGAACATTTTGTCACCGGCCGAGTCCAAAATTCAGCGATTCCCCATCTCAGCCCAGAAAGCAGGTAGAACAACTTTTGTGGTGTCCTTTTGATGCCTACCGGAGCAATGTAGAAACTACCAACAGAGCTCGCCCCTGGCACCTTCGCTAGTGGAGTTGTGCATGGGGTGTGTTTGGAACATTTTGTCACCGGCCGACTCCAAAATTCAGCGATTCCCCATCTCAGCCCACAAAGCAGGTAGAACAACTTTTGTGGTGTCTTTCAGATGCCTACCAAGGTAGTGTAAAAACTACCAGGAGAACTCCTGTCTGGCACCTTCCGTGGTGGAGTTGTGCATGGGGTGTGTTTGGAACATTTTGTCACCAGCCGAGTCCAAAATTCAGCGGTTCCCCATCTCAGCCCAGAAAGCAGGTAGAACAACTTTTGTGGTGCCTTTCAAATGCCTACCAAGGTAGTGTAAAAACTACCAGGAGAACTCCTGTCTGGCACCTTCCCCGGTGGAGTTGTGCATGGGGTGTGTTTGGAACATTTTGTCAACAGCCGACTCCAAAATTCAGCGTTTCCCCATCTCAGCCCAGAAAGCAGGTAGAACAACTTTTGTGGTGCCTTTCAAATGCCCACCAAGGTAGTCTAAAAACTACCAGGAGAACTCCTGTCTGGCACCTTCCCCGGTGGAGTTGTGCATGGGGTGTGTTTGGAACATTTTGTCACCAGCCGAGTCCAAAATTCAGCGTTTCCCCATCTCAGCCCAGAAAGCAGGTAGAACAACTTTTGTGGTGCCTTTCAGCTGCCTACCAAGGTAGTGTAAAAACTACCAGGAGAACTCCTGTCTGGCACCTTCCCCGGTGGAGTTGTGCATGGGGTGTGTTTGGAACATTTTGTCACCGGCCGAGTCCAAAATTCAGCGTTTCCCCATCTCAGCCCAGAAAGCAGGTAGAACAACTTTTGTGGTGCCTTTCAGCTGCCTACCAAGGTAGTGTAAAAACTACCAAGAGAACTCCTGTCTGGCACCTTCCCCGGTGGAGTTGTGCATGGGGTGTGTTTGGAACATTTTGTCACCGGCCGACTCCAAAATTCAGCCGTTCCCCATCTCAGCCCAGAAAGCAGGAAGAACAACTTTTGTGGTGCCTTTCAAATGCCTACCAAGGTAGTGTAAAAACTACCAGGAGAACTCCTGTCTGGCACCTTCCCCGGTGGAGTTGTGCAGGGGGTGTGTTTGGAACATTTTGTCACCAGCCGACTCCAAAATTCAGCGTTTCCCCATCTCAGCCCAGAAAGCAGGTAGAACAACTTTTGTGGTGCCTTTCAAATGCCCACCAAGGTAGTGTAAAAACTACCAGGAGAACTCCTGTCTGGCACCTTCCCCGGTGGAGTTGTGCATGGGGTGTGTTGGGAACATTTTGTCACCAGCCGAGTCCAAAATTCAGCGGTTCCCCATCTCAGCCCAGAAAGCAGGTAGAACAACTTTTGTGGTGCCTTTCAGCTGCCTACCAAGGTAGTGTAAAAACTACCAAGAGAACTCCTGTCTGGCACCTTCCCCGGTGGAGTTGTGCATGGGGTGTGTTTGGAACATTTTGTCACCGGCCGACTCCAAAATTCAGCGATTCCCCATCTCAGCCCAGAAAGCAGGTAGAACAACTTTTGTGGTGTCTTTCAGATGCCTACCGGAGCAATGTAAAAACTACCAGGAGAACTCCTGTCTGGCACCTTCCCCGGTGGAGTTGTGCATGGGGTGTGTTTGGAACATTTTGTCACCAGCCGAGTCCAAAATTCAGCGGTTCCCCATCTCAGCCCAGAAAGCAGGTAGAAAAACTTTTGTGGTGTCTTTCAGATGCCTACCGGAGCAATATAAAAACTACCAGGAGAACTCCTGTCTGGCACCTTCCCCGGTGGAGTTGTGCAGGGGGTGTGTTTGGAACATTTTGTCACCAGCCGAGTCCAAAATTCAGCGTTTCCCCATCTCAGCCCAGAAAGCAGGTAGAACAACTTTTGTGGTGCCTTTCAGATGCCTACCAAGGTAGTGTAAAAACTACCAGGAGAACTCCTGTCTGGCACCTTCCCCGGTGGAGTTGTGCATGGGGTGTGTTTGGAACATTTTGTCACCAGCCGAGTCCAAAATTCAGCGGTTCCCCATCTCAGCCCAGAAAGCAGGTAGAACAACTTTTGTGGTGCCTTTCAGCTGCCTACCAAGGTAGTGTAAAAACTACCAGGAGAACTCCTGTCTGGCACCTTCCCCGGTGGAGTTGTGCATGGGGTGTGTTTGGAACATTTTGTCACCAGCCGAGTCCAAAATTCAGCGTTTCCCCATCTCAGCCCAGAAAGCAGGTAGAACAACTTTTGTGGTGCCTTTCAGCTGCCTACCAAGGTAGTGTAAAAACTACTAAGAGAACTCCTGTCTGGCACCTTCCCCGGTGGAGTTGTGCAGGGGGTGTGTTTGGAACATTTTGTCACCGGCCGACTCCAAAATTCAGCGGTTCCCCATCTCAGCCCAGAAAGCAGGAAGAACAACTTTTGTGGTGCCTTTCAGATGCCTACCAAGGTAGTGTAAAAACTACCAGGAGAACTCCTGTCTGGCACCTTCCCCGGTGGAGTTGTGCAGGGGGTGTGTTTGGAACATTTTGTCACCAGCCGACTCCAAAATTCAGCGTTTCCCCATCTCAGCCCACAAAGCAGGTAGAACAACTTTTGTGGTGTCTTTCAGATGCCTACCGGAGCAATGTAAAAACTACCAGGAGAACTCCTGTCTGGCACCTTCCCCGGTGGAGTTGTGCAGGGGGTGTGTTTGGAACATTTTGCCACCAGCCGACTCCAAAATTCAGCGGTTCCCCATCTCAGCCCAGAAAGCAGGTAGAACAACTTTTTTGGTGTCCTTTTGATGCCTACCGGAGCAATGTAAAAACTACCAGGAGAACTCCTGTCTGGCACCTTCCCCGGTGGAGTTGTGCATGGGGTGTGTTTGGAACATTTTGTCACCAGCCGACTCCAAAATTCAGCGATTCCCCATCTCAGCCCAGAAAGCAGGTAGAACAACTTTTGTGGTGTCCTTTTGATGCCTACCAGAGCAATGTAAAAACTACCAACAGAGCTCGTCCCTGGCACCTTCGCTAGTGGAGTTGTGCATGGGGTGTGTTTGGAACATTTTGTCACCGCCCGACTCCAAAATTCAGCGGTTCCCCATCTCAGCCCAGAAAGCAGGTAGAACATCTTTTGTGGTGTCTTTTAGATGCCTACCAAGGTAGTGTAAAAACTATCAAGAGAACGCTTGTCTGGCACCTTCCCCGGTGGAGTTTTGCAGGGGGTGTGTTTGGAACATTTTGTCACCGGCCGAGTCCAAAATTCAGCGTTTCCCCATCTCAGCCCAGAAAGCAGGTAGAACAACTTTTGTGGTGCCTTTCAGATGCCTACCGGAGCAATGTAAAATCTACCAGGAGAACTCCTGTCTGGCACCTTCCCCGGTGGAGTTGTGCAGGGGGTGTGTTTGGAACATTTTGTCACCGGCCGAGTCCAAAATTCAGCGATTCCCCATCTCAGCCCAGAAAGCAGGTAGAACAACTTTTGTGGTGCCTTTCAGATGCCTACCAAGGTAGTGTAAAAACTACCAAGAGAACTCCTGCCTGGCACCTTCCCCGGTGGAGTTGTGCATGGGGTGTGTTTGGAACATTTTGTCACCGGCCGACTCCAAAATTCAGCGGTTCCCCATCTCAGCCCAGAAAGCAGGTAGAACAACTTTTGTGGTGCCTTTCAGGTGCCTACCAAGGTAGTGTAAAAACTACCAGGAAAACTCCTGTCTGGCACCTTCCCCGGTGGAGTTGTGCATGGGGTGTGTTTGGAACATTTTGTCACCAGCCGACTCCAAAATTCAGCGGTTCCCCATCTCAGCCCAGAAAGCAGGTAGAACAACTTTTGTGGTGCCTTTCAGGTGCCTACCAAGGTAGTGTAAAAACTACCAGGAAAACTCCTGTCTGGCACCTTCCCCGGTGGAGTTGTGCATGGGGTGTGTTTGGAACATTTTGTCACCGCCCGACTCCAAAATTCAGCGGTTCCCCATCTCAGCCCAGAAAGCAGGAAGAACAACTTTTGTGGTGCCTTTCAAATGCCTACCAAGGTAGTGTAAAAACTACCAGGAGAACTCCTGTCTGGCACCTTCCCCGGTGGAGTTGTGCAGGGGGTGTGTTTGGAACATTTTGTCACCAGCCGACTCCAAAATTCAGCGTTTCCCCATCTCAGACCAGAAAGCAGGAAGAACAACTTTTGTGGTGCCTTTCAAATGCCTACCAAGGTAGTGTAAAAACTACCAGGAGAACTCCTGACTGGCACCTTCCCCGGTGGAGTTGTGCATGGGGTGTGTTTGGAACATTTTGTCACCAGCCGAGTCCAAAATTCAGCGTTTCCCCATCTCAGCCCAGAAAGCAGGTAGAACAACTTTTGTGGTGCCTTTCAGCTGCCTACCAAGGTACTGTAAAAACTACCAAGAGAACTCCTGTCTGGCACCTTCCCCGGTGGAGTTGTGCATGGGGTGTGTTTGGAACATTTTGTCACCGGCCGAGTCCAAAATTCAGCGATTCCCCATCTCAGCCCAGAAAGCAGGTAGAACAACTTTTGTGGTGTCCTTTTGATGCCTACCGGAGCAATGTAGAAACTACCAACAGAGCTCGCCCCTGGCACCTTCGCTAGTGGAGTTGTGCATGGGGTGTGTTTGGAACATTTTGTCACCGGCCGACTCCAAAATTCAGCGATTCCCCATCTCAGCCCACAAAGCAGGTAGAACAACTTTTGTGGTGTCTTTCAGATGCCTACCAAGGTAGTGTAAAAACTACCAGGAGAACTCCTGTCTGGCACCTTCCGTGGTGGAGTTGTGCATGGGGTGTGTTTGGAACATTTTGTCACCAGCCGAGTCCAAAATTCAGCGGTTCCCCATCTCAGCCCAGAAAGCAGGTAGAACAACTTTTGTGGTGCCTTTCAAATGCCTACCAAGGTAGTGTAAAAACTACCAGGAGAACTCCTGTCTGGCACCTTCCCCGGTGGAGTTGTGCATGGGGTGTGTTTGGAACATTTTGTCAACAGCCGACTCCAAAATTCAGCGTTTCCCCATCTCAGCCCAGAAAGCAGGTAGAACAACTTTTGTGGTGCCTTTCAAATGCCCACCAAGGTAGTCTAAAAACTACCAGGAGAACTCCTGTCTGGCACCTTCCCCGGTGGAGTTGTGCATGGGGTGTGTTTGGAACATTTTGTCACCAGCCGACTCCAAAATTCAGCGTTTCCCCATCTCAGCCCAGAAAGCAGGTAGAACAACTTTTGTGGTGCCTTTCAGCTGCCTACCAAGGTAGTGTAAAAACTACCAAGAGAACTCCTGTCTGGCACCTTCCCCGGTGGAGTTGTGCATGGGGTGTGTTTGGAACATTTTGTCACCGGCCGACTCCAAAATTCAGCCGTTCCCCATCTCAGCCCAGAAAGCAGGAAGAACAACTTTTGTGGTGCCTTTCAAATGCCTACCAAGGTAGTGTAAAAACTACCAGGAGAACTCCTGTCTGGCACCTTCCCCGGTGGAGTTGTGCAGGGGGTGTGTTTGGAACATTTTGTCACCAGCCGACTCCAAAATTCAGCGTTTCCCCATCTCAGCCCAGAAAGCAGGTAGAACAACTTTTGTGGTGCCTTTCAAATGCCCACCAAGGTAGTGTAAAAACTACCAGGAGAACTCCTGTCTGGCACCTTCCCCGGTGGAGTTGTGCATGGGGTGTGTTGGGAACATTTTGTCACCAGCCGAGTCCAAAATTCAGCGGTTCCCCATCTCAGCCCAGAAAGCAGGTAGAACAACTTTTGTGGTGCCTTTCAGCTGCCTACCAAGGTAGTGTAAAAACTACCAAGAGAACTCCTGTCTGGCACCTTCCCCGGTGGAGTTGTGCATGGGGTGTGTTTGGAACATTTTGTCACCGGCCGACTCCAAAATTCAGCGATTCCCCATCTCAGCCCAGAAAGCAGGTAGAACAACTTTTGTGGTGTCTTTCAGATGCCTACCGGAGCAATGTAAAAACTACCAGGAGAACTCCTGTCTGGCACCTTCCCCGGTGGAGTTGTGCATGGGGTGTGTTTGGAACATTTTGTCACCAGCCGAGTCCAAAATTCAGCGGTTCCCCATCTCAGCCCAGAAAGCAGGTAGAAAAACTTTTGTGGTGTCTTTCAGATGCCTACCGGAGCAATATAAAAACTACCAGGAGAACTCCTGTCTGGCACCTTCCCCGGTGGAGTTGTGCAGGGGGTGTGTTTGGAACATTTTGTCACCAGCCGAGTCCAAAATTCAGCGTTTCCCCATCTCAGCCCAGAAAGCAGGTAGAACAACTTTTGTGGTGCCTTTCAGATGCCTACCAAGGTAGTGTAAAAACTACCAGGAGAACTCCTGTCTGGCACCTTCCCCGGTGGAGTTGTGCATGGGGTGTGTTTGGAACATTTTGTCACCAGCCGAGTCCAAAATTCAGCGGTTCCCCATCTCAGCCCAGAAAGCAGGTAGAACAACTTTTGTGGTGCCTTTCAGCTGCCTACCAAGGTAGTGTAAAAACTACTAAGAGAACTCCTGTCTGGCACCTTCCCCGGTGGAGTTGTGCAGGGGGTGTGTTTGGAACATTTTGTCACCGGCCGACTCCAAAATTCAGCGGTTCCCCATCTCAGCCCAGAAAGCAGGAAGAACAACTTTTGTGGTGCCTTTCAAATGCCTACCAAGGTAGTGTAAAAACTACCAGGAGAACTCCTGTCTGGCACCTTCCCCGGTGGAGTTGTGCAGGGGGTGTGTTTGGAACATTTTGTCACCAGCCGACTCCAAAATTCAGCGTTTCCCCATCTCAGCCCACAAAGCAGGTAGAACAACTTTTGTGGTGTCTTTCAGATGCCTACCGGAGCAATGTAAAAACTACCAGGAGAACTCCTGTCTGGCACCTTCCCCGGTGGAGTTGTGCAGGGGGTGTGTTTGGAACATTTTGCCACCAGCCGACTCCAAAATTCAGCGGTTCCCCATCTCAGCCCAGAAAGCAGGTAGAACAACTTTTTTGGTGTCCTTTTGATGCCTACCGGAGCAATGTAAAAACTACCAGGAGAACTCCTGTCTGGCACCTTCCCCGGTGGAGTTGTGCATGGGGTGTGTTTGGAACATTTTGTCACCAGCCGACTCCAAAATTCAGCGATTCCCCATCTCAGCCCAGAAAGCAGGTAGAACAACTTTTGTGGTGTCCTTTTGATGCCTACCAGAGCAATGTAAAAACTACCAACAGAGCTCGTCCCTGGCACCTTCGCTAGTGGAGTTGTGCATGGGGTGTGTTTGGAACATTTTGTCACCAGCCGACTCCAAAATTCAGCGGTTCCCCATCTCAGCCCAGAAAGCAGGTAGAACATCTTTTGTGGTGTCTTTTAGATGCCTACCAAGGTAGTGTAAAAACTATCAAGAGAACGCTTGTCTGGCACCTTCCCCGGTGGAGTTTTGCAGGGGGTGTGTTTGGAACATTTTGTCACCGGCCGAGTCCAAAATTCAGCGTTTCCCCATCTCAGCCCAGAAAGCAGGTAGAACAACTTTTGTGGTGTCTTTCAGATGCCTACCGGAGCAATGTAAAATCTACCAGGAGAACTCCTGTCTGGCACCTTCCCCGGTGGAGTTGTGCAGGGGGTGTGTTTGGAACATTTTGTCACCGGCCGAGTCCAAAATTCAGCGATTCCCCATCTCAGCCCAGAAAGCAGGTAGAACAACTTTTGTGGTGCCTTTCAGATGCCTACCAAGGTAGTGTAAAAACTACCAAGAGAACTCCTGCCTGGCACCTTCCCCGGTGGAGTTGTGCATGGGGTGTGTTTGGAACATTTTGTCACCGGCCGACTCCAAAATTCAGCGGTTCCCCATCTCAGCCCAGAAAGCAGGTAGAACAACTTTTGTGGTGCCTTTCAGGTGCCTACCAAGGTAGTGTAAAAACTACCAGGAAAACTCCTGTCTGGCACCTTCCCCGGTGGAGTTGTGCATGGGGTGTGTTTGGAACATTTTGTCACCAGCCGAGTCCAAAATTCAGCGGTTCCCCATCTCAGCCCAGAAAGCAGGTAGAACAACTTTTGTGGTGCCTTTCAGCTGCCTACCAAGGTAGTGTAAAAACTACCAGGAGAACTCCTGTCTGGCACCTTCCCCGGTGGAGTTGTGCATGGGGTGTGTTTGGAACATTTTGTCACCAGCCGACTCCAAAATTCAGCGTTTCCCCATCTCAGCCCAGAAAGCAGGTAGAACAACTTTTGTGGTGCCTTTCAGCTGCCTACCAAGGTAGTGTAAAAACTACTAAGAGAACTCCTGTCTGGCACCTTCCCCGGTGGAGTTGTGCAGGGGGTGTGTTTGGAACATTTTGTCACCGGCCGACTCCAAAATTCAGCGGTTCCCCATCTCAGCCCAGAAAGCAGGAAGAACAACTTTTGTGGTGCCTTTCAAATGCCTACCAAGGTAGTGTAAAAACTACCAGGAGAACTCCTGTCTGGCACCTTCCCCGGTGGAGTTGTGCATGGGGTGTGTTTGGAACATTTTGTCACCAGCCGACTCCAAAATTCAGCGTTTCCCCATCTCAGCCCAGAAAGCAGGTAGAACAACTTTTGTGGTGCCTTTCAGCTGCCTACCAAGGTAGTGTAAAAACTACCAGGAGAACTCCTGTCTGGCACCTTCCCCGGTGGAGTTGTGCATGGGGTGTGTTTGGAACATTTTGTCACCAGCCGACTCCAAAATTCAGCGTTTCCCCATCTCAGCCCAGAAAGCAGGTAGAACAACTTTTGTGGTGCCTTTCAGCTGCCTACCAAGGTAGTGTAAAAACTACTAAGAGAACTCCTGTCTGGCACCTTCCCCGGTGGAGTTGTGCAGGGGGTGTGTTTGGAACATTTTGTCACCGGCCGACTCCAAAATTCAGCGGTTCCCCATCTCAGCCCAGAAAGCAGGAAGAACAACTTTTGTGGTGCCTTTCAAATGCCTACCAAGGTAGTGTAAAAACTACCAGGAGAACTCCTGTCTGGCACCTTCCCCGGTGGAGTTGTGCAGGGGGTGTGTTTGGAACATTTTGTCACCAGCCGAGTCCAAAATTCAGCGTTTCCCCATCTCAGCCCACAAAGCAGGTAGAACAACTTTTGTGGTGTCTTTCAGATGCCTACCGGAGCAATGTAAAAACTACCAGGAGAACTCCTGTCTGGCACCTTCCCCGGTGGAGTTGTGCATGGGGTGTGTTTGGAACATTTTGTCACCAGCCGACTCCAAAATTCAGCGGTTCCCCATCTCAGCCCAGAAAGCAGGTAGAACAACTTTTTTGGTGTCCTTTTGATGCCTACCGGAGCAATGTAAAAACTACCAGGAGAACTCCTGTCTGGCACCTTCCCCGGTGGAGTTGTGCATGGGGTGTGTTTGGAACATTTTGTCACCAGCCGACTCCAAAATTCAGCGATTCCCCATCTCAGCCCAGAAAGCAGGTAGAACAACTTTTGTGGTGTCCTTTTGATGCCTACCAGAGCAATGTAAAAACTACCAACAGAGCTCGTCCCTGGCACCTTCGCTAGTGGAGTTGTGCATGGGGTGTGTTTGGAACATTTTGTCACCAGCCGACTCCAAAATTCAGCGGTTCCCCATCTCAGCCCAGAAAGCAGGTAGAACATCTTTTGTGGTGTCTTTTAGATGCCTACCAAGGTAGTGTAAAAACTATCAAGAGAACGCTTGTCTGGCACCTTCCCCGGTGGAGTTTTGCAGGGGGTGTGTTTGGAACATTTTGTCACCGGCCGAGTCCAAAATTCAGCGTTTCCCCATCTCAGCCCAGAAAGCAGGTAGAACAACTTTTGTGGTGTCTTTCAGATGCCTACCGGAGCAATGTAAAATCTACCAGGAGAACTCCTGTCTGGCACCTTCCCCGGTGGAGTTGTGCAGGGGGTGTGTTTGGAACATTTTGTCACCGGCCGAGTCCAAAATTCAGCGATTCCCCATCTCAGCCCAGAAAGCAGGTAGAACAACTTTTGTGGTGCCTTTCAGATGCCTACCAAGGTAGTGTAAAAACTACCAAGAGAACTCCTGCCTGGCACCTTCCCCGGTGGAGTTGTGCATGGGGTGTGTTTGGAACATTTTGTCACCGGCCGACTCCAAAATTCAGCGGTTCCCCATCTCAGCCCAGAAAGCAGGTAGAACAACTTTTGTGGTGCCTTTCAGGTGCCTACCAAGGTAGTGTAAAAACTACCAGGAAAACTCCTGTCTGGCACCTTCCCCGGTGGAGTTGTGCATGGGGTGTGTTTGGAACATTTTGTCACCAGCCGAGTCCAAAATTCAGCGGTTCCCCATCTCAGCCCAGAAAGCAGGTAGAACAACTTTTGTGGTGCCTTTCAGCTGCCTACCAAGGTAGTGTAAAAACTACCAGGAGAACTCCTGTCTGGCACCTTCCCCGGTGGAGTTGTGCATGGGGTGTGTTTGGAACATTTTGTCACCAGCCGACTCCAAAATTCAGCGTTTCCCCATCTCAGCCCAGAAAGCAGGTAGAACAACTTTTGTGGTGCCTTTCAGATGCCTACCAAGGTAGTGTAAAAACTACCAGGAGAACTCCTGTCTGGCACCTTCCCCGGTGGAGTTGTGCATGGGGTGTGTTTGGAACATTTTGTCACCAGCCGACTCCAAAATTCAGCGTTTCCCCATCTCAGCCCAGAAAGCAGGTAGAACAACTTTTGTGGTGTCTTTCAGATGCCTACCAAGGTAGTGTAAAAACTACCAGGAGAACTCCTGTCTGGCACCTTCCCCGGTGGAGTTGTGCATGGGGTGTGTTTGGAACATTTTGTCACCGGCCGAGTCCAAAATTCAGCGGTTCCCCATCTCAGCCCAGAAAGCAGGAAGAACAACTTTTGTGGTGTCTTTCAGATGCCTACCAAGTTAGTGTAAAAACTACCAGGAGAACTCCTGTCTGGCACCTTCCCCGGTGGAGTTGTGCAGGGGGTGTGTTTGGAACATTTTGTCACCTGCCGAGTCAAAAATTCTGCTGTTCCCCATCTCAGCCCAGAAAGCAGGTAGAACAACTTTTGTGGTGCCTTTCAGATGCCTACCAAGGTAGTGTAAAAACTACTAAGAGAACTCCTGTCTGGCACCTTCCCCGGTGGAGTTGTGCAGGGGGTGTGTTTGGAACATTTTGCCACCAGCCGACTCCAAAATTCAGCGGTTCCCCATCTCAGCCCAGAAAGCAGGTAGAACAACTTTTGTGGTGTCTTTCAGATGCCTACCGGAGCAATGTAAAAACTACCAGGAGAACTCCTGTCTGGCACCTTCCCCGGTGGAGTTGTGCATGGGGTGTGTTTGGAACATTTTGTCACCAGCCGAGTCCAAAATTCAGCGGTTCCCCATCTCAGCCCAGAAAGCAGGTAGAACAACTTTTGTGGTGCCTTTCAAATGCCTACCAAGGTAGTGTAAAAACTACCAAGAGAACTCCTGCCTGGCACCTTCCCCGGTGGAGTTGTGCATGGGGTGTCTTTGGAACATTTTGTCACCGGCCGAGTCCAAAATTCAGCGATTCCCCATCTCAGCCCAGAAAGCAGGTAGAACAACTTTTGTGGTGTCCTTTTGATGCCTACCGGAGCAATGTAAAAACTACCAACAGAGCTCGTCCCTGGCACCTTCGCTAGTGGAGTTGTGCATGGGGTGTGTTTGGAACATTTTGTCACCGGCCGAGTCCAAAATTCAGCGTTTCCCCATCTCAGCCCAGAAAGCAGGTAGAACAACTTTTGTGGTGCCTTTCAGCTGCCTACCAAGGTAGTGTAAAAACTACCAAGAGAACTCCTGTCTGGCACCTTCCCCGGTGGAGTTGTGCATGGGGTGTGTTTGGAACATTTTGTCACCGGCCGACTCCAAAATTCAGCGGTTCCCCATCTCAGCCCAGAAAGCAGGTAGAACAACTTTTGTGGTGCCTTTCAGCTGCCTACCGGAGCAATGTAAAAACTACCAGGAGAACTCCTGTCTGGCACCTTCCCCGGTGGAGTTGTGCATGGGGTGTGTTTGGAACATTTTGTCACCAGCCGACTCCAAAATTCAGCGGTTCCCCATCTCAGCCCAGAAAGCAGGTACAACTTCTTTTCTTGTGCCTTTCAGATGCCTACCAAGGTAGTGTAAAAACTACCAACAGAATTCGTTCCTGGCACCTTCCCCGGTGGAGTTGTGCATGGGGTGTGTTTGGAACATTTTGTCACCGGCCGACTCCAAAATTCAGCGGTTCCCCATCTCAGCCCAGAAAGCAGGTAGAACAACTTTTGTGGTGTCTTTCAGATGCCTACCGGAGCAATGTAAAAACTACCAGGAGAACTCCTGTCTGGCACCTTCCCCGGTGGAGTTGTGCAGGGGGTGTGTTTGGAACATTTTGTCACCAGCCGAGTCCAAAATTCAGCTGTTCCCCATCTCAGCCCAGAAAGCAGGTAGAACAACTTTTGTGGTGCCTTTCAAATGCCTACCAAGGTAGTGTAAAAACTACTAAGAGAACTCCTGTCTGGCACCTTCCCCGGTGGAGTTGTGCATGGGGTGTGTTTGGAACATTTTGTCACCGGCCGAGTCCAAAATTCAGCGATTCCCCATCTCAGCCCAGAAAGCAGGTAGAACAACTTTTGTGGTGTCTTTCAGATGCCTACCAAGGTAGTGTAAAAACTACCAGGAGAACTCCTGTCTGGCACCTTCCCCGGTGGAGTTGTGCATGGGGTGTGTTTGGAACATTTTGTCACCAGCCGAGTCCAAAATTCAGCGTTTCCCCATCTCAGCCCAGAAAGCAGGTAGAACAACTTTTGTGGTGCCTTTCAGCTGCCTACCAAGGTAATGTAAAAACTACCAGGAGAACTCCTGTATGGCACCTTCCCCGGTGGAGTTGTGCAGGGGGTGTGTTTGGAACATTTTGTCACCAGCCGACTCCAAAATTCAGCGTTTCCCCATCTCAGCCCAGAAAGCAGGTAGAACAACTTTTGTGGTGTCTTTCAGATGCCTACCGGAGCAATGTAAAAACTACCAGGAGAACTCCTGTCTGGCACCTTCCCCGGTGGAGTTGTGCAGGGGGTGTGTTTGAAACATTTTGCCACCAGCCGACTCCAAAATTCAGCGGTTCCCCATCTCAGCCCAGAAAGCAGGTAGAACAACTTTTGTGGTTTCTTTCAGATGCCTACCGGAGCAATGTAAAAACTACCAGGAGAACTCCTGTCTGGCACCTTCCGTGGTGGAGTTGTGCATGGGGTGTGTTTGGAACATTTTGTCACCAGCCGAGTCCAAAATTCAGCGGTTCCCCATCTCAGCCCAGAAAGCAGGTAGAACAACTTTTGTGGTGCCTTTCAAATGCCTACCAAGGTAGTGTAAAAACTACAAAGAGAACTCCTGTCTGGCACCTTCCCCGGTGGAGTTGTGCATGGGGTGTGTTTGGAACATTTTGTCAACGGCCGACTCCAAAATTCAGCGGTTCCCCATCTCAGCCCACAAAGCAGGTACAACAACTTTTCTTGTGCCTTTCAGCTGCCTACCAAGGTAGTGTAAAAACTACCAACAGAATTCGTTCCTGGCACCTTCCCCGGTGGAGTTGTGCATGGGGTGTCTGTGGAACATTTTGTCACCGGCCGACTCCAAAATTCAGCGATTCCCCATCTCAGCCCAGAAAGCAGGTAGAACAACTTTTGTGGTGTCTTTCAGATGCCTACCGGAGCAATGTAAAAACTACCAGGAGAACTCCTGTCTGGCACCTTCCCCGGTGGAGTTGTGCATGGGGTGTGTTTGGAACATTTTGTCACCAGCCGACTCCAAAATTCAGCGGTTCCCCATCTCAGCCCAGAAAGCAGGTAGAACAACTTTTGTGGTGTCTTTCAGATGCCTACTGGAGCAATGTAAAAACTACCAGGAGAACTCCTGTCTGGCACCTTCCCCGGTGGAGTTGTGCAGGGGGTGTGTTTGGAACATTTTGCCACCAGCCGACTCCAAAATTCAGCGGTTCCCCATCTCAGCCCAGAAAGCAGGTAGAACAACTTTTGTGGTGTCTTTCAGATGCCTACCAAGGTAGTGTAAAAACTACCAGGAGAACTCCTGTCTGGCACCTTCCCCGGTGGAGTTGTGCGTGGGGTGTGTTTGGAACATTTTGTCACCAGCCGAGTCCAAAATTCAGCGGTTCCCCATCTCAGCCCACAAAGCAGGTAGAACAACTTTTGTGGTGCCTTTCAAATGCCTACCAAGGTAGTGTAAAAACTACCAGGAGAACTCCTGTCTGGCACCTTCCCCGGTGGAGTTGTGCATGGGGTGTGTTTGGAACATTTTGTCACCGGCCGACTCCAAAATTCAGCGGTTCCCCATCTCAGCCCACAAAGCAGGTACAACAACTTTTCTTGTGCCTTTCAGCTGCCTACCAAGGTAGTGTAAAAACTACCAACAGAATTCGTTCCTGGCACCTTCCCCGGTGAGTTGTGCATGGGGTGTCTGTGGAACATTTTGTCACCGGCCGACTCCAAAATTCAGCGATTCCCCATCTCAGCCCAGAAAGCAGGTAGAACAACTTTTGTGGTGTCTTTCAGATGCCTACCGGAGCAATGTAAAAACTACCAGGAGAACTCCTGTCTGGCACCTTCCCCGGTGGAGTTGTGCATGGGGTGTGTTTGGAACATTTTGTCACCAGCCGACTCCAAAATTCAGCGGTTCCCCATCTCAGCCCAGAAAGCAGGTAGAACAACTTTTGTGGTGTCTTTCAGATGCCTACCGGAGCAATGTAAAAACTACCAGGAGAACTCCTGTCTGGCACCTTCCCCGGTGGAGTTGTGCAGGGGGTGTGTTTGGAACATTTTGTCACCAGCCGACTCCAAAATTCAGCGGTTCCCCATCTCAGCCCAGAAAGCAGGTAGAACAACTTTTGTGGTGCCTTTCAGATGCCTACCAAGGTAGTGTAAAAACTACCAGGAGAACTCCTGTCTGTCACCTTCCCCGGTGGAGTTGTGCATGGGGTGTGTTTGGAACATTTTGTCACCGGCCGACTCCAAAATTCAGCGGTTCCCCATCTCAGCCCAGAAAGCAGGTAGAACAACTTTTGTGGTGTCTTTCAGATGCCTACCGGAGCAATGTAAAAACTACCAGGAGAACTCCTGTCTGGCACCTTCCCCGGTGGAGTTGTGCATGGGGTGTGTTTGGAACATTTTGTCACCAGCCGACTCCAAAATTCAGCGGTTCCCCATCTCAGCCCAGAAAGCAGGTAGAACAACTTTTGTGGTGTCTTTCAGATGCCTACCAAGGTAGTGTAAATACTACCAGGAGAACTCCTGTCTGGCACCTTCCCCGGTGGAGTTGTGCATGGGGTGTGTTTGGAACATTTTGTCACCGGCCGACTCCAAAATTCAGCGGTTCCCCATCTCAGCCCAGAAAGCAGGTAGAACAACTTTTGTGGTGTCTTTCAGATGCCTACCAAGGTAGTGTAAAAACTACTAAGAGAACTCCTGTCTGGCACCTTCCCCGGTGGAGTTGTGCATGGGGTGTGTTTGTAACAGTTTGTCACCAGCCGAGTCCAAAATTTAGCGGTTCCCCATCTCAGCCTAGAAAGCTGGTAGAAAAAGTTTTGTGATGCCTTTCAGCTGCCTACCGGAGCAATGTAAAAAGTACCAAAGTAACTCCTGTCTGGCACCTTCCCCGGTGGAGTTGTGCAGGGGGTGTGTTTGGAACAATTGTCACCTGCCGAGTCAAAAATTCTGCTGTTCCCCATCTCAGCCCAGAAAGCAGGTAGAACAACTTTTGTGGTGCCTTTCAGATGCCTACCAAGGTAGTGTAAAAACTACTAAGAGAACTCCTGTCTGGCACCTTCCCCGGTGGAGTTGTGCATGGGGTGTGTTTGGAACATTTTGTCACCGGCCGAGTCCAAAATTCAGCGATTCCCCATCTCAGCCCAGAAAGCAGGTAGAACAACTTTTGTGGTGCCTTTCAGCTGCCTACCAAGGTAGTGTAAAAACTACCAAGAGAACTCCTGTCTGGCACCTTCCCCGGTGGAGTTGTGCATGGGGTGTGTTTGGAACATTTTGTCACCGGCCGAGTCCAAAATTCAGCGGTTCCCCATCTCAGCCCAGAAAGCAGGTAGAACAACTTTTGTGGTGCCTTTCAGGTGCCTACCAAGGTAGTGTAAAAACTACCAGGAGAACTCCTGTCTGGCACCTTCGCTAGTGGAGTTGTGCATGGGGTGTCTTTGGAACATTTTGTCACTGGCCGAGTCCAAAATTCAGCGGTTCCCCATCTCAGCCCAGAAAGCAGGTAGAACAACTTTTGTGGTGTCTTTCAGATGCCTACCGGAGCAATGTAAAAACTACCAGGAGAACTCCTGTCTGGCACCTTCCCCGGTGGAGTTGTGCATGTGGTGTCTTTGGAACATTTTGTCACCGGCCGAGTCCAAAATTCAGCGATTCCCCATCTCAGCCCAGAAAGCAGGTAGAACAACTTTTGTGGTGTCCTTTTGATGCCTACCGGAGCAATGTAAAAACTACCAGGAGAACTCCTGTCTGGCACCTTCGCTAGTGGAGTTGTGCATGGGGTGTGTTCGGAACATTTTGTCACCGGCCGACTCCAAAATTCAGCGGTTCCCCATCTCAGCCCAGAAAGCAGGTAGAACAACTTTTGTGGTGCCTTTCAGGTGCCTACCAAGGTAGTGTAAAAACTACCACGAAAACGCCTGTCTGGCACCTTCCCCGGTGGAGTTGTGCATGGGGTGTGTTTGGAACATTTTGTCACCGGCCGAGTCCAAAATTCAGCGATTCCCCATCTCAGCCCAGAAAGCAGGTAGAACAACTTTTGTGCTGCCTTTCAGCTCCCTACCAAGGTAGTGTAAAATCTACCAAGAGAACTCCTGTCTGGCACCTTCCCCGGTGGAGTTGTGCAGGGGGTGTGTTTGGAACATTTTGTCACCGGCCGACTCCAAAATTCAGCGGTTCCCCATCTCAGCCCAGAAAGCAGGTAGAACAACTTTTGTGGTGTCTTTCAGATGCCTACCGGAGCAATGTAAAAACTACAGGAGAAGTCCTGTCTGGCACCTTCCCCGGTGGAGTTGTGCATGGGGTGTGTTTGGAACATTTTGTCACCGGCCGAGTCCAAAATTCAGCGTTTCCCCATCTCAGCCCAGAAAGCAGGTAGAACAACTTTTGTGGTGTCTTTCAGCTGCCTACCGGAGCAATGTAAAAACTACCAGGAGAACTCCTGTCTGGCACCTTCCCCGGTGGAGTTGTGCAGGGGGTGTGTTTGGAACATTTTGTCACCGGCCGAGTCCAAAATTCAGCGATTCCCCATCTCAGCCCAGAAAGCAGGTAGAACAACTTTTGTGGTGCCTTTCAGCTGCCTACCAAGGTAGTGTAAAAACTACCAAGAGAACTCCTGTCTGGCACCTTCCCCGGTGGAGTTGTGCATGGGGTGTGTTTGGAACATTTTGTCACCGGCCGAGTCCAAAATTCAGCGGTTCCCCATCTCAGCCCAGAAAGCAGGTAGAACAACTTTTGTGGTGTCTTTCTGCTGCCTACCGGAGCAATGTAAAAACTACCAGGAGAACTCCTGTCTGGCACCTTCCCCGGTGGAGTTGTGCAGGGGGTGTGTTTGGAACATTTTGTCACCGGCCGAGTCCAAAATTCAGCGATTCCCCATCTCAGCCCAGAAAGCAGGTAGAACAACTTTTGTGGTGCCTTTCAGGTGCCTACCAAGGTAGTGTAAAAACTACCAGGAGAACTCCTGTCTGGCACCTTCCCCGGTGGAGTTGTGCAGGGGGTGTCTTTGGAACATTTTGTCACCAGCCGAGTCCAAAATTCAGCGTTTCCCCATCTCAGCCCAGAAAGCAGGTAGAAAAACTTTTGTGCTGCCTTTCAGATGCCTACCAAGGTAGTGTAAAATCTACCAAGAGAACTCCTGTCTGGCACCTTCCCCGGTGGAGTTGTGCATGGGGTGTCTTTGGAACATTTTGTCACCGGCCGACTCCAAAATTCAGCGTTTCCCCATCTCAGCCCAGAAAGCAGGTAGAACAACTTTTGTGGTGCCTTTCAGCTGCCTACCAAGGTAGTGTAAAAACTACCAGGAGAACTCCTGTCTGGCACCTTCCCCGGTGGAGTTGTGCAGGGGGTGTGTTTGGAACATTTTGTCACCGGCCGAGTCCAAAATTCAGCGATTCCCCATCTCAGCCCAGAAAGCAGGTAGAACAACTTTTGTGCTGCCTTGCAGCTCCCTACCAAGGTAGTGTAAAATCTACCAGGAGAACGCCTGTCTGGCACCTTCCCCGGTGGAGTTGTGCAGGGGGTGTGTTTGGAACATTTTGTCACTGGCCGAGTCCAAAAATTCAGCGGTTCCCCATCTCAGCCCAGAAAGCAGGTAGAACAACTTTTGTGGTGTCTTTCAGATGCCTACCGGAGCAATGTAAAAACTACCAGGAGAACTCCTGTCTGGCACCTTCCCCGGTGGAGTTGTGCATTGGGTGTGTTTGGAACATTTTGTCACCAGCCGACTCCAAAATTCAGCGGTTCCCCATCTCAGCCCAGAAAGCAGGTAGAACAACTTTTGTGGTGCCTTTCAAATGGCTACTAAGGTAGTGTAAAAACTACCAAGAGAACTCCTGTCTGGCACCTTCCCCGGTGGAGTTGTGCAGGGGGTGTCTTTGGAACATTTTGTCACCGGCCGAGTCCAAAATTCAGCGTTTCCCCATCTCAGCCCAGAAAGCAGGTAGAACAACTTTTGTGGTGTCTTTCAGATGCCTACCGGAGCAATGTAAAAACTACAGGAGAACTCCTGTCTGGCACCTTCCCCGGTGGAGTTGTGCATGGGGTGTGTTCGGAATATTTTGTCACCAGCCGAGTCCAAAAATTCAGCGGTTCCCCATCTCAGCCCAGAAAGCAGGTAGAACAACTTTTGTGGTGTCTTTCAAATGCCTACCAAGGTAGTGTAAAAACTACCAAGAGAACTCCTGCCTGGCACCTTCCCCGGTGGAGTTGTGCAGGGGGTGTGTTTGGAACATTTTGTCACCAGCCGAGTCCAAAATTCAGCGGTTCCCCATCTCAGCCCAGAAAGCAGGTAGAACAACTTTTGTGGTGCCTTTCAGGTGCCTACCAAGGTAGTGTAAAAACTACCAGGAGAACTCCTGTCTGGCACCTTCGCTAGTGGAGTTGTGCATTGGGTGTGTTTGGAACATTTTGTCACCGGCCGACTCCAAAATTCAGCGGTTCCCCATCTCAGCCCAGAAAGCAGGTAGAACAACTTTTGTGGTGCCTTTCAGCTGCCTACCAAGGTAGTGTAAAAACTACTAAGAGAACTCCTGTCTGGCACCTTCCCCGGTGGAGTTGTGCAGGGGGTGTGTTTGGAACATTTTGTCACCGGCCGAGTCCAAAATTCAGCGGTTCCTCATCTCAGCCCAGAAAGCTGGTAGAACAACTTTTGTGGTGTCTTTCAGCTGCCTACCGGAGCAATGTAAAAACTACCAGGAGAACTCCTGTCTGGCACCTTCCCCGGTGGAGTTGTGCAGGGGGTGTGTTTGGAACATTTTGTCACCAGCCGACTCCAAAATTCAGCGGTTCCCCATCTCAGCCCACAAAGCAGGTAGAACAACTTTTGTGGTGCCTTTCAAATGCCTACCAAGGTAGTGTAAAAACTACAAAGAGAACTCCTGCCTGGCACCTTCCCCGGTGGAGTTGTGCATGGGGTGTCTTTGGAACATTTTGTCACCGGCCGAGTCCAAAATTCAGCGATTCCCCATCTCAGCCCAGAAAGCAGATAGAACAACTTTTGTGGTGCCTTTCAGCTGCCTACCAAGGTAGTGTAAAATCTACCAAGAGAACTCCTGTCTGGCACCTTCCCCGGTGGAGTTGTGCAGGGGGTGTGTTTGGAACATTTTGTCACCGGCCGACTCCAAAATTCAGCGGTTCCCCATCTCAGCCCAGAAAGCAGGTAGAACATCTTTTGTGGTGTCTTTTAGATGCCTACCAAGGTAGTGTAAAAACTATCAAGAGAACGCTTGTCTGGCACCTTCCCCGGTGGAGTTTTGCAGGGGGTGTGTTTGGAACATTTTGTCACCGGCCGAGTCCAAAATTCAGCGGTTCCCCATCTCAGCCCAGAAAGCAGGTAGAACAACTTTTGTGGTGTCTTTCAGGTGCCTACCAAGGTAGTGTAAAAACTACCAGGAGAACTCCTGTCTGGCACCTTCCCCGGTGGAGTTGTGCAGGGGGTGTGTTTGGAACATTTTGTCACCGGCCGAGTCCAAAATTCAGCGATTCCCCATCTCAGCCCAGAAAGCAGGTAGAACAACTTTTGTGCTGCCTTTCAGCTCCCTACCAAGGTAGTGTAAAATCTACCAAGAGAACTCCTGTCTGGCACCTTCCCCGGTGGAGTTGTGCAGGGGGTGTGTTTGGAACATTTTGTCACCGGCCGACTCCAAAATTCAGCGGTTCCCCATCTCAGCCCAGAAAGCAGGTAGAACAACTTTTGTGGTGTCTTTCAGATGCCTACCGGAGCAATGTAAAAACTACAGGAGACCTCCTGTCTGGCACCTTCCCCGGTGGAGTTGTGCAGGGGGTGTGTTTGGAACATTTTGTCACCGGCCGAGTCCAAAATTCAGCGATTCCCCATCTCAGCCCAGAAAGCAGGTAGAACAACTTTTGTGGTGCCTTTCAGATGCCTACCAAGGTAGTGTAAAAACTACCAAGAGAACTCCTGCCTGGCACCTTCCCCGGTGGAGTTGTGCATGGGGTGTGTTTGGAACATTTTGTCACCGGCCGAGTCCAAAATTCAGCGGTTCCCCATCTCAGCCCAGAAAGCAGGTAGAACAACTTTTGTGCTGCCTTTCAGCTCCCTACCAAGGTAGTGTAAAATCTACCAGGAGAACTCCTGTCTGGCACCTTCCCCGGTGGAGTTGTGCAGGGGGTGTGTTTGGAACATTTTGTCACCAGCCGAGTCCAAAATTCAGCGTTTCCCCATCTCACCCCAGAAAGCAGGTAGAACAACTTTTGTGGTGTCTTTCAGATGCCTACCGGAGCAATGTAAAAACTACAGGAGAACTCCTGTCTGGCACCTTCCCCGGTGGAGTTGTGCATGGGGTGTGTTTGGAACATTTTGTCACCGGCCGAGTCCAAAATTCAGCGTTTCCCCATCTCAGCCCAGAAAGCAGGTAGAACAACTTTTGTGGTGTCTTTCAGATGCCTACCGGAGCAATGTAAAAACTACCAGGAGAACTCCTGTCTGGCACCTTCCCCGGTGGAGTTGTGCAGGGGGTGTGTTTGGAACATTTTGTCACCGGCCGAGTCCAAAATTCAGCGATTCCCCATCTCAGCCCAGAAAGCAGGTAGAACAACTTTTGTGGTGCCTTTCAGATGCCTACCAAGGTAGTGTAAAAACTACCAAGAGAACTCCTGCCTGGCACCTTCCCCGGTGGAGTTGTGCATGGGGTGTGTTTGGAACATTTTGTCACCGCCCGACTCCAAAATTCAGCGGTTCCCCATCTCAGCCCAGAAAGCAGGTAGAACAACTTTTGTGGTGTCTTTCAGATGCCTACCAAGGTAGTGTAAAAACTACCAAGAGAACTCCTGCCTGGCACCTTCCCCGGTGGAGTTGTGCATGGGGTGTGTTTGGAACATTTTGTCACCGGCCGAGTCCAAAATTCAGCGTTTCCCCATCTCAGCCCAGAAAGCAGGTAGAACAACTTTTGTGGTGCCTTTCAGGTGCCTACCAAGGTAGTGTAAAAACTACCAGGAGAACTCCTGTCTGGCACCTTCGCTAGTGGAGTTGTGCATGGGGTGTCTTTGGAACATTTTGTCACTGGCCGAGTCCAAAATTCAGCGGTTCCCCATCTCAGCCCAGAAAGCAGGTAGAACAACTTTTGTGGTGTCTTTCAGCTGCCTACCGGAGCAATGTAAAAACTACCAGGAGAACTCCTGTCTGGCACCTTCCCCGGTGGAGTTGTGCATGGGGTGTGTTTGGAACATTTTGTCACCAGCCGACTCCAAAATTCAGCGATTCCCCATCTCAGCCCAGAAAGCAGGTAGAACAACTTTTGTGGTGCCTTTCAAATGCCTACCAAGGTAGTGTAAAAACTACCAAGAGAACTCCTGCCTGGCACCTTCCCCGGTGGAGTTGTGCATGGGGTGTCTTTGGAACATTTTGTCACCGGCCGAGTCCAAAATTCAGCGATTCCCCATCTCAGCCCAGAAAGCAGGTAGAACAACTTTTGTGGTGTCCTTTTGATGCCTACCGGAGCAATGTAAAAACTACCAACAGAGCTCGTCCCTGGCACCTTCGCTAGTGGAGTTGTGCATGGGGTGTGTTCGGAACATTTTGTCACCGGCCGACTCCAAAATTCAGCGGTTCCCCATCTCAGCCCAGAAAGCAGGTAGAACAACTTTTGTGGTGCCTTTCAGGTGCCTACCAAGGTAGTGTAAAAACTACCAGGAGAACTCCTGTCTGGCACCTTCCCCGGTGGAGTTGTGCAGGGGGTGTGTTTGGAACATTTTGTCACCGGCCGAGTCCAAAATTCAGCGATTCCCCATCTCAGCCCAGAAAGCAGGTAGAACAACTTTTGTGCTGCCTTTCAGCTCCCTACCAAGGTAGTGTAAAATCTACCAAGAGAACTCCTGTCTGGCACCTTCCCCGGTGGAGTTGTGCAGGGGGTGTGTTTGGAACATTTTGTCACCGGCCGAGTCCAAAATTCAGCGATTCCCCATCTCAGCCCAGAAAGCAGGTAGAACAACTTTTGTGCTGCCTTGCAGCTCCCTACCAAGGTAGTGTAAAATCTACCAGGAGAACTCCTGTCTGGCACCTTCCCCGGTGGAGTTGTGCATGGGGTGTCTTTGGAACATTTTGTCACTGGCCGAGTCCAAAATTCAGCGGTTCCCCATCTCAGCCCAGAAAGCAGGTAGAACAACTTTTGTGGTGTCTTTCAGATGCCTACCGGAGCAATGTAAAAACTACCAGGAGAACTCCTGTCTGGCACCTTCCCCGGTGGAGTTGTGCATGGGGTGTGTTTGGAACATTTTGTCACCAGCCGACTCCAAAATTCAGCGGTTCCCCATCTCAGCCCAGAAAGCAGGTAGAACAACTTTTGTGGTGCCTTTCAAATGCCTACCAAGGTAGTGTAAAAACTACCAAGAGAACTCCTGCCTGGCACCTTCCCCGGTGGAGTTGTGCAGGGGGTGTCTTTGGAACATTTTGTCACCGGCCGAGTCCAAAATTCAGCGATTCCCCATCTCAGCCCAGAAAGCAGGTAGAACAACTTTTGTGGTGTCCTTTTGATGCCTACCGGAGCAATGTAAAAACTACCAACAGAGCTCGTCCCTGGCACCTTCGCTAGTGGAGTTGTGCATGGGGTGTGTTTGGAACATTTTGTCACCGCCCGACTCCAAAATTCAGCGGTTCCCCATCTCAGCCCAGAAAGCAGGTAGAACAACTTTTGTGGTGTCTTTCAGATGCCTACCAAGGTAGTGTAAAAACTATCAAGAGAACGCTTGTCTGGCACATTCCCCGGTGGAGTTGTGCATGGGGTGTGTTTGGAACATTTTGTCACCGGCCGAGTCCAAAATTCAGCGATTCCCCATCTCAGCCCAGAAAGCAGGTAGAACAACTTTTGTGGTGTCTTTCAGCTGCCTACCGGAGCAATGTAAAAACTACCAGGAGAACTCCTGTCTGGCACCTTCCCCGGTGGAGTTGTGCATGGGGTGTGTTCGGAACATTTTGTCACCAGCCGAGTCCAAAATTCAGCGGTTCCCCATCTCAGCCCAGAAAGCAGGTAGAACAACTTTTGTGGTGCCTTTCAGCTGCCTACCAAGGTAGTGTAAAAACTACCAAGAGAACTCCTGCCTGGCACCTTCCCCGGTGGAGTTGTGCATGGGGTGTGTTTGGAACATTTTGTCACCGGCCGACTCCAAAATTCAGCGGTTCCCCATCTCAGCCCAGAAAGCAGGTAGAACAACTTTTGTGGTGTCTTTCAGATGCCTACCGGAGCAATGTAAAAACTACAGGAGAACTCCTGTCTGGCACCTTCCCCGGTGGAGTTGTGCATGGGGTGTGTTCGGAATATTTTGTCACCAGCCGAGTCCAAAAATTCAGCGGTTCCCCATCTCAGCCCAGAAAGCAGGTAGAACAACTTTTGTGGTGTCTTTCAAATGCCTACCAAGGTAGTGTAAAAACTACCAAGAGAACTCCTGCCTGGCACCTTCCCCGGTGGAGTTGTGCAGGGGGTGTGTTTGGAACATTTTGTCACCGGCCGAGTCCAAAAATTCAGCGGTTCCCCATCTCAGCCCAGAAAGCAGGTAGAACAACTTTTGTGGTGCCTTTCAGGTGCCTACCAAGGTAGTGTAAAAACTACCAAGAGAACTCCTGTCTGGCACCTTCCCCGGTGGAGTTGTGCATTGGGTGTGTTTGGAACATTTTGTCACCGGCCGACTCCAAAATTCAGCGGTTCCCCATCTCAGCCCAGAAAGCAGGTAGAACAACTTTTGTGGTGCCTTTCAGCTGCCTACCAAGGTAGTGTAAAAACTACCAGGAGAACTCCTGTCTGGCACCTTCCCCGGTGGAGTTGTGCAGGGGGTGTGTTTGGAACATTTTGTCACCGGCCGAGTCCAAAATTCAGCGGTTCCTCATCTCAGCCCAGAAAGCAGGTAGAACAACTTTTGTGGTGTCTTTCAGCTGCCTACCGGAGCAATGTAAAAACTACCAGGAGAACTCCTGTCTGGCACCTTCCCCGGTGGAGTTGTGCATGGGGTGTGTTTGGAACATTTTGTCACCAGCCGACTCCAAAATTCAGCGGTTCCCCATCTCAGCCCAGAAAGCAGGTAGAACAACTTTTGTGGTGCCTTTCAAATGCCTACCAAGGTAGTGTAAAAACTACAAAGAGAACTCCTGCCTGGCACCTTCCCCGGTGGAGTTGTGCATAGGGTGTCTTTGGAACATTTTGTCACCGGCCGAGTCCAAAATTCAGCGATTCCCCATCTCAGCCCAGAAAGCAGATAGAACAACTTTTGTGGTGTCCTTTTGATGCCTACCGGAGCAATGTAAAAACTACCAACAGAGCTCGTCCCTGGCACCTTCGCTAGTGGAGTTGTGCATGGGGTGTGTTCGGAACATTTTGTCACCGGCCGACTCCAAAATTCAGCGGTTCCCCATCTCAGCCCAGAAAGCAGGTAGAACAACTTTTGTGGTGCCTTTCAGCTGCCTACCAAGGTAGTGTAAAAACTACCAGGAGAACTCCTGTCTGGCACCTTCCCCGGTGGAGTTGTGCAGGGGGTGTGTTTGGAACATTTTGTCACCGGCCGAGTCCAAAATTCAGCGATTCCCCATCTCAGCCCAGAAAGCAGGTAGAACAACTTTTGTGCTGCCTTTCAGCTCCCTACCAAGGTAGTGTAAAATCTACCAGGAGAACTCCTGTCTGGCACCTTCCCCGGTGGAGTTGTGCAGGGGGTGTGTTTGGAACATTTTGTCACCGGCTGACTCCAAAATTCAGCGGTTCCCCATCTCAGCCCAGAAAGCAGGTAGAACAACTTTTGTGGTGTCTTTCAGGTGCCTACCGGAGCAATGTAAAAACTACAGGAGAACTCCTGTCTGGCACCTTCCCCGGTGGAGTTGTGCATGGGGTGTCTTTGGAACATTTTGTCACCGGCCGAGTCCAAAATTCAGCGTTTCCCCATCTCAGCCCAGAAAGCAGGTAGAACAACTTTTGTGGTGTCTTTCAGATGCCTACCGGAGCAATGTAAAAACTACCAGGAGAACTCCTGTCTGGCACCTTCCCCGGTGGAGTTGTGCAGGGGGTGTGTTTGGAACATTTTGTCACCGGCCGAGTCCAAAATTCAGCGATTCCCCATCTCAGCCCAGAAAGCAGGTAGAACAACTTTTGTGGTGCCTTTCAGCTGCCTACCAAGGTAGTGTAAAAACTACCAAGAGAACTCCTGCCTGGCACCTTCCCCGGTGGAGTTGTGCATGGGGTGTGTTTGGAACATTTTGTCACCGGCCGACTCCAAAATTCAGCGGTTCCCCATCTCAGCCCAGAAAGCAGGTAGAACAACTTTTGTGGTGCCTTTCAGCTGCCTACCAAGGTAGTGTAAAAACTACCAAGAGAACTCCTGTCTGGCACCTTCCCCGGTGGAGTTGTGCATGAGGTGTGTTTGGAACATTTTGTCACCGGCCGAGTCCAAAATTCAGCGATTCCCCATCTCAGCCCAGAAAGCAGGTAGAACAACTTTTGTGGTGCCTTTCAGCTGCCTACCAAGGTAGTGTAAAAACTACCAAGAGAACTCCTGCCTGGCACCTTCCCCGGTGGAGTTGTGCAGGGGGTGTCTTTGGAACATTTTGTCACCAGCCGAGTCCAAAATTCAGCGTTTCCCCACCTCAGCCCAGAAAGCAGGTAGAAAAACTTTTGTGCTGCCTTTCAGATGCCTACCAAGGTAGTGTAAAATCTACCAGGAGAACTCCTGTCTGGCACCTTCCCCGGTGGAGTTGTGCATGGGGTGTCTTTGGAACATTTTGTCACCGGCCGAGTCCAAAATTCAGCGATTCCCCATCTCAGCCCAGAAAGCAGGTAGAACAACTCTTGTGGTGCCATTCAGGTGCCTACCAAGGTAGTGTAAAAACTACCAGGAGAACTCCTGTCTGGCACCTTCCCCGGTGGAGTTGTGCAGGGGGTGTGTTTGGAACATTTTGTCACCGGCCGAGTCCAAAATTCAGCGATTCCCCATCTCAGCCCAGAAAGCAGGTAGAACAACTTTTGTGCTGCCTTTCAGCTCCCTACCAAGGTAGTGTAAAATCTACCAGGAGAACTCCTGTCTGGCACCTTCCCCGGTGGAGTTGTGCATGGGGTGTCTTTGGAACATTTTGTCACCGGCCGAGTCCAAAATTCAGCGGTTCCCCATCTCAGCCCAGAAAGCAGGTAGAACAACTTTTGTGGTGTCTTTCAGCTGCCTACCGGAGCAATGTAAAAACTACCAGGAGAACTCCTGCCTGGCACCTTCCCCGGTGGAGTTGTGCATGGGGTGTGTTTGGAACATTTTGTCACCAGCCGACTCCAAAATTCAGCGGTTCCCCATCTCAGCCCAGAAAGCAGGTAGAACAACTTTTGTGGTGCCTTTCAAATGCCTACCAAGGTAGTGTAAAAACTACCAAGAGAACTCCTGCCTGGCACCTTCCCCGGTGGAGTTGTGCATGGGGTGTCTTTGGAACATTTTGTCACCGGCCGAGTCCAAAATTCAGCGATTCCCCATCTCAGCCCAGAAAGCAGGTAGAACAACTTTTGTGGTGTCCTTTTGATGCCTACCGGAGCAATGTAAAAACTACCAACAGAGCTCGTCCCTGGCACCTTCGCTAGTGGAGTTGTGCATGGGGTGTGTTTGGAACATTTTGTCACCGCCCGACTCCAAAATTCAGCGGTTCCCCATCTCAGCCCAGAAAGCAGGTAGAACAACTTTTGTGGTGTCTTTCAGATGCCTACCAAGGTAGTGTAAAAACTATCAAGAGAACGCTTGTCTGGCACATTCCCCGGTGGAGTTGTGCATGGGGTGTCTTTGGAACATTTTGTCACCGGCCGAGTCCAAAATTCAGCGATTCCCCATCTCAGCCCAGAAAGCAGGTAGAACAACTTTTGTGGTGTCTTTCAGCTGCCTACCGGAGCAATGTAAAAACTACAGGAGAACTCCTGTCTGGCACCTTCCCCGGTGGAGTTGTGCATGGGGTGTGTTCGGAACATTTTGTCACCAGCCGAGTCCAAAATTCAGCGGTTCCCCATCTCAGCCCAGAAAGCAGGTAGAACAACTTTTGTGGTGCCTTTCAGGTGCCTACCAAGGTAGTGTAAAAACTACCAAGAGAACTCCTGCCTGGCACCTTCCCCGGTGGAGTTGTGCATGGGGTGTGTTTGGAACATTTTGTCACCGGCCGACTCCAAAATTCAGCGGTTCCCCATCTCAGCCCAGAAAGCAGGTAGAACAACTTTTGTGGTGTCTTTCAGATGCCTACCGGAGCAATGTAAAAACTACAGGAGAACTCCTGTCTGGCACCTTCCCCGGTGGAGTTGTGCATGGGGTGTGTTCGGAATATTTTGTCACCAGCCGAGTCCAAAAATTCAGCGGTTCCCCATCTCAGCCCAGAAAGCAGGTAGAACAACTTTTGTGGTGCCTTTCAGGTGCCTACCAAGGTAGTGTAAAAACTACCAGGAGAACTCCTGCCTGGCACCTTCCCCGGTGGAGTTGTGCAGGGGGTGTGTTTGGAACATTTTGTCACCGGCCGAGTCCAAAAATTCAGCGGTTCCCCATCTCAGCCCAGAAAGCAGGTAGAACAACTTTTGTGGTGCCTTTCAGGTGCCTACCAAGGTAGTGTAAAAACTACCAGGAGAACTCCTGTCTGGCACCTTCGCTAGTGGAGTTGTGCATTGGGTGTGTTTGGAACATTTTGTCACCGGCCGACTCCAAAATTCAGCGGTTCCTCATCTCAGCCCAGAAAGCAGGTAGAACAACTTTTGTGGTGTCTTTCAGCTGCCTACCGGAGCAATGTAAAAACTACCAGGAGAACTCCTGTCTGGCACCTTCCCCGGTGGAGTTGTGCAGGGGGTGTGTTTGGAACATTTTGTCACCGGCCGACTCCAAAATTCAGCGGTTCCCCATCTCAGCCCAGAAAGCAGGTAGAACAACTTTTGTGGTGCCTTTCAAATGCCTACCAAGGTAGTGTAAAAACTACCAAGAGAACTCCTGCCTGGCACCTTCCCCGGTGGAGTTGTGCATGGGGTGTCTTTGGAACATTTTGTCACCGGCCGAGTCCAAAATTCAGCGATTCCCCATCTCAGCCCAGAAAGCAGATAGAACAACTTTTGTGGTGTCCTTTTGATGCCTACCGGAGCAATGTAAAAACTACCAACAGAGCTCGTCCCTGGCACCTTCCCCGGTGGAGTTGTGCATGGGGTGTGTTTGGAACATTTTGTCACCGCCCGACTCCAAAATTCAGCGGTTCCCCATCTCAGCCCAGAAAGCAGGTAGAACAACTTTTGTGGTGTCTTTCAGATGCCTACCAAGGTAGTGTAAAAACTACCAAGAGAACTCCTGCCTGGCACCTTCCCCGGTGGAGTTGTGCATGGGGTGTGTTTGGAACATTTTGTCACCGGCCGACTCCAAAATTCAGCGGTTCCCCATCTCAGCCCAGAAAGCAGGTAGAACAACTTTTGTGGTGCCTTTCAGCTGCCTACCAAGGTAGTGTAAAAACTACTAAGAGAACTCCTGTCTGGCACCTTCCCCGGTGGAGTTGTGCAGGGGGTGTGTTTGGAACATTTTGTCACCGGCCGAGTCCAAAATTCAGCGATTCCCCATCTCAGCCCAGAAAGCAGGTAGAACAACTTTTGTGGTGTCTTTCAAATGTCTACCAAGGTAGTGTAAAAACTACCAAGAGAACTCCTGCCTGGCACCTTCCCCGGTGGAGTTGTGCAGGGGGTGTGTTTGGAACATTTTGTCACCGGCCGACTCCAAAATTCAGCGATTCCCCATCTCAGCCCAGAAAGCAGGTAGAACAACTTTTGTGGTGTCTTTCAGCTGCCTACCGGAGCAATGTAAAAACTACCAGGAGAACTCCTGTCTGGCACCTTCCCCGGTGGAGTTGTGCATGGGGTGTGTTCGGAACATTTTGTCACCAGCCGAGTCCAAAATTCAGCGGTTCCCCATCTCAGCCCAGAAAGCAGGTAGAACAACTTTTGTGGTGCCTTTCAGCTGCCTACCAAGGTAGTGTAAAAACTACCAGGAGAACTCCTGTCTGGCACCTTCCCCGGTGGAGTTGTGCAGGGGGTGTGTTTGGAACATTTTGTCACCGGCCGACTCCAAAATTCAGCGTTTCCCCATCTCAGCCCAGAAAGCAGGTAGAACAACTTTTGTGGTGTCTTTCAGATGCCTACCGGAGCAATGTAAAAACTACAGGAGAACTCCTGTCTGGCACCTTCCCCGGTGGAGTTGTGCATGGGGTGTGTTCGGAATATTTTGTCACCAGCCGAGTCCAAAAATTCAGCGGTTCCCCATCTCAGCCCAGAAAGCAGGTAGAACAACTTTTGTGGTGTCTTTCAAATGCCTACCAAGGTAGTGTAAAAACTACCAAGAGAACTCCTGCCTGGCACCTTCCCCGGTGGAGTTGTGCAGGGGGTGTGTTTGGAACATTTTGTCACCGGCCGAGTCCAAAAATTCAGCGGTTCCCCATCTCAGCCCAGAAAGCAGGTAGAACAACTTTTGTGGTGCCTTTCAGCTGCCTACCAAGGTAGTGTAAAAACTACCAAGAGAACTCCTGCCTGGCACCTTCCCCGGTGGAGTTGTGCAGGGGGTGTGTTTGGAACATTTTGTCACCGGCCGAGTCCAAAATTCAGCGGTTCCTCATCTCAGCCCAGAAAGCAGGTAGAACAACTTTTGTGGTGTCTTTCAGCTGCCTACCGGAGCAATGTAAAAACTACCAGGAGAACTCCTGTCTGGCACCTTCCCCGGTGGAGTTGTGCATGGGGTGTGTTTGGAACATTTTGTCACCAGCCGACTCCAAAATTCAGCGGTTCCCCATCTCAGCCCAGAAAGCAGGTAGAACAACTTTTGTGGTGCCTTTCAAATGCCTACCAAGGTAGTGTAAAAACTACCAAGAGAACTCCTGCCTGGCACCTTCCCCGGTGGAGTTGTGCATGGGGTGTCTTTGGAACATTTTGTCACCGGCCGAGTCCAAAATTCAGCGATTCCCCATCTCAGCCCAGAAAGCAGGTAGAACAACTTTTGTGGTGTCCTTTTGATGCCTACCGGAGCAATGTAAAAACTACCAACAGAGCTCGTCCCTGGCACCTTCGCTAGTGGAGTTGTGCATGGGGTGTGTTTGGAACATTTTGTCACCGCCCGACTCCAAAATTCAGCGGTTCCCCATCTCAGCCCAGAAAGCAGGTAGAACAACTTTTGTGGTGTCTTTCAGATGCCTACCAAGGTAGTGTAAAAACTATCAAGAGAACGCTTGTCTGGCACATTCCCCGGTGGAGTTGTGCATGGGGTGTCTTTGGAACATTTTGTCACCGGCCGACTCCAAAATTCAGCGATTCCCCATCTCAGCCCAGAAAGCAGGTAGAACAACTTTTGTGGTGTCTTTCAGCTGCCTACCGGAGCAATGTAAAAACTACAGGAGAACTCCTGTCTGGCACCTTCCCCGGTGGAGTTGTGCATGGGGTGTGTTTGGAACATTTTGTCACCAGCCGAGTCCAAAATTCAGCGGTTCCCCATCTCAGCCCAGAAAGCAGGTAGAACAACTTTTGTGGTGCCTTTCAGCTGCCTACCAAGGTAGTGTAAAAACTACCAAGAGAACTCCTGCCTGGCACCTTCCCCGGTGGAGTTGTGCATGGGGTGTGTTTGGAACATTTTGTCACCGGCCGACTCCAAAATTCAGCGGTTCCCCATCTCAGCCCAGAAAGCAGGTAGAACAACTTTTGTGGTGTCTTTCAGATGCCTACCGGAGCAATGTAAAAACTACAGGAGAACTCCTGTCTGGCACCTTCCCCGGTGGAGTTGTGCATGGGGTGTGTTCGGAATATTTTGTCACCAGCCGAGTCCAAAAATTCAGCGGTTCCCCATCTCAGCCCAGAAAGCAGGTAGAACAACTTTTGTGGTGTCTTTCAAATGCCTACCAAGGTAGTGTAAAAACTACCAAGAGAACTCCTGCCTGGCACCTTCCCCGGTGGAGTTGTGCAGGGGGTGTGTTTGGAACATTTTGTCACCGGCCGAGTCCAAAAATTCAGCGGTTCCCCATCTCAGCCCAGAAAGCAGGTAGAACAACTTTTGTGGTGCCTTTCAGGTGCCTACCAAGGTAGTGTAAAAACTACCAGGAGAACTCCTGTCTGGCACCTTCGCTAGTGGAGTTGTGCATTGGGTGTGTTTGGAACATTTTGTCACCGGCCGACTCCAAAATTCAGCGGTTCCCCATCTCAGCCCAGAAAGCAGGTAGAACAACTTTTGTGGTGCCTTTCAGCTGCCTACCAAGGTAGTGTAAAAACTACTAAGAGAACTCCTGTCTGGCACCTTCCCCGGTGGAGTTGTGCAGGGGGTGTGTTTGGAACATTTTGTCACCGGCCGAGTCCAAAATTCAGCGGTTCCTCATCTCAGCCCAGAAAGCAGGTAGAACAACTTTTGTGGTGTCTTTCAGCTGCCTACCGGAGCAATGTAAAAACTACCAGGAGAACTCCTGTCTGGCACCTTCCCCGGTGGAGTTGTGCATGGGGTGTGTTTGGAACATTTTGTCACCAGCCGACTCCAAAATTCAGCGGTTCCCCATCTCAGCCCAGAAAGCAGGTAGAACAACTTTTGTGGTGCCTTTCAAATGCCTACCAAGGTAGTGTAAAAACTACCAAGAGAACTCCTGCCTGGCACCTTCCCCGGTGGAGTTGTGCATGGGGTGTCTTTGGAACATTTTGTCACCGGCCGAGTCCAAAATTCAGCGATTCCCCATCTCAGCCCAGAAAGCAGGTAGAACAACTTTTGTGGTGTCCTTTTGATGCCTACCGGAGCAATGTAAAAACTACCAACAGAGCTCGTCCCTGGCACCTTCGCTAGTGGAGTTGTGCATGGGGTGTGTTTGGAACATTTTGTCACCGCCCGACTCCAAAATTCAGCGGTTCCCCATCTCAGCCCAGAAAGCAGGTAGAACAACTTTTGTGGTGTCTTTCAGATGCCTACCAAGGTAGTGTAAAAACTATCAAGAGAACGCTTGTCTGGCACATTCCCCGGTGGAGTTGTGCATGGGGTGTCTTTGGAACATTTTGTCACCGGCCGACTCCAAAATTCAGCGATTCCCCATCTCAGCCCAGAAAGCAGGTAGAACAACTTTTGTGGTGTCTTTCAGCTGCCTACCGGAGCAATGTAAAAACTACAGGAGAACTCCTGTCTGGCACCTTCCCCGGTGGAGTTGTGCATGGGGTGTGTTTGGAACATTTTGTCACCAGCCGAGTCCAAAATTCAGCGGTTCCCCATCTCAGCCCAGAAAGCAGGTAGAACAACTTTTGTGGTGCCTTTCAGCTGCCTACCAAGGTAGTGTAAAAACTACCAAGAGAACTCCTGCCTGGCACCTTCCCCGGTGGAGTTGTGCATGGGGTGTGTTTGGAACATTTTGTCACCGGCCGACTCCAAAATTCAGCGGTTCCCCATCTCAGCCCAGAAAGCAGGTAGAACAACTTTTGTGGTGTCTTTCAGATGCCTACCGGAGCAATGTAAAAACTACAGGAGAACTCCTGTCTGGCACCTTCCCCGGTGGAGTTGTGCATGGGGTGTGTTCGGAATATTTTGTCACCAGCCGAGTCCAAAAATTCAGCGGTTCCCCATCTCAGCCCAGAAAGCAGGTAGAACAACTTTTGTGGTGTCTTTCAAATGCCTACCAAGGTAGTGTAAAAACTACCAAGAGAACTCCTGCCTGGCACCTTCCCCGGTGGAGTTGTGCAGGGGGTGTGTTTGGAACATTTTGTCACCGGCCGAGTCCAAAAATTCAGCGGTTCCCCATCTCAGCCCAGAAAGCAGGTAGAACAACTTTTGTGGTGCCTTTCAGGTGCCTACCAAGGTAGTGTAAAAACTACCAGGAGAACTCCTGTCTGGCACCTTCGCTAGTGGAGTTGTGCATTGGGTGTGTTTGGAACATTTTGTCACCGGCCGACTCCAAAATTCAGCGGTTCCCCATCTCAGCCCAGAAAGCAGGTAGAACAACTTTTGTGGTGCCTTTCAGCTGCCTACCAAGGTAGTGTAAAAACTACTAAGAGAACTCCTGTCTGGCACCTTCCCCGGTGGAGTTGTGCAGGGGGTGTGTTTGGAACATTTTGTCACCGGCCGAGTCCAAAATTCAGCGGTTCCTCATCTCAGCCCAGAAAGCAGGTAGAACAACTTTTGTGGTGTCTTTCAGCTGCCTACCGGAGCAATGTAAAAACTACCAGGAGAACTCCTGTCTGGCACCTTCCCCGGTGGAGTTGTGCATGGGGTGTGTTTGGAACATTTTGTCACCAGCCGACTCCAAAATTCAGCGGTTCCCCATCTCAGCCCAGAAAGCAGGTAGAACAACTTTTGTGGTGCCTTTCAAATGCCTACCAAGGTAGTGTAAAAACTACCAAGAGAACTCCTGCCTGGCACCTTCCCCGGTGGAGTTGTGCATGGGGTGTCTTTGGAACATTTTGTCACCGGCCGAGTCCAAAATTCAGCGATTCCCCATCTCAGCCCAGAAAGCAGATAGAACAACTTTTGTGGTGTCCTTTTGATGCCTACCGGAGCAATGTAAAAACTACCAACAGAGCTCGTCCCTGGCACCTTCGCTAGTGGAGTTGTGCATGGGGTGTGTTTGGAACATTTTGTCACCGCCCGACTCCAAAATTCAGCGGTTCCCCATCTCAGCCCAGAAAGCAGGTAGAACAACTTTTGTGGTGTCTTTCAGATGCCTACCAAGGTAGTGTAAAAACTACCAAGAGAACTCCTGCCTGGCACCTTCCCCGGTGGAGTTGTGCATGGGGTGTGTTTGGAACATTTTGTCACCGGCCGAGTCCAAAATTCAGCGATTCCCCATCTCAGCCCAGAAAGCAGGTAGAACAACTTTTGTGGTGCCTTTCAGCTGCCTACCAAGGTAGTGTAAAAACTACTAAGAGAACTCCTGTCTGGCACCTTCCCCGGTGGAGTTGTGCAGGGGGTGTGTTTGGAACATTTTGTCACCGGCCGAGTCCAAAATTCAGCGATTCCCCATCTCAGCCCAGAAAGCAGGTAGAACAACTTTTGTGGTGTCTTTCAAATGCCTACCAAGGTAGTGTAAAAACTACCAAGAGAACTCCTGCCTGGCACCTTCCCCGGTGGAGTTGTGCAGGGGGTGTGTTCGGAACATTTTGTCACCGGCCGACTCCAAAATTCAGCGATTCCCCATCTCAGCCCAGAAAGCAGGTAGAACAACTTTTGTGGTGTCTTTCAGCTGCCTACCGGAGCAATGTAAAAACTACCAGGAGAACTCCTGTCTGGCACCTTCCCCGGTGGAGTTGTGCATGGGGTGTGTTTGGAACATTTTGTCACCAGCCGAGTCCAAAATTCAGCGGTTCCCCATCTCAGCCCAGAAAGCAGGTAGAACAACTTTTGTGGTGCCTTTCAGCTGCCTACCAAGGTAGTGTAAAAACTACCAGGAGAACTCCTGTCTGGCACCTTCCCCGGTGGAGTTGTGCAGGGGGTGTGTTTGGAACATTTTGTCACCGGCCGACTCCAAAATTCAGCGGTTCCCCATCTCAGCCCAGAAAGCAGGTAGAACAACTTTTGTGGTGTCTTTCAGATGCCTACCGGAGCAATGTAAAAACTACAGGAGAACTCCTGTCTGGCACCTTCCCCGGTGGAGTTGTGCATGGGGTGTGTTCGGAATATTTTGTCACCAGCCGAGTCCAAAAATTCAGCGGTTCCCCATCTCAGCCCAGAAAGCAGGTAGAACAACTTTTGTGGTGTCTTTCAAATGCCTACCAAGGTAGTGTAAAAACTACCAAGAGAACTCCTGCCTGGCACCTTCCCCGGTGGAGTTGTGCAGGGGGTGTGTTTGGAACATTTTGTCACCGGCCGAGTCCAAAAATTCAGCGGTTCCCCATCTCAGCCCAGAAAGCAGGTAGAACAACTTTTGTGGTGCCTTTCAGCTGCCTACCAAGGTAGTGTAAAAACTACCAGGAGAACTCCTGTCTGGCACCTTCGCTAGTGGAGTTGTGCATTGGGTGTGTTTGGAACATTTTGTCACCGGCCGACTCCAAAATTCAGCGGATCCCCATCTCAGCCCAGAAAGCAGGTAGAACAACTTTTGTGGTGCCTTTCAGCTGCCTACCAAGGTAGTGTAAAAACTACCAAGAGAACTCCTGTCTGGCACCTTCCCCGGTGGAGTTGTGCAGGGGGTGTGTTTGGAACATTTTGTCACCGGCCGAGTCCAAAATTCAGCGGTTCCTCATCTCAGCCCAGAAAGCAGGTAGAACAACTTTTGTGGTGTCTTTCAGCTGCCTACCGGAGCAATGTAAAAACTACCAGGAGAACTCCTGTCTGGCACCTTCCCCGGTGGAGTTGTGCATGGGGTGTGTTTGGAACATTTTGTCACCAGCCGACTCCAAAATTCAGCGGTTCCCCATCTCAGCCCAGAAAGCAGGTAGAAAAACTTTTGTGGTGCCTTTCAAATGCCTACCAAGGTAGTGTAAAAACTACCAAGAGAACTCCTGCCTGGCACCTTCCCCGGTGGAGTTGTGCATGGGGTGTCTTTGGAACATTTTGTCACCGGCCGAGTCCAAAATTCAGCGATTCCCCATCTCAGCCCAGAAAGCAGGTAGAACAACTTTTGTGGTGTCCTTTTGATGCCTACCGGAGCAATGTAAAAACTACCAACAGAGCTCGTCCCTGGCACCTTCGCTAGTGGAGTTGTGCATGGGGTGTGTTTGGAACATTTTGTCACCGCCCGACTCCAAAATTCAGCGGTTCCCCATCTCAGCCCAGAAAGCAGGTAGAACAACTTTTGTGGTGTCTTTCAGATGCCTACCAAGGTAGTGTAAAAACTATCAAGAGAACGCTTGTCTGGCACATTCCCCGGTGGAGTTGTGCATGGGGTGTCTTTGGAACATTTTGTCACCGGCCGAGTCCAAAATTCAGCGATTCCCCATCTCAGCCCAGAAAGCAGGTAGAACAACTTTTGTGGTGTCTTTCAGCTGCCTACCGGAGCAATGTAAAAACTACAGGAGAACTCCTGTCTGGCACCTTCCCCGGTGGAGTTGTGCATGGGGTGTGTTCGGAACATTTTGTCACCAGCCGAGTCCAAAATTCAGCGGTTCCCCATCTCAGCCCAGAAAGCAGGTAGAACAACTTTTGTGGTGCCTTTCAGCTGCCTACCAAGGTAGTGTAAAAACTACCAAGAGAACTCCTGCCTGGCACCTTCCCCGGTGGAGTTGTGCATGGGGTGTGTTTGGAACATTTTGTCACCGGCCGACTCCAAAATTCAGCGGTTCCCCATCTCAGCCCAGAAAGCAGGTAGAACAACTTTTGTGGTGTCTTTCAGATGCCTACCGGAGCAATGTAAAAACTACAGGAGAACTCCTGTCTGGCACCTTCCCCGGTGGAGTTGTGCATGGGGTGTGTTCGGAATATTTTGTCACCAGCCGAGTCCAAAAATTCAGCGGTTCCCCATCTCAGCCCAGAAAGCAGGTAGAACAACTTTTGTGGTGTCTTTCAAATGCCTACCAAGGTAGTGTAAAAACTACCAAGAGAACTCCTGCCTGGCACCTTCCCCGGTGGAGTTGTGCAGGGGGTGTGTTTGGAACATTTTGTCACCGGCCGAGTCCAAAAATTCAGCGGTTCCCCATCTCAGCCCAGAAAGCAGGTAGAACAACTTTTGTGGTGCCTTTCAGGTGCCTACCAAGGTAGTGTAAAAACTACCAGGAGAACTCCTGTCTGGCACCTTCGCTAGTGGAGTTGTGCATTGGGTGTGTTTGGAACATTTTGTCACCGGCCGACTCCAAAATTCAGCGGTTCCCCATCTCAGCCCAGAAAGCAGGTAGAACAACTTTTGTGGTGCCTTTCAGCTGCCTACCAAGGTAGTGTAAAAACTACTAAGAGAACTCCTGTCTGGCACCTTCCCCGGTGGAGTTGTGCAGGGGGTGTGTTTGGAACATTTTGTCACCGGCCGAGTCCAAAATTCAGCGGTTCCTCATCTCAGCCCAGAAAGCAGGTAGAACAACTTTTGTGGTGTCTTTCAGCTGCCTACCGGAGCAATGTAAAAACTACCAGGAGAACTCCTGTCTGGCACCTTCCCCGGTGGAGTTGTGCATGGGGTGTGTTTGGAACATTTTGTCACCAGCCGACTCCAAAATTCAGCGATTCCCCATCTCAGCCCAGAAAGCAGATAGAACAACTTTTGTGGTGTCCTTTTGATGCCTACCAGAGCAATCTAAAAACTACCAACAGAGCTCGTCCCTGGCACCTTCGCTAGTGGAGTTGTGCATGGGGTGTGTTTGGAACATTTTGTCACCGCCCGACTCCAAAATTCAGCGGTTCCCCATCTCAGCCCAGAAAGCAGGTAGAACAACTTTTGTGGTGCCTTTCAAATGCCTACCAAGGTAGTGTAAAAACTACCAAGAGAACTCCTGCCTGGCACCTTCCCCGGTGGAGTTGTGCATGGGGTGTGTTTGGAACATTTTGTCACCGGCCGAGTCCAAAATTCAGCGATTCCCCATCTCAGCCCAGAAAGCAGGTAGAACAACTTTTGTGGTGCCTTTCAGCTGCCTACCAAGGTAGTGTAAAAACTACTAAGAGAACTCCTGTCTGGCACCTTCCCCGGTGGAGTTGTGCAGGGGGTGTGTTTGGAACATTTTGTCACCGGCCGACTCCAAAATTCAGCGATTCCCCATCTCAGCCCAGAAAGCAGGTAGAACAACTTTTGTGGTGTCTTTCAGCTGCCTACCGGAGCAATGTAAAAACTACCAGGAGAACTCCTGTCTGGCACCTTCCCCGGTGGAGTTGTGCATGGGGTGTGTTCGGAACATTTTGTCACCAGCCGAGTCCAAAATTCAGCGGTTCCCCATCTCAGCCCAGAAAGCAGGTAGAACAACTTTTGTGGTGCCTTTCAGCTGCCTACCAAGGTAGTGTAAAAACTACCAGGAGAACTCCTGTCTGGCACCTTCCCCGGTGGAGTTGTGCAGGGGGTGTGTTTGGAACATTTTGTCACCGGCCGACTCCAAAATTCAGCTGTTCCCCATCTCAGCCCAGAAAGCAGGTAGAACAACTTTTGTGGTGTCTTTCAGATGCCTACCGGAGCAATGTAAAAACTACAGGAGAACTCCTGTCTGGCACCTTCCCCGGTGGAGTTGTGCATGGGGTGTGTTCGGAATATTTTGTCACCAGCCGAGTCCAAAAATTCAGCGGTTCCCCATCTCAGCCCAGAAAGCAGGTAGAACAACTTTTGTGGTGCCTTTCAGGTGCCTACCAAGGTAGTGTAAAAACTACCAGGAGAACTCCTGTCTGGCACCTTCGCTAGTGGAGTTGTGCATTGGGTGTGTTTGGAACATTTTGTCACCGGCCGACTCCAAAATTCAGCGGATCCCCATCTCAGCCCAGAAAGCAGGTAGAACAACTTTTGTGGTGCCTTTCAGCTGCCTACCAAGGTAGTGTAAAAACTACCAAGAGAACTCCTGTCTGGCACCTTCCCCGGTGGAGTTGTGCAGGGGGTGTGTTTGGAACATTTTGTCACCGGCCGAGTCCAAAATTCAGCGGTTCCTCATCTCAGCCCAGAAAGCAGGTAGAACAACTTTTGTGGTGTCTTTCAGCTGCCTACCGGAGCAATGTAAAAACTACCAGGAGAACTCCTGTCTGGCACCTTCCCCGGTGGAGTTGTGCATGGGGTGTGTTTGGAACATTTTGTCACCAGCCGAGTCCAAAATTCAGCGGTTCCCCATCTCAGCCCAGAAAGCAGGTAGAACAACTTTTGTGGTGCCTTTCAAATGCCTACCAAGGTAGTGTAAAAACTACCAAGAGAACTCCTGCCTGGCACCTTCCCCGGTGGAGTTGTGCATGGGGTGTCTTTGGAACATTTTGTCACCGGCCGAGTCCAAAATTCAGCGATTCCCCATCTCAGCCCAGAAAGCAGGTAGAACAACTTTTGTGGTGTCCTTTTGATGCCTACCGGAGCAATGTAAAAACTACCAACAGAGCTCGTCCCTGGCACCTTCGCTAGTGGAGTTGTGCATGGGGTGTATTTATTAAAATTTTGTCACCAGCCGACTCCAAAATTCAGCTGTTCCCCATCTCAGCCCAGAAAGCAGGTAGAACAACTTTTGTGGTGTCTTTTAGATGCCTACCAAGGTAGTGTAAAAACTATCAAGAGAACGCTTGTCTGGCACATTCCCCGGTGGAGTTGTGCATGGGGTGTCTTTGGAACATTTTGTCACCGGCCGAGTCCAAAATTCAGCGATTCCCCATCTCAGCCCAGAAAGCAGGTAGAACAACTTTTGTGGTGTCTTTCAGCTGCCTACCGGAGCAATGTAAAAACTACAGGAGAACTCCTGTCTGGCACCTTCCCCGGTGGAGTTGTGCATGGGGTGTGTTCGGAACATTTTGTCACCAGCCGAGTCCAAAATTCAGCGGTTCCCCATCTCAGCCCAGAAAGCAGGTAGAACAAGTTTTGTGGTGCCTTTCAGCTGCCTACCAAGGTAGTGTAAAAACTACTAAGAGAACTCCTGTCTGGCACCTTCCCCGGTGGAGTTGTGCAGGGGGTGTGTTTGGAACATTTTGTCACCGGCCGAGTCCAAAATTCAGCGGTTCCTCATCTCAGCCCAGAAAGCAGGTAGAACAACTGTTGTGGTGTCTTTCAGCTGCCTACCGGAGCAATGTAAAAACTACCAGGAGAACTCCTGTCTGGCACCTTCCCCGGTGGAGTTGTGCAGGGGGTGTGTTTGGAACATTTTGTCACCAGCCGAGTCCAAAATTCAGCGGTTCCCCATCTCAGCCCAGAAAGCAGGTAGAACAACTTTTGTGGTGCCTTTCAAATGCCTACCAAGGTAGTGTAAAAACTACCAAGAGAACTCCTGCCTGGCACCTTCCCCGGTGGAGTTGTGCATAGGGTGTCTTTGGAACATTTTGTCACCGGCCGAGTCCAAAATTCAGCGATTCCCCATCTCAGCCCAGAAAGCAGGTAGAACAACTTTTGTGGTGTCCTTTTGATGCCTACCGGAGCAATGTAAAAACTACCAACAGAGCTCGTCCCTGGCACCTTCGCTAGTGGAGTTGTGCATGGGGTGTGTTCGGAACATTTTGTCACCGGCCGAGTCCAAAATTCAGCGTTTCCCCATCTCAGCCCAGAAAGCAGGTAGAACAACTTTTGTGGTGCCTTTCAGGTGCCTACCAAGGTAGTGTAAAAACTACCAGGAGAACTCCTGTCTGGCACCTTCCCCGGTGGAGTTGTGCAGGGGGTGTGTTTGGAACATTTTGTCACCGGCCGAGTCCAAAATTCAGCGATTCCCCATCTCAGCCCAGAAAGCAGGTAGAACAACTTTTGTGCTGCCTTTCAGCTCCCTACCAAGGTAGTGTAAAATCTACCAAGAGAACTCCTGTCTGGCACCTTCCCCGGTGGAGTTGTGCATGGGGTGTCTTTGGAACATTTTGTCACCGGCCGAGTCCAAAATTCAGCGGTTCCCCATCTCAGCCCAGAAAGCAGGTAGAACAACTTTTGTGGTGTCTTTCAGGTGCCTACCGGAGCAATGTAAAAACTACAGGAGAACTCCTGTCTGGCACCTTCCCCGGTGGAGTTGTGCATGGGGTGTCTTTGGAACATTTTGTCACCAGCCGACTCCAAAATTCAGCGTTTCCCCATCTCAGCCCAGAAAGCAGGTAGAACAACTTTTGTGGTGTCTTTCAGATGCCTACCGGAGCAATGTAAAAACTACCAGGAGAACTCCTGTCTGGCACCTTCCCCGGTGGAGTTGTGCAGGGGGTGTGTTTGGAACATTTTGTCACCGGCCGAGTCCAAAATTCAGCGATTCCCCATCTCAGCCCAGAAAGCAGGTAGAACAACTTTTGTGGTGCCTTTCAGATGCCTACCAAGGTAGTGTAAAAACTACCAAGAGAACTCCTGCCTGGCACCTTCCCCGGTGGAGTTGTGCATGGGGTGTGTTTGGAACATTTTGTCACCGGCCGACTCCAAAATTCAGCGGTTCCCCATCTCAGCCCAGAAAGCAGGTAGAACAACTTTTGTGGTGCCTTTCAGCTGCCTACCAAGGTAGTGTAAAAACTACCAAGAGAACTCCTGTCTGGCACCTTCCCCGGTGGAGTTGTGCAGGGGGTGTGTTTGGAACATTTTGTCACCGGCCGAGTCCAAAATTCAGCGATTCCCCATCTCAGCCCAGAAAGCAGGTAGAACAACTTTTGTGGTGCCTTTCAGATGCCTACCAAGGTAGTGTAAAAACTACCAAGAGAACTCCTGCCTGGCACCTTCCCCGGTGGAGTTGTGCAGGGGGTGTCTTTGGAACATTTTGTCACCAGCCGAGTCCAAAATTCAGCGTTTCCCCATCTCAGCCCAGAAAGCAGGTAGAAAAACTTTTGTGCTGCCTTTCAGATGCCTACCAAGGTAGTGTAAAATCTACCAAGAGAACTCCTGTCTGGCACCTTCCCCGGTGGAGTTGTGCATGGGGTGTCTTTGGAACATTTTGTCACCGGCCGAGTCCAAAATTCAGCGATTCCCCATCTCAGCCCAGAAAGCAGGTAGAACAACTTTTGTGGTGCCTTTCAGGTGCCTACCAAGGTAGTGTAAAAACTACCAGGAGAACTCCTGTCTGGCACCTTCCCCGGTGGAGTTGTGCAGGGGGTGTGTTTGGAACATTTTGTCACCGGCCGAGTCCAAAATTCAGCGATTCCCCATCTCAGCCCAGAAAGCAGGTAGAACAACTTTTGTGCTGCCTTGCAGCTCCCTACCAAGGTAGTGTAAAATCTACCAGGAGAACTCCTGTCTGGCACCTTCCCCGGTGGAGTTGTGCATGGGGTGTCTTTGGAACATTTTGTCACTGGCCGAGTCCAAAATTCAGCGTTTCCCCATCTCAGCCCACAAAGCAGGTAGAACAACTTTTGTGGTGTCTTTCAGATGCCTACCGGAGCAATGTAAAAACTACCAGGAGAACTCCTGTCTGGCACCTTCCCCGGTGGAGTTGTGCATGGGGTGTGTTTGGAACATTTTGTCACCAGCCGACTCCAAAATTCAGCGGTTCCCCATCTCAGCCCAGAAAGCAGGTAGAACAACTTTTGTGGTGCCTTTCAAATGCCTACCAAGGTAGTGTAAAAACTACCAAGAGAACTCCTGCCTGGCACCTTCCCCGGTGGAGTTGTGCATGGGGTGTCTTTGGAACATTTTGTCACCGGCCGAGTCCAAAATTCAGCGATTCCCCATCTCAGCCCAGAAAGCAGGTAGAACAACTTTTGTGGTGTCTTTTTGATGCCTACCGGAGCAATGTAAAAACTACCAACAGAGCTCGTCCCTGGCACCTTCGCTAGTGGAGTTGTGCATGGGGTGTGTTTGGAACATTTTGTCACCGCCCGACTCCAAAATTCAGCGGTTCCCCATCTCAGCCCAGAAAGCAGGTAGAACAACTTTTGTGGTGTCTTTCAGATGCCTACCAAGGTAGTGTAAAAACTATCAAGAGAACGCTTGTCTGGCACATTCCCCGGTGGAGTTGTGCATGGGGTGTCTTTGGAACATTTTGTCACCGGCCGACTCCAAAATTCAGCGATTCCCCATCTCAGCCCAGAAAGCAGGTAGAACAACTTTTGTGGTGTCTTTCAGCTGCCTACCGGAGCAATGTAAAAACTACCAGGAGAACTCCTGTCTGGCACCTTCCCCGGTGGAGTTGTGCATGGGGTGTGTTCGGAACATTTTGTCACCAGCCGAGTCCAAAATTCAGCGGTTCCCCATCTCAGCCCAGAAAGCAGGTAGAACAACTTTTGTGGTGCCTTTCAGCTGCCTACCAAGGTAGTGTAAAAACTACCAGGAGAACTCCTGTCTGGCACCTTCCCCGGTGGAGTTGTGCAGGGGGTGTGTTTGGAACATTTTGTCACCGGCCGACTCCAAAATTCAGCGTTTCCCCATCTCAGCCCAGAAAGCAGGTAGAACAACTTTTGTGGTGTCTTTCAGATGCCTACCGGAGCAATGTAAAAACTACAGGAGAACTCCTGTCTGGCACCTTCCCCGGTGGAGTTGTGCATGGGGTGTGTTCGGAATATTTTGTCACCAGCCGAGTCCAAAAATTCAGCGGTTCCCCATCTCAGCCCAGAAAGCAGGTAGAACAACTTTTGTGGTGCCTTTCAGGTGCCTACCAAGGTAGTGTAAAAACTACCAGGAGAACTCCTGTCTGGCACCTTCGCTAGTGGAGTTGTGCATTGGGTGTGTTTGGAACATTTTGTCACCGGCCGACTCCAAAATTCAGCGGATCCCCATCTCAGCCCAGAAAGCAGGTAGAACAACTTTTGTGGTGTCTTTCAGATGCCTACCAAGGTAGTGTAAAAACTACTAAGAGAACTCCTGTCTGGCACCTTCCCCGGTGGAGTTGTGCAGGGGGTGTGTTTGGAACATTTTGTCACCGGCCGAGTCCAAAATTCAGCGGTTCCTCATCTCAGCCCAGAAAGCAGGTAGAACAACTTTTGTGGTGTCTTTCAGCTGCCTACCGGAGCAATGTAAAAACTACCAGGAGAACTCCTGTCTGGCACCTTCCCCGGTGGAGTTGTGCATGGGGTGTGTTTGGAACATTTTGTCACCAGCCGACTCCAAAATTCAGCGGTTCCCCATCTCAGCCCAGAAAGCAGGTAGAACAACTTTTGTGGTGCCTTTCAAATGCCTACCAAGGTAGTGTAAAAACTACCAAGAGAACTCCTGCCTGGCACCTTCCCCGGTGGAGTTGTGCATGGGGTGTCTTTGGAACATTTTGTCACCGGCCGAGTCCAAAATTCAGCGATTCCCCATCTCAGCCCAGAAAGCAGATAGAACAACTTTTGTGGTGCCTTTCAGCTGCCTACCAAGGTAGTGTAAAATCTACCAAGAGAACTCCTGTCTGGCACCTTCCCCGGTGGAGTTGTGCAGGGGGTGTGTTTGGAACATTTTGTCACCGGCCGACTCCAAAATTCAGCGGTTCCCCATCTCAGCCCAGAAAGCAGGTAGAACATCTTTTGTGGTGTCTTTTAGATGCCTACCAAGGTAGTGTAAAAACTATCAAGAGAACGCTTGTCTGGCACCTTCCCCGGTGGAGTTTTGCAGGGGGTGTGTTTGGAACATTTTGTCACCGGCCGAGTCCAAAATTCAGCGGTTCCCCATCTCAGCCCAGAAAGCAGGTAGAACAACTTTTGTGGTGTCTTTCAGATGCCTACCGGAGCAATGTAAAAACTACCAGGAGAACTCCTGTCTGGCACCTTCCCCGGTGGAGTTGTGCAGGGGGTGTGTTTGGAACATTTTGTCACCGGCCGAGTCCAAAATTCAGCGATTCCCCATCTCAGCCCAGAAAGCAGGTAGAACAACTTTTGTGGTGCCTTTCAGATGCCTACCAAGGTAGTGTAAAAACTACCAAGAGAACTCCTGCCTGGCACCTTCCCCGGTGGAGTTGTGCATGGGGTGTGTTTGGAACATTGTGTCACCGGCCGAGTCCAAAATTCAGCGGTTCCCCATCTCAGCCCAGAAAGCAGGTAGAACAACTTTTGTGGTGCCTTTCAGGTGCCTACCAAGGTAGTGTAAAAACTACCAGGAGAACTCCTGTCTGGCACCTTCCCCGGTGGAGCTGTGCAGGGGGTGTGTTTGGAACATTTTGTCACCGGCCGAGTCCAAAATTCAGCGATTCCCCATCTCAGCCCAGAAAGCAGGTAGAACAACTTTTGTGGTGTCTTTCAGATGCCTACCGGAGCAATGTAAAAACTACCAGGAGAACTCCTGTCTGGCACCTTCCCCGGTGGAGTTGTGCATGGGGTGTGTTTGGAACATTTTGTCACCGCCCGACTCCAAAATTCAGCGGTTCCCCATCTCAGCCCAGAAAGCAGGTAGAACAACTTTTGTGGTGTCTTTCAGATGCCTACCAAGGTAGTGTAAAAACTATCAAGAGAACGCTTGTCTGGCACATTCCCCGGTGGAGTTGTGCATGGGGTGTCTTTGGAACATTTTGTCACCGGCCGACTCCAAAATTCAGCGATTCCCCATCTCAGCCCAGAAAGCAGGTAGAACAACTTTTGTGGTGTCTTTCAGCTGCCTACCGGAGCAATGTAAAAACTACCAGGAGAACTCCTGTCTGGCACCTTCCCCGGTGGAGTTGTGCATGGGGTGTGTTCGGAACATTTTGTCACCAGCCGAGTCCAAAATTCAGCGGTTCCCCATCTCAGCCCAGAAAGCAGGTAGAACAACTTTTGTGGTGCCTTTCAGCTGCCTACCAAGGTAGTGTAAAAACTACCAGGAGAACTCCTGTCTGGCACCTTCCCCGGTGGAGTTGTGCAGGGGGTGTGTTTGGAACATTTTGTCACCGGCCGACTCCAAAATTCAGCGTTTCCCCATCTCAGCCCAGAAAGCAGGTAGAACAACTTTTGTGGTGTCTTTCAGATGCCTACCGGAGCAATGTAAAAACTACAGGAGAACTCCTGTCTGGCACCTTCCCCGGTGGAGTTGTGCATGGGGTGTGTTCGGAATATTTTGTCACCAGCCGAGTCCAAAAATTCAGCGGTTCCCCATCTCAGCCCAGAAAGCAGGTAGAACAACTTTTGTGGTGCCTTTCAGGTGCCTACCAAGGTAGTGTAAAAACTACCAGGAGAACTCCTGTCTGGCACCTTCGCTAGTGGAGTTGTGCATTGGGTGTGTTTGGAACATTTTGTCACCGGCCGACTCCAAAATTCAGCGGATCCCCATCTCAGCCCAGAAAGCAGGTAGAACAACTTTTGTGGTGTCTTTCAGATGCCTACCAAGGTAGTGTAAAAACTACTAAGAGAACTCCTGTCTGGCACCTTCCCCGGTGGAGTTGTGCAGGGGGTGTGTTTGGAACATTTTGTCACCGGCCGAGTCCAAAATTCAGCGGTTCCTCATCTCAGCCCAGAAAGCAGGTAGAACAACTTTTGTGGTGTCTTTCAGCTGCCTACCGGAGCAATGTAAAAACTACCAGGAGAACTCCTGTCTGGCACCTTCCCCGGTGGAGTTGTGCATGGGGTGTGTTTGGAACATTTTGTCACCAGCCGACTCCAAAATTCAGCGGTTCCCCATCTCAGCCCAGAAAGCAGGTAGAACAACTTTTGTGGTGCCTTTCAAATGCCTACCAAGGTAGTGTAAAAACTACCAAGAGAACTCCTGCCTGGCACCTTCCCCGGTGGAGTTGTGCATGGGGTGTCTTTGGAACATTTTGTCACCGGCCGAGTCCAAAATTCAGCGATTCCCCATCTCAGCCCAGAAAGCAGATAGAACAACTTTTGTGGTGCCTTTCAGCTGCCTACCAAGGTAGTGTAAAATCTACCAAGAGAACTCCTGTCTGGCACCTTCCCCGGTGGAGTTGTGCAGGGGGTGTGTTTGGAACATTTTGTCACCGGCCGACTCCAAAATTCAGCGGTTCCCCATCTCAGCCCAGAAAGCAGGTAGAACATCTTTTGTGGTGTCTTTTAGATGCCTACCAAGGTAGTGTAAAAACTATCAAGAGAACGCTTGTCTGGCACCTTCCCCGGTGGAGTTTTGCAGGGGGTGTGTTTGGAACATTTTGTCACCGGCCGAGTCCAAAATTCAGCGGTTCCCCATCTCAGCCCAGAAAGCAGGTAGAACAACTTTTGTGGTGCCTTTCAGGTGCCTACCAAGGTAGTGTAAAAACTACCAGGAGAACTCCTGTCTGGCACCTTCCCCGGTGGAGCTGTGCAGGGGGTGTGTTTGGAACATTTTGTCACCGGCCGAGTCCAAAATTCAGCGATTCCCCATCTCAGCCCAGAAAGCAGGTAGAACAACTTTTGTGGTGTCTTTCAGATGCCTACCGGAGCAATGTAAAAACTACCAGGAGAACTCCTGTCTGGCACCTTCCCCGGTGGAGTTGTGCATGGGGTGTGTTTGGAACATTTTGTCACCAGCCGACTCCAAAATTCAGCGGTTCCCCATCTCAGCCCAGAAAGCAGGTAGAACAACTTTTGTGGTGTCTTTCAGATGCCTACCGGAGCAATGTAAAAACTACAGGAGAACTCCTGTCTGGCACCTTCCCCGGTGGAGTTGTGCATGGGGTGTGTTTGGAACATTTTGTCACCGGCCGAGTCCAAAATTCAGCGTTTCCCCATCTCAGCCCAGAAAGCAGGTAGAACAACTTTTGTGGTGTCTTTCAGATGCCTACCGGAGCAATGTAAAAACTACCAGGAGAACTCCTGTCTGGCACCTTCCCCGGTGGAGTTGTGCAGGGGGTGTGTTTGGAACATTTTGTCACCGGCCGAGTCCAAAATTCAGCGATTCCCCATCTCAGCCCAGAAAGCAGGTAGAACAACTTTTGTGGTGCCTTTCAGATGCCTACCAAGGTAGTGTAAAAACTACCAAGAGAACTCCTGCCTGGCACCTTCCCCGGTGGAGTTGTGCATGGGGTGTGTTTGGAACATTGTGTCACCGGCCGAGTCCAAAATTCAGCGGTTCCCCATCTCAGCCCAGAAAGCAGGTAGAACAACTTTTGTGGTGTCTTTTAGATGCCTACCAAGGTAGTGTAAAAACTATCAATAGAACGCTTGTCTGGCACCTTCCCCGGTGGAGTTTTGATGGGGGTGTGTTTGGAACATTTTGTCACCGGCCGAGTCCAAAATTCAGCGGTTCCCCATCTCAGCCCAGAAAGCAGGTAGAACAACTTTTGTGGTGTCTTTCAGATGCCTACCGGAGCAATGTAAAAACTACCAGGAGAACTCCTGTCTGGCACCTTCCCCGGTGGAGTTGTGCAGGGGGTGTGTTTGGAACATTTTGTCACCGGCCGAGTCCAAAATTCAGCGATTCCCCATCTCAGCCCAGAAAGCAGGTAGAACAACTTTTGTGGTGCCTTTCAGGTGCCTACCAAGGTAGTGTAAAAACTACCAGGAGAACTCCTGTCTGGCACCTTCCCCGGTGGAGTTGTGCAGGGGGTGTGTTTGGAACATTTTGTCACCAGCCGAGTCCAAAATTCAGCGTTTCCCCATCTCAGCCCAGAAAGCAGGTAGAAAAACTTTTGTGCTGCCTTTCAGATGCCTACCAAGGTAGTGTAAAATCTACCAAGAGAACTCCTGTCTGGCACCTTCCCTGGTGGAGTTGTGCATGGGGTGTCTTTGGAACATTTTGTCACCGGCCGAGTCCAAAATTCAGCGATTCCCCATCTCAGCCCAGAAAGCAGGTAGAACAACTTTTGTGGTGCCTTTCAGGTGCCTACCAAGGTAGTGTAAAAACTACCAGGAGAACTCCTGTCTGGCACCTTCCCCGGTGGAGTTGTGCAGGGGGTGTGTTTGGAACATTTTGTCACCGGCCGAGTCCAAAATTCAGCGATTCCCCATCTCAGCCCAGAAAGCAGGTAGAACAACTTTTGTGCTGCCTTTCAGCTCCCTACCAAGGTAGTGTAAAATCTACCAAGAGAACTCCTGTCTGGCACCTTCCCCGGTGGAGTTGTGCATGGGGTGTCTTTGGAACATTTTGTCACTGGCCGAGTCCAAAATTCAGCTGTTCCCCATCTCAGCCCAGAAAGCAGGTAGAACAACTTTTGTGGTGTCTTTCAGATGCCTACCGGAGCAATGTAAAAACTACCAGGAGAACTCCTGTCTGGCACCTTCCCCGGTGGAGTTGTGCATGGGGTGTCTTTGGAACATTTTGTCACCGCCCGACTCCAAAATTCAGCGGTTCCCCATCTCAGCCCAGAAAGCAGGTAGAACAACTTTTGTGGTGTCTTTCAGATGCCTACCAAGGTAGTGTAAAAACTATCAAGAGAACGCTTGTCTGGCACATTCCCCGGTGGAGTTGTGCATGGGGTGTCTTTGGAACATTTTGTCACCGGCCGAGTCCAAAATTCAGCGATTCCCCATCTCAGCCCAGAAAGCAGGTAGAACAACTTTTGTGGTGTCTTTCAGCTGCCTACCGGAGCAATGTAAAAACTACCAGGAGAACTCCTGTCTGGCACCTTCCCCGGTGGAGTTGTGCATGGGGTGTGTTCGGAACATTTTGTCACCAGCCGAGTCCAAAATTCAGCGGTTCCCCATCTCAGCCCAGAAAGCAGGTAGAACAACTTTTGTGGTGCCTTTCAGCTGCCTACCAAGGTAGTGTAAAAACTACCAAGAGAACTCCTGCCTGGCACCTTCCCCGGTGGAGTTGTGCATGGGGTGTGTTTGGAACATTTTGTCACCGGCCGAGTCCAAAATTCAGCGATTCCCCATCTCAGCCCAGAAAGCAGGTAGAACAACTTTTGTGGTGCCTTTCAGGTGCCTACCAAGGTAGTGTAAAAATTACTAAGAGAACTCCTGTCTGGCACCTTCCCCGGTGGAGTTGTGCATGGGGTGTGTTTGGAACATTTTGTCACTGGCCGAGTCCAAAATTCAGCGTTTCCCCATCTCAGCCCAGAAAGCAGGTAGAACAACTTTTGTGGTGCCTTTCAGCTGCCTACCAAGGTAGTGTAAAAACTACCAGGAGAACTCCTGTCTGGCACCTTCCCCGGTGGAGTTGTGCATGGGGTGTGTTTGGAACATTTTGTCACCAGCCGACTCCAAAATTCAGCGTTTCCCCATCTCAGCCCAGAAAGCAGGTAGAACAACTTTTGTGGTGTCTTTCAGCTGCCTACCGGAGCAATGTAAAAACTACCAGGAGAACTCCTGTCTGGCACCTTCCCCGGTGGAGTTGTGCATGGGGTGTGTTCGGAACATTTTGTCACCAGCCGAGTCCAAAATTCAGCGGTTCCCCATCTCAGCCCAGAAAGCAGGTAGAACAACTTTTGTGGTGCCTTTCAGCTGCCTACCAAGGTAGTGTAAAAACTACCAGGAGAACTCCTGTCTGGCACCTTCCCCGGTGGAGTTGTGCATGGGGTGTGTTCGGAATATTTTGTCACCAGCCGAGTCCAAAAATTCAGCGGTTCCCCATCTCAGCCCAGAAAGCAGGTAGAACAACTTTTGTGGTGTCTTTCAAATGCCTACCGGAGCAATGTAAAAACTACCAGGAGAACTCCTGTCTGGCACCTTCCCCGGTGGAGTTGTGCATGGGGTGTGTTTGGAACATTTTGTCACCAGCCGACTCCAAAATTCAGCGGTTCCCCATCTCAGCCCAGAAAGCAGGTAGAAAAACATTTGTGGTGCCTTTCAAATGCCTACCAAGGTAGTGTAAAAACTACAAAGAGAACTCCTGCCTGGCACCTTCCCCGGTGGAGTTGTGCATGGGGTGTCTTTGGAACATTTTGTCACCGGCCGAGTCCAAAATTCAGCGATTCCCCATCTCAGCCCAGAAAGCAGATAGAACAACTTTTGTGGTGCCTTTCAGCTGCCTACCAAGGTAGTGTAAAATCTACCAAGAGAACTCCTGTCTGGCACCTTCCCCGGTGGAGTTGTGCAGGGGGTGTGTTTGGAACATTTTGTCACCGGCCGACTCCAAAATTCAGCGGTTCCCCATCTCAGCCCAGAAAGCAGGTAGAACATCTTTTGTGGTGTCTTTTAGATGCCTACCAAGGTAGTGTAAAAACTATCAATAGAACGCTTGTCTGGCACCTTCCCCGGTGGAGTTTTGCAGGGGGTGTGTTTGGAACATTTTGTCACCGGCCGAGTCCAAAATTCAGCGGTTCCCCATCTCAGCCCAGAAAGCAGGTAGAACAACTTTTGTGGTGTCTTTCAGATGCCTACCGGAGCAATGTAAAAACTACCAGGAGAACTCCTGTCTGGCACCTTCCCCGGTGGAGTTGTGCAGGGGGTGTGTTTGGAACATTTTGTCACCGGCCGAGTCCAAAATTCAGCGATTCCCCATCTCAGCCCAGAAAGCAGGTAGAACAACTTTTGTGGTGCCTTTCAGATGCCTACCAAGGTAGTGTAAAAACTACCAAGAGAACTCCTGCCTGGCACCTTCCCCGGTGGAGTTGTGCATGGGGTGTGTTTGGAACATTGTGTCACCGGCCGAGTCCAAAATTCAGCGTTTCCCCATCTCAGCCCAGAAAGCAGGTAGAACAACTTTTGTGGTGCCTTTCAGGTGCCTACCAAGGTAGTGTAAAAACTACCAGGAGAACTCCTGTCTGGCACCTTCCCCGGTGGAGCTGTGCATGGGGTGTGTTTGGAACATTTTGTCACCGGCCGAGTCCAAAATTCAGCGATTCCCCATCTCAGCCCAGAAAGCAGGTAGAACAACTTTTGTGCTGCCTTTCAGCTGCCTACCAAGGTAGTGTAAAAACTACCAGGAGAACTCCTGTCTGGCACCTTCCCCGGTGGAGTTGTGCATGGGGTGTGTTTGGAACATTTTGTCACCAGCCGACTCCAAAATTCAGCGGTTCCCCATCTCAGCCCAGAAAGCAGGTAGAACAACTTTTGTGGTGTCTTTCAGATGCCTACCGGAGCAATGTAAAAACTACAGGAGAACTCCTGTCTGGCACCTTCCCCGGTGGAGTTGTGCATGGGGTGTGTTTGGAACATTTTGTCACCGGCCGAGTCCAAAATTCAGCGTTTCCCCATCTCAGCCCAGAAAGCAGGTAGAACAACTTTTGTGGTGTCTTTCAGATGCCTACCGGAGCAATGTAAAAACTACCAGGAGAACTCCTGTCTGGCACCTTCCCCGGTGGAGTTGTGCAGGGGGTGTGTTTGGAACATTTTGTCACCGGCCGAGTCCAAAATTCAGCGATTCCCCATCTCAGCCCAGAAAGCAGGTAGAACAACTTTTGTGGTGCCTTTCAGATGCCTACCAAGGTAGTGTAAAAACTACCAAGAGAACTCCTGCCTGGCACCTTCCCCGGTGGAGTTGTGCATGGGGTGTGTTTGGAACATTGTGTCACCGGCCGACTCCAAAATTCAGCGGTTCCCCATCTCAGCCCAGAAAGCAGGTAGAACAACTTTTGTGGTGTCTTTCAGATGCCTACCAAGGTAGTGTAAAAACTATCAATAGAACGCTTGTCTGGCACCTTCCCCGGTGGAGTTTTGATGGGGGTGTGTTTGGAACATTTTGTCACCGGCCGAGTCCAAAATTCAGCGGTTCCCCATCTCAGCCCAGAAAGCAGGTAGAACAACTTTTGTGGTGTCTTTCAGATGCCTACCGGAGCAATGTAAAAACTACCAGGAGAACTCCTGTCTGGCACCTTCCCCGGTGGAGTTCTGCAGGGGGTGTGTTTGGAACATTTTGTCACCGGCCGAGTCCAAAATTCAGCGATTCCCCATCTCAGCCCAGAAAGCAGGTAGAACAACTTTTGTGGTGCCTTTCAGCTGCCTACCAAGGTAGTGTAAAATCTACCAAGAGAACTCCTGCCTGGCACCTTCCCCGGTGGAGTTGTGCATGGGGTGTCTTTGGAACATTGTGTCACCGGCCGACTCCAAAATTCAGCGGTTCCCCATCTCAGCCCAGAAAGCAGGTAGAACAACTTTTGTGGTGCCTTTCAGCTGCCTACCAAGGTAGTGTAAAAACTACCAAGAGAACTCCTGTCTGGCACCTTCCCCGGTGGAGTTGTGCATGGGGTGTGTTTGGAACATTTTGTCACCGGCCGACTCCAAAATTCAGCCGTTCCCCATCTCAGCCCAGAAAGCAGGTAGAACAACTTTTGTGGTGTCTTTCAGATGCCTACCGGAGCAATGTAAAAACTACCAGGAGAACTCCTGTCTGGCACCTTCCCCGGTGGAGTTGTGCAGGGGGTGTGTTTGGAACATTTTGTCACCGGCCGAGTCCAAAATTCAGCGATTCCCCATCTCAGCCCAGAAAGCAGGTAGAACAACTTTTGTGGTGCCTTTCAGGTGCCTACCAAGGTAGTGTAAAAACTACCAGGAGAACTCCTGTCTGGCACCTTCCCCGGTGGAGTTGTGCAGGGGGTGTCTTTGGAACATTTTGTCACCAGCCGAGTCCAAAATTCAGCGTTTCCCCATCTCAGCCCAGAAAGCAGGTAGAAAAACTTTTGTGCTGCCTTTCAGATGCCTACCAAGGTAGTGTAAAATCTACCAAGAGAACTCCTGTCTGGCACCTTCCCCGGTGGAGTTGTGCATGGGGTGTCTTTGGAACATTTTGTCACCGGCCGAGTCCAAAATTCAGCGATTCCCCATCTCAGCCCAGAAAGCAGGTAGAACAACTTTTGTGGTGCCTTTCAGGTGCCTACCAAGGTAGTGTAAAAACTACCAGGAGAACTCCTGTCTGGCACCTTCCCCGGTGGAGTTGTGCAGGGGGTGTGTTTGGAACATTTTGTCACCGGCCGAGTCCAAAATTCAGCGATTCCCCATCTCAGCCCAGAAAGCAGGTAGAACAACTTTTGTGCTGCCTTTCAGCTCCCTACCAAGGTAGTGTAAAATCTACCAAGAGAACTCCTGTCTGGCACCTTCCCCGGTGGAGTTGTGCATGGGGTGTCTTTGGAACATTTTGTCACTGGCCGAGTCCAAAATTCAGCTGTTCCCCATCTCAGCCCAGAAAGCAGGTAGAACAACTTTTGTGGTGTCTTTCAGATGCCTACCGGAGCAATGTAAAAACTACCAGGAGAACTCCTGTCTGGCACCTTCCCCGGTGGAGTTGTGCATGGGGTGTGTTTGGAACATTTTGTCACCGGCCGACTCCAAAATTCAGCGGTTCCCCATCTCAGCCCAGAAAGCAGGTAGAACAACTTTTGTGGTGTCTTTCAGATGCCTACCAAGGTAGTGTAAAAACTATCAAGAGAACGCTTGTCTGGCACATTCCCCGGTGGAGTTGTGCATGGGGTGTCTTTGGAACATTTTGTCACCGGCCGAGTCCAAAATTCAGCGATTCCCCATCTCAGCCCAGAAAGCAGGTAGAACAACTTTTGTGGTGTCTTTCAGCTGCCTACCGGAGCAATGTAAAAACTACCAGGAGAACTCCTGTCTGGCACCTTCCCCGGTGGAGTTGTGCAGGGGGTGTGTTTGGAACATTTTGTCACCGGCCGAGTCCAAAATTCAGCGGATCCCCATCTCAGCCCAGAAAGCAGGTAGAGCAACTTTTGTGGTGCCTTTCAGCTGCCTACCAAGGTAGTGTAAAAACTACCAAGAGAACTCCTGCCTGGCACCTTCCCCGGTGGAGTTGTGCATGGGGTGTGTTTGGAACATTTTGTCACCGGCCGAGTCCAAAATTCAGCGATTCCCCATCTCAGCCCAGAAAGCAGGTAGAACAACTTTTGTGGTGCCTTTCAGGTGCCTACCAAGGTAGTGTAAAAATTACTAAGAGAACTCCTGTCTGGCACCTTCCCCGGTGGAGTTGTGCATGGGGTGTCTTTGGAACATTTTGTCACTGGCCGAGTCCAAAATTCAGCGGTTCCCCATCTCAGCCCAGAAAGCAGGTAGAACAACTTTTGTGGTGTCTTTCAGATGCCTACCGGAGCAATGTAAAAACTACCAGGAGAACTCCTGTCTGGCACCTTCCCCGGTGGAGTTGTGCATGGGGTGTGTTTGGAACATTTTGTCACCAGCCGAGTCCAAAATTCAGCGTTTCCCCATCTCAGCCCAGAAAGCAGGTAGAACAACTTTTGTGGTGCCTTTCAGCTGCCTACCAAGGTAGTGTAAAAACTACCAGGAGAACTCCTGTCTGGCACCTTCCCCGGTGGAGTTGTGCAGGGGGTGTGTTTGGAACATTTTGTCACCAGCCGACTCCAAAATTCAGCGTTTCCCCATCTCAGCCCAGAAAGCAGGTAGAACAACTTTTGTGGTGCCTTTCAGCTGCCTACCAAGGTAGTGTAAAAACTACCAGGAGAACTCCTGTCTGGCACCTTCCCCGGTGGAGTTGTGCATGGGGTGTGTTTGGAACATTTTGTCACCAGCCGACTCCAAAATTCAGCGTTTCCCCATCTCAGCCCAGAAAGCAGGTAGAACAACTTTTGTGGTGTCTTTCAGATGCCTACCAAGGTAGTGTAAAAACTACCAGGAGAACTCCTGTCTGGCACCTTCCCCGGTGGAGTTGTGCATGGGGTGTGTTTGGAACATTTTGTCACCGGCCGAGTCCAAAATTCAGCGGTTCCCCATCTCAGCCCAGAAAGCAGGTAGAACAACTTTTGTCGTGTCTTTCAGATGCCTACCAAGGTAGTGTAAAAACTACCAGGAGAACTCCTGTCTGGCACCTTCCCCGGTGGAGTTGTGCATGGGGTGTGTTTGGAACATTTTGTCACCGGCCGAGTCCAAAATTCAGCGTTTCCCCATCTCAGCCCAGAAAGCAGGTAGAACAACTTTTGTGGTGCCTTTCAGCTGCCTACCAAGGTAGTGTAAAAACTACCAAGAGAACTCCTGTCTGGCACCTTCCCCGGTGGAGTTGTGCATGGGGTGTCTTTGGAACATTTTGTCACCGGCCGAGTCCAAAATTCAGCGGTTCCCCATCTCAGCCCAGAAAGCAGGTAGAAAAACTTTTGTGGTGCCTTTCAGCTGCCTACCGGAGCAATGTAAAAACTACCAGGAGAACTCCTGTCTGGCACCTTCCCCGGTGGAGTTGTGCATGGGGTGTGTTTGGAACATTTTGCCACCAGCCGACTCCAAAATTCAGCGGTTCCCCATCTCAGCCCACAAAGCAGGTACAACTTCTTTTCTTGTGCCTTTCAGCTTCCTACCAAGGTAGTGTAAAAACTACCAACAGAATTCGTTCCTGGCACCTTCCCCGGTGGAGTTGTGCAGGGGGTGTGTTTGGAACATTTTGTCACCGGCCGACTCCAAAATTCAGCAGTTCCCCATCTCAGCCCAGAAAGCAGGTAGAACAACTTTTGTGGTGTCTTTCAGATGCCTACCGGAGCAATGTAAAAACTACCAGGAGAACTCCTGTCTGGCACCTTCCCCGGTGGAGTTGTGCAGGGGGTGTGTTTGGAACATTTTGTCACCAGCCGACTCCAAAATTCAGCGGTTCCCCATCTCAGCCCAGAAAGCAGGTAGAACAACTTTTGTGGTGTCTTTCAGATGCCTACCAAGGTAGTGTAAAAACTACCAGGAGAACTCCTGTCTGGCACCTTCCCCGGTGGAGTTGTGCATGGGGTGTCTTTGGAACATTTTGTCACCAGCCGACTCCAAAATTCAGCGGTTCCCCATCTCAGCCCAGAAAGCAGGTAGAACAACTTTTGTGGTGCCTTTCAAATGCCTACCAAGGTAGTGTAAAAACTACTAAGAGAACTCCTGTCTGGCACCTTCCCCGGTGGAGTTGTGCATGGGGTGTGTTTGGAACATTTTGTCACCAGCCGAGTCCAAAATTCAGCGTTTCCCCATCTCAGCCCAGAAAGCAGGTAGAACAACTTTTGTGGTGCCTTTCAAATGCCTACCAAGGTAGTGTAAAAACTACCAAGAGAACTCCTGTCTGGCACCTTCCCCGGTGGAGTTGTGCATGGGGTGTGTTTGGAACATTTTGTCACCGGCCGAGTCCAAAATTCAGCGATTCCCCATCTCAGCCCCGAAAGCAGGTAGAACAACTTTTGTGGTGTCTTTCAGATGCCTACCAAGGTAGTGTAAAAACTACCAGGAGAACTCCTGTCTGGCACCTTCCCCGGTGGAGTTGTGCATGGGGTGTGTTTGGAACATTTTGTCACCAGCCGAGTCCAAAATTCAGCGTTTCCCCATCTCAGCCCAGAAAGCAGGTAGAACAACTTTTGTGGTGCCTTTCAGCTGCCTACCAAGGTAGTGTAAAAACTACCAAGAGAACTCCTGTCTGGCACCTTCCCCGGTGGAGTTGTGCATGGGGTGTGTTTGGAACATTTTGTCACCGGCCGACTCCAAAATTCAGCGGTTCCCCATCTCAGCCCAGAAAGCAGGAAGAACAACTTTTGTGGTGCCTTTCAAATGCCTACCAAGGTAGTGTAAAAACTACCAGGAGAACTCCTGTCTGGCACCTTCCCCGGTGGAGTTGTGCAGGGGGTGTGTTTGGAACATTTTGTCACCAGCCGACTCCAAAATTCAGCGGTTCCCCATCTCAGCCCAGAAAGCAGGTAGAACAACTTTTGTGGTGTCCTTTTGATGCCTACCGGAGCAATGTAAAAACTACCAACAGAGCTCGTCCCTGGCACCTTCGCTAGTGGAGTTGTGCATGGGGTGTGTTTGGAACATTTTGTCACCGCCCGACTCCAAAATTCAGCGGTTCCCCATCTCAGCCCAGAAAGCAGGTAGAACAACTTTTGTGGTGCCTTTCAGCTGCCTACCGGAGCAATGTAAAAACTACCAGGAGAACTCCTGTCTGGCACCTTCCCCGGTGGAGTTGTGCATGGGGTGTGTTCGGAACATTTTGTCACCAGCCGAGTCCAAAATTCAGCGGTTCCCCATCTCAGCCCAGAAAGCAGGTAGAACAACTTTTGTGGTGCCTTTCAGCTGCCTACCAAGGTAGTGTAAAAACTACCAAGAGAACTCCTGCCTGGCACCTTCCCCGGTGGAGTTGTGCATGGGGTGTGTTTGGAACATTTTGTCACCGGCCGAGTCCAAAATTCAGCGGTTCCCCATCTCAGCCCAGAAAGCAGGTAGAACAACTTTTGTGGTGCCTTTCAGGTGCCTACCAAGGTAGTGTAAAAACTACTAAGAGAACTCCTGTCTGGCACCTTCCCCGGTGGAGTTGTGCATGGGGTGTCTTTGGAACATTTTGTCACTGGCCGAGTCCAAAATTCAGCGGTTCCCCATCTCAGCCCAGAAAGCAGGTAGAACAACTTTTGTGGTGTCTTTCAGATGCCTACCGGAGCAATGTAAAAACTACCAGGAGAACTCCTGTCTGGCACCTTCCCCGGTGGAGTTGTGCATGGGGTGTGTTTGGAACATTTTGTCACCAGCCGACTCCAAAATTCAGCAATTCCCCATCTCAGCCCAGAAAGCAGGTAGAACAACTTTTGTGGTGCCTTTCAAATGCCTACCAAGGTAGTGTAAAAACTACCAAGAGAACTCCTGCCTGGCACCTTCCCCGGTGGAGTTGTGCATGGGGTGTGTTTGGAACATTTTGTCACCGGCCGAGTCCAAAATTCAGCGGTTCCCCATCTCAGCCCAGAAAGCAGGTAGAACAACTTTTGTGGTGCCTTTCAGCTGCCTACCAAGGTAGTGTAAAAACTACCAAGAGAACTCCTGCCTGGCACCTTCCCCGGTGGAGTTGTGCATGGGGTGTGTTTGGAACATTTTGTCACCGCCCGACTCCAAAATTCAGCGGTTCCCCATCTCAGCCCAGAAAGCAGGTAGAACAACTTTTGTGGTGTCTTTCAGATGCCTACCGGAGCAATGTAAAAACTACAGGAGAACTCCTGTCTGGCACCTTCCCCGGTGGAGTTGTGCATGGGGTGTGTTCGGAATATTTTGTCACCAGCCGAGTCCAAAAATTCAGCGGTTCCCCATCTCAGCCCAGAAAGCAGGTAGAACAACTTTTGTGGTGCCTTTCAAATGCCTACCAAGGTAGTGTAAAAACTACCAAGAGAACTCCTGCCTGGCACCTTCCCCGGTGGAGTTGTGCAGGGGGTGTGTTTGGAACATTTTGTCACCGGCCGAGTCCAAAATTCAGCGGTTCCCCATCTCAGCCCAGAAAGCAGGTAGAACAACTTTTGTGGTGCCTTTCAGCTGCCTACCAAGGTAGTGTAAAATCTACCAAGAGAACTCCTGTCTGGCACCTTCCCCGGTGGAGTTGTGCATGGGGTGTGTTCAGAATATTTTGTCACCAGCCGAGTCCAAAAATTCAGCGGTTCCCCATCTCAGCCCAGAAAGCAGGTAGAACAACTTTTGTGGTGTCTTTCAAATGCCTACCAAGGTAGTGTAAAAACTACCAAGAGAACTCCTGTCTGGCACCTTCCCCGGTGGAGTTGTGCAGGGGGTGTGTTTGGAACATTTTGTCACCGGCCGACTCCAAAATTCAGCGGTTCCCCATCTCAGCCCAGAAAGCAGGTAGAACAACTTTTGTGGTGCCTTTCAGGTGCCTACCAAGGTAGTGTAAAAACTACCAGGAGAACTCCTGTCTGGCACCTTCGCTAGTGGAGTTGTGCATTGGGTGTGTTTGGAACATTTTGTCACCGGCCGACTCCAAAATTCAGCGGTTCCCCATCTCAGCCCAGAAAGCAGGTAGAACAACTTTTGTGGTGTCTTTCAGATGCCTACCGGAGCAATGTAAAAACTACCAGGAGAACTCCTGTCTGGCACCTTCCCCGGTGGAGTTGTGCATGGGGTGTGTTTGGAACATTTTGTCACCGGCCGAGTCCAAAATTCAGCGATTCCCCATCTCAGCCCAGAAAGCAGGTAGAACAACTTTTGTGGTGCCTTTCAGGTGCCTACCAAGGTAGTGTAAAAACTACCAGGAGAACTCCTGTCTGGCACCTTCCCCGGTGGAGTTGTGCAGGGGGTGTGTTTGGAACATTTTGTCACCGGCCGAGTCCAAAATTCAGCGATTCCCCATCTCAGCCCAGAAAGCAGGTAGAACAACTTTTGTGCTGCCTTTCAGCTCCCTACCAAGGTAGTGTAAAATCTACCAGGAGAACTCCTGTCTGGCACCTTCCCCGGTGGAGTTGTGCAGGGGGTGTGTTTGGAACATTTTGTCACCAGCCGAGTCCAAAATTCAGCGGTTCCCCATCTCAGCCCAGAAAGCAGGTAGAACAACTTTTGTGGTGTCTTTCAGATGCCTACCGGAGCAATGTAAAAACTACCAGGAGAACTCCTGTCTGGCACCTTCCCCGGTGGAGTTGTGCAGGGGGTGTGTTTGGAACATTTTGTCACCGGCCGAGTCCAAAATTCAGCGATTCCCCATCTCAGCCCAGAAAGCAGGTAGAACAACTTTTGTGGTGCCTTTCAGCTGCCTACCAAGGTAGTGTAAAAACTACCAGGAGAACTCCTGTCTGGCACCTTCGCTAGTGGAGTTGTGCATTGGGTGTGTTTGGAACATTTTGTCACCGGCCGAGTCCAAAATTCAGCGTTTCCCCATCTCAGCCCAGAAAGCAGGTAGAACAACTTTTGTGGTGCCTTTCAGCTGCCTACCAAGGTAGTGTAAAAACTACCAAGAGAACTCCTGTCTGGCACCTTCCCCGGTGGAGTTGTGCATGGGGTGTGTTTGGAACATTTTGTCACCGGCCGAGTCCAAAATTCAGCGGTTCCCCATCTCAGCCCAGAAAGCAGGTAGAACAACTTTTGTGGTGCCTTTCAGGTGCCTACCAAGGTAGTGTAAAAACTACCAGGAGAACTCCTGTCTGGCACCTTCCCCGGTGGAGTTGTGCATGGGGTGTCTTTGGAACATTTTGTCACTGGCCGAGTCCAAAATTCAGCGGTTCCCCATCTCAGCCCAGAAAGCAGGTAGAACAACTTTTGTGGTGTCTTTCAGATGCCTACCGGAGCAATGTAAAAACTACCAGGAGAACTCCTGTCTGGCACCTTCCCCGGTGGAGTTGTGCATGGGGTGTGTTTGGAACATTTTGTCACCAGCCGACTCCAAAATTCAGTGATTCCCCATCTCAGCCCAGAAAGCAGGTAGAACAACTTTTGTGGTGCCTTTCAAATGCCTACCAAGGTAGTGTAAAAACTACCAAGAGAACTCCTGCCTGGCACCTTCCCCGGTGGAGTTGTGCATGGGGTGTCTTTGGAACATTTTGTCACCGGCCGAGTCCAAAATTCAGCGATTCCCCATCTCAGCCCAGAAAGCAGGTAGAACAACTTTTGTGGTGTCCTTTTGATGCCTACCGGAGCAATGTAAAAACTACCAGGAGAACTCCTGTCTGGCACCTTCGCTAGTGGAGTTGTGCATGGGGTGTGTTTGGAACATTTTGTCACCGGCCGACTCCAAAATTCAGCGGTTCCCCATCTCAGCCCAGAAAGCAGGTAGAACAACTTTTGTGGTGCCTTTCAGGTGCCTACCAAGGTAGTGTAAAAACTACCACGAAAACGCCTGTCTGGCACCTTCCCCGGTGGAGTTGTGCATGGGGTGTGTTTGGAACATTTTGTCACCGGCCGACTCCAAAATTCAGCGATTCCCCATCTCAGCCCAGAAAGCAGGTAGAACAACTTTTGTGCTGCCTTTCAGCTCCCTACCAAGGTAGTGTAAAATCTACCAAGAGAACTCCTGTCTGGCACCTTCCCCGGTGGAGTTGTGCAGGGGGTGTGTTTGGAACATTTTGTCACCGGCCGACTCCAAAATTCAGCGGTTCCCCATCTCAGCCCAGAAAGCAGGTAGAACAACTTTTGTGGTGTCTTTCAGATGCCTACCGGAGCAATGTAAAAACTACAGGAGAACTCCTGTCTGGCACCTTCCCCGGTGGAGTTGTGCATGGGGTGTGTTTGGAACATTTTGTCACCGGCCGAGTCCAAAATTCAGCGGTTCCCCATCTCAGCCCAGAAAGCAGGTAGAACAACTTTTGTGGTGTCTTTCAGATGCCTACCGGAGCAATGTAAAAACTACCAGGAGAACTCCTGTCTGGCACCTTCCCCGGTGGAGTTGTGCAGGGGGTGTGTTTGGAACATTTTGTCACCGGCCGAGTCCAAAATTCAGCGATTCCCCATCTCAGCCCAGAAAGCAGGTAGAACAACTTTTGTGGTGCCTTTCAGATGCCTACCAAGGTAGTGTAAAAACTACCAAGAGAATTCCTGCCTGGCACCTTCCCCGGTGGAGTTGTGCATGGGGTGTGTTTGGAACATTTTGTCACCGGCCGACTCCAAAATTCAGCGGTTCCCCATCTCAGCCCAGAAAGCAGGTAGAACAACTTTTGTGGTGCCTTTCAGCTGCCTACCAAGGTAGTGTAAAAACTACCAAGAGAACTCCTGTCTGGCACCTTCCCCGGTGGAGTTGTGCATGGGGTGTGTTTGGAACATTTTGTCACCGGCCGAGTCCAAAATTCAGCGGTTCCCCATCTCAGCCCAGAAAGCAGGTAGAACAACTTTTGTGGTGTCTTTCAGATGCCTACCGGAGCAATGTAAAAACTACCAACAGAACTCGTTTCTGGCACCTTCCCCGGTGGAGTTGTGCATGGGGTGTGTTTGGAACATTTTGTCACCGGCCGAGTCCAAAATTCAGCGATTCCCCATCTCAGCCCAGAAAGCAGGTAGAACAACTTTTGTGGTGCCTTTCAGGTGCCTACCAAGGTAGTGTAAAAACTACCAGGAGAACTCCTGTCTGGCACCTTCCCCGGTGGAGTTGTGCAGGGGGTGTCTTTGGAACATTTTGTCACCGGCCGACTCCAAAATTCAGCGTTTCCCCATCTCAGCCCAGAAAGCAGGTAGAAAAACTTTTGTGCTGCCTTTCAGATGCCTACCAAGGTAGTGTAAAATCTACCAAGAGAACTCCTGTCTGGCACCTTCCCCGGTGGAGTTGTGCATGGGGTGTCTTTGGAACATTTTGTCACCGGCCGAGTCCAAAATTCAGCGATTCCCCATCTCAGCCCAGAAAGCAGGTAGAACAACTTTTGTGGTGCCTTTCAGCTGCCTACCAAGGTAGTGTAAAAACTACCAGGAGAACTCCTGTCTGGCACCTTCCCCGGTGGAGTTGTGCAGGGGGTGTGTTTGGAACATTTTGTCACCGGCCGAGTCCAAAATTCAGCGATTCCCCATCTCAGCCCAGAAAGCAGGTAGAACAACTTTTGTGCTGCCTTGCAGCTCCCTACCAAGGTAGTGTAAAATCTACCAGGAGAACTCCTGTCTGGCACCTTCCCCGGTGGAGTTGTGCATGGGGTGTCTTTGGAACATTTTGTCACTGGCCGAGTCCAAAATTCAGCGGTTCCCCATCTCAGCCCAGAAAGCAGGTAGAACAACTTTTGTGGTGTCTTTCAGATGCCTACTGGAGCAATGTAAAAACTACCAGGAGAACTCCTGTCTGGCACCTTCCCCGGTGGAGTTGTGCATGGGGTGTGTTTGGAACATTTTGTCACCAGCCGACTCCAAAATTCAGCGGTTCCCCATCTCAGCCCAGAAAGCAGGTAGAACAACTTTTGTGGTGCCTTTCAAATGGCTACTAAGGTAGTGTAAAAACTACCAAGAGAACTCCTGCCTGGCACCTTCCCCGGTGGAGTTGTGCAGGGGGTGTCTTTGGAACATTTTGTCACCGGCCGAGTCCAAAATTCAGCGATTCCCCATCTCAGCCCAGAAAGCAGGTAGAACAACTTTTGTGGTGCCTTTCAGCTGCCTACCAAGGTAGTGTAAAAACTACCAGGAGAACTCCTGTCTGGCACCTTCGCTAGTGGAGTTGTGCATTGGGTGTGTTTGGAACATTTTGTCACCGGCCGACTCCAAAATTCAGCGGTTCCCCATCTCAGCCCAGAAAGCAGGTAGAACAACTTTTGTGGTGCCTTTCAGCTGCCTACCAAGGTAGTGTAAAAACTACCAGGAGAACTCCTGTCTGGCACCTTCCCCGGTGGAGTTGTGCAGGGGGTGTGTTTGGAACATTTTGTCACCGCCCGACTCCAAAATTCAGCGGTTCCCCATCTCAGCCCAGAAAGCAGGAAGAACAACTTTTGTGGTGCCTTTCAAATGCCTACCAAGGTAGTGTAAAAACTACCAGGAGAACTCCTGTCTGGCACCTTCCCCGGTGGAGTTGTGCATGGGGTGTGTTTGGAACATTTTGTCACCAGCCGAGTCCAAAATTCAGCGGTTCCCCATCTCAGCCCAGAAAGCAGGTAGAACAACTTTTGTGGTGCCTTTCAGGTGCCTACCAAGGTAGTGTAAAAACTACCAGGAGAACTCCTGTCTGGCACCTTCGCTAGTGGAGTTGTGCATTGGGTGTGTTTGGAACATTTTGTCACCGGCCGACTCCAAAATTCAGCGGTTCCCCATCTCAGCCCAGAAAGCAGGAAGAACAACTTTTGTGGTGCCTTTCAAATGGCTACTAAGGTAGTGTAAAAACTACCAAGAGAACTCCTGCCTGGCACCTTCCCCGGTGGAGTTGTGCAGGGGGTGTCTTTGGAACATTTTGTCACCGGCCGAGTCCAAAATTCAGCGATTCCCCATCTCAGCCCAGAAAGCAGGTAGAACAACTTTTGTGGTGCCTTTCAGCTGCCTACCAAGGTAGTGTAAAAACTACCAGGAGAACTCCTGTCTGGCACCTTCGCTAGTGGAGTTGTGCATTGGGTGTGTTTGGAACATTTTGTCACCGGCCGACTCCAAAATTCAGCGGTTCCCCATCTCAGCCCAGAAAGCAGGTAGAACAACTTTTGTGGTGCCTTTCAGCTGCCTACCAAGGTAGTGTAAAAACTACTAAGAGAACTCCTGTCTGGCACCTTCCCCGGTGGAGTTGTGCAGGGGGTGTGTTTGGAACATTTTGTCACCGGCCGACTCCAAAATTCAGCGGTTCCTCATCTCAGCCCAGAAAGCTGGTAGAACAACTTTTGTGGTGTCTTTCAGCTGCCTACCGGAGCAATGTAAAAACTACCAAGAGAACTCCTGTCTGGCACCTTCCCCGGTGGAGTTGTGCATGGGGTGTGTTTGGAACATTTTGTCACCAGCCGACTCCAAAATTCAGCGGTTCCCCATCTCAGCCCAGAAAGCAGGTAGAACAACTTTTGTGGTGCCTTTCAAATGCCTACCAAGGTAGTGTAAAAACTACAAAGAGAACTCCTGCCTGGCACCTTCCCCGGTGGAGTTGTGCATGGGGTGTCTTTGGAACATTTTGTCACCGGCCGAGTCCAAAATTCAGCGATTCCCCATCTCAGCCCAGAAAGCAGATAGAACAACTTTTGTGGTGCCTTTCAGCTGCCTACCAAGGTAGTGTAAAATCTACCAAGAGAACTCCTGTCTGGCACCTTCCCCGGTGGAGTTGTGCAGGGGGTGTGTTTGGAACATTTTGTCACCGGCCGACTCCAAAATTCAGCCGTTCCCCATCTCAGCCCAGAAAGCAGGTAGAACATCTTTTGTGGTGTCTTTTAGATGCCTACCAAGGTAGTGTAAAAACTATCAAGAGAACGCTTGTCTGGCACCTTCCCCGGTGGAGTTTTGCAGGGGGTGTGTTTGGAACATTTTGTCACCGGCCGAGTCCAAAATTCAGCGGTTCCCCATCTCAGCCCAGAAAGCAGGTAGAACAACTTTTGTGGTGTCTTTCAGATGCCTACCGGAGCAATGTAAAAACTACCAGGAGAACTCCTGTCTGGCACCTTCCCCGGTGGAGTTGTGCAGGGGGTGTGTTTGGAACATTTTGTCACCGGCCGAGTCCAAAATTCAGCGATTCCCCATCTCAGCCCAGAAAGCAGGTAGAACAACTTTTGTGCTGCCTTTCAGATGCCTACCAAGGTAGTGTAAAAACTACCAAGAGAACTCCTGCCTGGCACCTTCCCCGGTGGAGTTGTGCATGGGGTGTGTTTGGAACATTTTGTCACCGGCCGACTCCAAAATTCAGCGGTTCCCCATCTCAGCCCAGAAAGCAGGTAGAACAACTTTTGTGGTGCCTTTCAGGTGCCTACCAAGGTAGTGTAAAAACTACCAGGAGAACTCCTGTCTGGCACCTTCGCTAGTGGAGTTGTGCATGGGGTGTCTTTGGAACATTTTGTCACCGGCCGACTCCAAAATTCAGCGGTTCCCCATCTCAGCCCAGAAAGCAGGTAGAACAACTTTTGTGGTGTCTTTCAGATGCCTACCGGAGCAATGTAAAAACTACCAGGAGAACTCCTGTCTGGCACCTTCCCCGGTGGAGTTGTGCAGGGGGTGTGTTTGGAACATTTTGTCACCGGCCGAGTCCAAAATTCAGCGGTTCCCCATCTCAGCCCAGAAAGCAGGTAGAACAACTTTTGTGGTGTCTTTCAGATGCCTACCAAGGTAGTGTAAAAACTACCAAGAGAACTCCTGTCTGGCACCTTCCCCGGTGGAGTTGTGCAGGGGGTGTCTTTGGAACATTTTGTCACCGGCCGACTCCAAAATTCAGCGGTTCCCCATCTCAGCCCAGAAAGCAGGTAGAACAACTTTTGTGGTGCCTTTCAGGTGCCTACCAAGGTAGTGTAAAAACTACCAGGAGAACTCCTGTCTGGCACCTTCGCTAGTGGAGTTGTGCATTGGGTGTGTTTGGAACATTTTGTCACCGGCCGACTCCAAAATTCAGCGGTTCCCCATCTCAGCCCAGAAAGCAGGTAGAACTACTTTTGTGGTGCCTTTCAGCTGCCTACCAAGGTAGTGTAAAAACTACTAAGAGAACTCCTGTCTGGCACCTTCCCCGGTGGAGTTGTGCAGGGGGTGTGTTTGGAACATTTTGTCACCGGCCGAGTCCAAAATTCAGCGGTTCCCCATCTCAGCCCAGAAAGCAGGTAGAACAACTTTTGTGGTGTCTTTCAGCTGCCTACCGGAGCAATGTAAAAACTACCAGGAGAACTCCTGTCTGGCACCTTCCCCGGTGGAGTTGTGCATGGGGTGTGTTTGGAACATTTTGTCACCAGCCGACTCCAAAATTCAGCGGTTCCCCATCTCAGCCCAGAAAGCAGGTAGAACAACTTTTGTGGTGCCTTTCAAATGCCTACCAAGGTAGTGTAAAAACTACAAAGAGAACTCCTGCCTGGCACCTTCCCCGGTGGAGTTGTGCATGGGGTGTCTTTGGAACATTTTGTCACCGGCCGACTCCAAAATTCAGCGGTTCCCCATCTCAGCCCAGAAAGCAGGTAGAACAACTTTTGTGGTGCCTTTCAGCTGCCTACCAAGGTAGTGTAAAAACTACCAAGAGAACTCCTGTCTGGCACCTTCCCCGGTGGAGTTGTGCATGGGGTGTGTTTGGAACATTTTGTCACCGGCCGAGTCCAAAATTCAGCGTTTCCCCATCTCACCCCAGAAAGCAGGTAGAACAACTTTTGTGGTGTCTTTCAGATGCCTACCGGAGCAATGTAAAAAGTACAGGAGAACTCCTGTCTGGCACCTTCCCCGGTGGAGTTGTGCAGGGGGTGTGTTTGGAACATTTTGTCACCGGCCGAGTCCAAAATTCAGCGTTTCCCCATCTCAGCCCAGAAAGCAGGTAGAACAACTTTTGTGGTGTCTTTCAGATGCCTACCGGAGCAATGTAAAAACTACCAGGAGAACTCCTGTCTGGCACCTTCCCCGGTGGAGTTGTGCAGGGGGTGTGTTTGGAACATTTTGTCACCGGCCGAGTCCAAAATTCAGCGATTCCCCATCTCAGCCCAGAAAGCAGGTAGAACAACTTTTGTGGTGCCTTTCAGATGCCTACCAAGGTAGTGTAAAAACTACCAAGAGAACTCCTGCCTGGCACCTTCCCCGGTGGAGTTGTGCATGGGGTGTCTTTGGAACATTTTGTCACCGCCCGACTCCAAAATTCAGCGGTTCCCCATCTCAGCCCAGAAAGCAGGTAGAACAACTTTTGTGGTGTCTTTCAGATGCCTACCAAGGTAGTGTAAAAACTACCAAGAGAACTCCTGCCTGGCACCTTCCCCGGTGGAGTTGTGCATGGGGTGTGTTTGGAACATTTTGTCACCGGCCGAGTCCAAAATTCAGCGGTTCCCCATCTCAGCCCAGAAAGCAGGTAGAACAACTTTTGTGGTGCCTTTCAGGTGCCTACCAAGGTAGTGTAAAAACTACCAGGAGAACTCCTGTCTGGCACCTTCGCTAGTGGAGTTGTGCATGGGGTGTCTTTGGAACATTTTGTCACTGGCCGAGTCCAAAATTCAGCGGTTCCCCATCTCAGCCCAGAAAGCAGGTAGAACAACTTTTGTGGTGTCTTTCAGCTGCCTACCGGAGCAATGTAAAAACTACCAGGAGAACTCCTGTCTGGCACCTTCCCCGGTGGAGTTGTGCATGGGGTGTGTTTGGAACATTTTGTCACCAGCCGACTCCAAAATTCAGCGATTCCCCATCTCAGCCCAGAAAGCAGGTAGAACAACTTTTGTGCTGCCTTTCAAATGCCTACCAAGGTAGTGTAAAAACTACCAAGAGAACTCCTGCCTGGCACCTTCCCCGGTGGAGTTGTGCATGGGGTGTGTTTGGAACATTTTGTCACCGGCCGAGTCCAAAATTCAGCGATTCCCCATCTCAGCCCAGAAAGCAGGTAGAACAACTTTTGTGGTGTCCTTTTGATGCCTACCGGAGCAATGTAAAAACTACCAACAGAGCTCGTCCCTGGCCCCTTCGCTAGTGGAGTTGTGCATGGGGTGTGTTCGGAACATTTTGTCACCGGCCGACTCCAAAATTCAGCGGTTCCCCATCTCAGCCCAGAAAGCAGGTAGAACAACTTTTGTGGTGCCTTTCAGGTGCCTACCAAGGTAGTGTAAAAACTACCAGGAGAACTCCTGTCTGGCACCTTCCCCGGTGGAGTTGTGCAGGGGGTGTGTTTGGAACATTTTGTCACCGGCCGAGTCCAAAATTCAGCGATTCCCCATCTCAGCCCAGAAAGCAGGTAGAACAACTTTTGTGCTGCCTTTCAGCTCCCTACCAAGGTAGTGTAAAATCTACCAAGAGAACTCCTGTCTGGCACCTTCCCCGGTGGAGTTGTGCAGGGGGTGTGTTTGGAACATTTTGTCACCGGCCGAGTCCAAAATTCAGCGATTCCCCATCTCAGCCCAGAAAGCAGGTAGAACAACTTTTGTGCTGCCTTGCAGCTGCCTACCAAGGTAGTGTAAAATCTACCAGGAGAACTCCTGTCTGGCACCTTCCCCGGTGGAGTTGTGCATGGGGTGTCTTTGGAACATTTTGTCACTGGCCGAGTCCAAAATTCAGCGGTTCCCCATCTCAGCCCAGAAAGCAGGTAGAACAACTTTTGTGGTGTCTTTCAGATGCCTACCGGAGCAATGTAAAAACTACCAGGAGAACTCCTGTCTGGCACCTTCCCCGGTGGAGTTGTGCATGGGGTGTGTTTGGAACATTTTGTCACCAGCCGACTCCAAAATTCAGCGGTTCCCCATCTCAGCCCAGAAAGCAGGTAGAACAACTTTTGTGGTGCCTTTCAAATGCCTACCAAGGTAGTGTAAAAACTACCAAGAGAACTCCTGCCTGGCACCTTCCCCGGTGGAGTTGTGCAGGGGGTGTCTTTGGAACATTTTGTCACCGGCCGAGTCCAAAATTCAGCGATTCCCCATCTCAGCCCAGAAAGCAGGTAGAACAACTTTTGTGGTGTCCTTTTGATGCCTACCGGAGCAATGTAAAAACTACCAACAGAGCTCGTCCCTGGCACCTTCGCTAGTGGAGTTGTGCATGGGGTGTGTTTGGAACATTTTGTCACCGCCCGACTCCAAAATTCAGCGGTTCCCCATCTCAGCCCAGAAAGCAGGTAGAACAACTTTTGTGGTGTCTTTCAGATGCCTACCAAGGTAGTGTAAAAACTATCAAGAGAACGCTTGTCTGGCACATTCCCCGGTGGAGTTGTGCATGGGGTGTCTTTGGAACATTTTGTCAGCAGCCGAGTCCAAAATTCAGCGATTCCCCATCTCAGCCCAGAAAGCAGGTAGAACAAGTTTTGTGGTGTCTTTCAGCTGCCTACCGGAGCAATGTAAAAACTACCAGGAGAACTCCTGTCTGGCACCTTCCCCGGTGGAGTTGTGCATGGGGTGTGTTCGGAACATTTTGTCACCAGCCGAGTCCAAAATTCAGCGGTTCCCCATCTCAGCCCAGAAAGCAGGTAGAACAACTTTTGTGGTGCCTTTCAGCTGCCTACCAAGGTAGTGTAAAAACTACCAGGAGAACTCCTGTCTGGCACCTTCCGTGGTGGAGTTGTGCATGGGGTGTGTTTGGAACATTTTGTCACCAGCCGACTCCAAAATTCAGCGGTTCCCCATCTCAGCCCAGAAAGCAGGTAGAACAACTTTTGTGGTGCCTTTCAAATGCCTACCAAGGTAGTGTAAAAACTACAAAGAGAACTCCTGCCTGGCACCTTCCCCGGTGGAGTTGTGCATGGGGTGTCTTTGGAACATTTTGTCACCGGCCGACTCCAAAATTCAGCGGTTCCCCATCTCAGCCCAGAAAGCAGGTAGAACAACTTTTGTGGTGCCTTTCAGCTGCCTACCAAGGTAGTGTAAAAACTACCAAGAGAACTCCTGTCTGGCACCTTCCCCGGTGGAGTTGTGCATGGGGTGTGTTTGGAACATTTTGTCACCGGCCGAGTCCAAAATTCAGCGTTTCCCCATCTCACCCCAGAAAGCAGGTAGAACAACTTTTGTGGTGTCTTTCAGATGCCTACCGGAGCAATGTAAAAAGTACAGGAGAACTCCTGTCTGGCACCTTCCCCGGTGGAGTTGTGCAGGGGGTGTGTTTGGAACATTTTGTCACCGGCCGAGTCCAAAATTCAGCGTTTCCCCATCTCAGCCCAGAAAGCAGGTAGAACAACTTTTGTGGTGTCTTTCAGATGCCTACCGGAGCAATGTAAAAACTACCAGGAGAACTCCTGTCTGGCACCTTCCCCGGTGGAGTTGTGCAGGGGGTGTGTTTGGAACATTTTGTCACCGGCCGAGTCCAAAATTCAGCGATTCCCCATCTCAGCCCAGAAAGCAGGTAGAACAACTTTTGTGGTGCCTTTCAGATGCCTACCAAGGTAGTGTAAAAACTACCAAGAGAACTCCTGCCTGGCACCTTCCCCGGTGGAGTTGTGCATGGGGTGTCTTTGGAACATTTTGTCACCGCCCGACTCCAAAATTCAGCGGTTCCCCATCTCAGCCCAGAAAGCAGGTAGAACAACTTTTGTGGTGTCTTTCAGATGCCTACCAAGGTAGTGTAAAAACTACCAAGAGAACTCCTGCCTGGCACCTTCCCCGGTGGAGTTGTGCATGGGGTGTGTTTGGAACATTTTGTCACCGGCCGAGTCCAAAATTCAGCGGTTCCCCATCTCAGCCCAGAAAGCAGGTAGAACAACTTTTGTGGTGCCTTTCAGGTGCCTACCAAGGTAGTGTAAAAACTACCAGGAGAACTCCTGTCTGGCACCTTCGCTAGTGGAGTTGTGCATGGGGTGTCTTTGGAACATTTTGTCACTGGCCGAGTCCAAAATTCAGCGGTTCCCCATCTCAGCCCAGAAAGCAGGTAGAACAACTTTTGTGGTGTCTTTCAGCTGCCTACCGGAGCAATGTAAAAACTACCAGGAGAACTCCTGTCTGGCACCTTCCCCGGTGGAGTTGTGCATGGGGTGTGTTTGGAACATTTTGTCACCAGCCGACTCCAAAATTCAGCGATTCCCCATCTCAGCCCAGAAAGCAGGTAGAACAACTTTTGTGCTGCCTTTCAAATGCCTACCAAGGTAGTGTAAAAACTACCAAGAGAACTCCTGCCTGGCACCTTCCCCGGTGGAGTTGTGCATGGGGTGTGTTTGGAACATTTTGTCACCGGCCGAGTCCAAAATTCAGCGATTCCCCATCTCAGCCCAGAAAGCAGGTAGAACAACTTTTGTGGTGTCCTTTTGATGCCTACCGGAGCAATGTAAAAACTACCAACAGAGCTCGTCCCTGGCCCCTTCGCTAGTGGAGTTGTGCATGGGGTGTGTTCGGAACATTTTGTCACCGGCCGACTCCAAAATTCAGCGGTTCCCCATCTCAGCCCAGAAAGCAGGTAGAACAACTTTTGTGGTGCCTTTCAGGTGCCTACCAAGGTAGTGTAAAAACTACCAGGAGAACTCCTGTCTGGCACCTTCCCCGGTGGAGTTGTGCAGGGGGTGTGTTTGGAACATTTTGTCACCGGCCGAGTCCAAAATTCAGCGATTCCCCATCTCAGCCCAGAAAGCAGGTAGAACAACTTTTGTGCTGCCTTTCAGCTCCCTACCAAGGTAGTGTAAAATCTACCAAGAGAACTCCTGTCTGGCACCTTCCCCGGTGGAGTTGTGCAGGGGGTGTGTTTGGAACATTTTGTCACCGGCCGAGTCCAAAATTCAGCGATTCCCCATCTCAGCCCAGAAAGCAGGTAGAACAACTTTTGTGCTGCCTTGCAGCTGCCTACCAAGGTAGTGTAAAATCTACCAGGAGAACTCCTGTCTGGCACCTTCCCCGGTGGAGTTGTGCATGGGGTGTCTTTGGAACATTTTGTCACTGGCCGAGTCCAAAATTCAGCGGTTCCCCATCTCAGCCCAGAAAGCAGGTAGAACAACTTTTGTGGTGTCTTTCAGATGCCTACCGGAGCAATGTAAAAACTACCAGGAGAACTCCTGTCTGGCACCTTCCCCGGTGGAGTTGTGCATGGGGTGTGTTTGGAACATTTTGTCACCAGCCGACTCCAAAATTCAGCGGTTCCCCATCTCAGCCCAGAAAGCAGGTAGAACAACTTTTGTGGTGCCTTTCAAATGCCTACCAAGGTAGTGTAAAAACTACCAAGAGAACTCCTGCCTGGCACCTTCCCCGGTGGAGTTGTGCAGGGGGTGTCTTTGGAACATTTTGTCACCGGCCGAGTCCAAAATTCAGCGATTCCCCATCTCAGCCCAGAAAGCAGGTAGAACAACTTTTGTGGTGTCCTTTTGATGCCTACCGGAGCAATGTAAAAACTACCAACAGAGCTCGTCCCTGGCACCTTCGCTAGTGGAGTTGTGCATGGGGTGTGTTTGGAACATTTTGTCACCGCCCGACTCCAAAATTCAGCGGTTCCCCATCTCAGCCCAGAAAGCAGGTAGAACAACTTTTGTGGTGTCTTTCAGATGCCTACCAAGGTAGTGTAAAAACTATCAAGAGAACGCTTGTCTGGCACATTCCCCGGTGGAGTTGTGCATGGGGTGTCTTTGGAACATTTTGTCAGCAGCCGAGTCCAAAATTCAGCGATTCCCCATCTCAGCCCAGAAAGCAGGTAGAACAAGTTTTGTGGTGTCTTTCAGCTGCCTACCGGAGCAATGTAAAAACTACCAGGAGAACTCCTGTCTGGCACCTTCCCCGGTGGAGTTGTGCATGGGGTGTGTTCGGAACATTTTGTCACCAGCCGAGTCCAAAATTCAGCGGTTCCCCATCTCAGCCCAGAAAGCAGGTAGAACAACTTTTGTGGTGCCTTTCAGCTGCCTACCAAGGTAGTGTAAAAACTACCAAGAGAACTCCTGCCTGGCACCTTCCCCGGTGGAATTGTGCATGGGGTGTGTTTGGAACATTTTGTCACCGGCCGACTCCAAAATTCAGCGGTTCCCCATCTCAGCCCAGAAAGCAGGTAGAACAACTTTTGTGGTGTCTTTCAGATGCCTACCGGAGCAATGTAAAAACTACAGGAGAACTCCTGTCTGGCACCTTCCCCGGTGGAGTTGTGCATGGGGTGTGTTCGGAATATTTTGTCACCAGCCGAGTCCAAAAATTCAGCGGTTCCCCATCTCAGCCCAGAAAGCAGGTAGAACAACTTTTGTGGTGTCTTTCAAATGCCTACCAAGGTAGTGTAAAAACTACCAAGAGAACTCCTGCCTGGCACCTTCCCCGGTGGAGTTGTGCAGGGGGTGTGTTTGGAACATTTTGTCACCGGCCGAGTCCAAAAATTCAGCGGTTCCCCATCTCAGCCCAGAAAGCAGGTAGAACAACTTTTGTGGTGCCTTTCAGGTGCCTACCAAGGTAGTGTAAAAACTACCAGGAGAACTCTTGTCTGGCACCTTCCCCGGTGGAGTTGTGCAGGGGGTGTGTTTGGAACATTTTGTCACCGGCCGAGTCCAAAATTCAGCGATTCCCCATCTCAGCCCAGAAAGCAGGTAGAACAACTTTTGTGGTGTCTTTCAAATGCCTACCAAGGTAGTGTAAAAACTACTAAGAGAACTCCTGTCTGGCACCTTCCCCGGTGGAGTTGTGCAGGGGGTGTGTTTGGAACATTTTGTCACCGGCCGAGTCCAAAATTCAGCGGTTCCTCATCTCAGCCCAGAAAGCAGGTAGAACAACTTTTGTGGTGTCTTTCAGCTGCCTACCGGAGCAATGTAAAAACTACCAGGAGAACTCCTGTCTGGCACCTTCCCCGGTGGAGTTGTGCATGGGGTGTGTTTGGAACATTTTGTCACCAGCCGACTCCAAAATTCAGCGGTTCCCCATCTCAGCCCAGAAAGCAGGTAGAACAACTTTTGTGGTGCCTTTCAAATGCCTACCAAGGTAGTGTAAAAACTACCAAGAGAACTCGTTTCTGGCACCTTCCCCGGTGGAGTTGTGCATAGGGTGTCTTTGGAACATTTTGTCACCGGCCGAGTCCAAAATTCAGCGATTCCCCATCTCAGCCCAGAAAGCAGATAGAACAACTTTTGTGGTGTCCTTTTGATGCCTACCGGAGCAATGTAAAAACTACCAACAGAGCTCGTCCCTGGCACCTTCGCTAGTGGAGTTGTGCATGGGGTGTGTTCGGAACATTTTGTCACCGGCCGACTCCAAAATTCAGCGGTTCCCCATCTCAGCCCAGAAAGCAGGTAGAACAACTTTTGTGGTGCCTTTCAGCTGCCTACCAAGGTAGTGTAAAAACTACCAGGAGAACTCCTGTCTGGCACCTTCCCCGGTGGAGTTGTGCAGGGGGTGTGTTTGGAACATTTTGTCACCGGCCGAGTCCAAAATTCAGCGATTCCCCATCTCAGCCCAGAAAGCAGGTAGAACAACTTTTGTGCTGCCTTTCAGCTCCCTACCAAGGTAGTGTAAAATCTACCAAGAGAACTCCTGTCTGGCACCTTCCCCGGTGGAGTTGTGCAGGGGGTGTGTTTGGAACATTTTGTCACCGGCCGACTCCAAAATTCAGCGGTTCCCCATCTCAGCCCAGAAAGCAGGTAGAACAACTTTTGTGGTGTCTTTCAGCTGCCTACCGGAGCAATGTAAAAACTACCAGGAGAACTCCTGTCTGGCACCTTCCCCGGTGGAGTTGTGCATGGGGTGTGTTTGGAACATTTTGTCACCAGCCGACTCCAAAATTCAGCGGTTCCCCATCTCAGCCCAGAAAGCAGGTAGAACAACTTTTGTGGTGCCTTTCAAATGCCTACCAAGGTAGTGTAAAAACTACAAAGAGAACTCCTGCCTGGCACCTTCCCCGGTGGAGTTGTGCATAGGGTGTCTTTGGAACATTTTGTCACCGGCCGAGTCCAAAATTCAGCGATTCCCCATCTCAGCCCAGAAAGCAGATAGAACAACTTTTGTGGTGTCCTTTTGATGCCTACCGGAGCAATGTAAAAACTACCAACAGAGCTCGTCCCTGGCACCTTCGCTAGTGGAGTTGTGCATGGGGTGTGTTCGGAACATTTTGTCACCGGCCGACTCCAAAATTCAGCGGTTCCCCATCTCAGCCCAGAAAGCAGGTAGAACAACTTTTGTGGTGCCTTTCAGCTGCCTACCAAGGTAGTGTAAAAACTACCAGGAGAACTCCTGTCTGGCACCTTCCCCGGTGGAGTTGTGCAGGGGGTGTGTTTGGAACATTTTGTCACCGGCCGAGTCCAAAATTCAGCGATTCCCCATCTCAGCCCAGAAAGCAGGTAGAACAACTTTTGTGCTGCCTTTCAGCTCCCTACCAAGGTAGTGTAAAATCTACCAGGAGAACTCCTGTCTGGCACCTTCCCCGGTGGAGTTGTGCATGGGGTGTCTTTGGAACATTTTGTCACCGGCCGACTCCAAAATTCAGCGGTTCCCCATCTCAGCCCAGAAAGCAGGTAGAACAACTTTTGTGGTGTCCTTTTGATGCCTACCGGAGCAATGTAAAAACTACCAACAGAGCTCGTCCCTGGCACCTTCGCTAGTGGAGTTGTGCATGGGGTGTGTTTGGAACATTTTGTCACCGCCCGACTCCAAAATTCAGCGGTTCCCCATCTCAGCCCAGAAAGCAGGTAGAACAACTTTTGTGGTGTCTTTCAGATGCCTACCAAGGTAGTGTAAAAACTACCAAGAGAACTCCTGCCTGGCACCTTCCCCGGTGGAGTTGTGCATGGGGTGTCTTTGGAACATTTTGTCACCGGCCGACTCCAAAATTCAGCGGTTCCCCATCTCAGCCCAGAAAGCAGGTAGAACAACTTTTGTGGTGCCTTTCAGCTGCCTACCAAGGTAGTGTAAAAACTACTAAGAGAACTCCTGTCTGGCACCTTCCCCGGTGGAGTTGTGCAGGGGGTGTGTTTGGAACATTTTGTCACCGGCCGAGTCCAAAATTCAGCGATTCCCCATCTCAGCCCAGAAAGCAGGTAGAACAACTTTTGTGGTGTCTTTCAAATGCCTACCAAGGTAGTGTAAAAACTACCAAGAGAACTCCTGCCTGGCACCTTCCCCGGTGGAGTTGTGCAGGGGGTGTGTTTGGAACATTTTGTCACCGGCCGACTCCAAAATTCAGCGATTCCCCATCTCAGCCCAGAAAGCAGGTAGAACAACTTTTGTGGTGCCTTTCAGCTGCCTACCAAGGTAGTGTAAAAACTACCAAGAGAACTCCTGCCTGGCACCTTCCCCGGTGGAGTTGTGCATGGGGTGTCTTTGGAACATTTTGTCACCGGCCGAGTCCAAAATTCAGCGATTCCCCATCTCAGCCCAGAAAGCAGGTAGAACAACTTTTGTGGTGTCCTTTTGATGCCTACCGGAGCAATGTAAAAACTACCAACAGAGCTCGTCCCTGGCACCTTCGCTAGTGGAGTTGTGCATGGGGTGTGTTTGGAACATTTTGTCACCGCCCGACTCCAAAATTCAGCGGTTCCCCATCTCAGCCCAGAAAGCAGGTAGAACAACTTTTGTGGTGTCTTTCAGATGCCTACCAAGGTAGTGTAAAAACTACCAAGAGAACTCCTGCCTGGCACCTTCCCCGGTGGAGTTGTGCATGGGGTGTGTTTGGAACATTTTGTCACAGGCCGACTCCAAAATTCAGCGGTTCCCCATCTCAGCCCAGAAAGCAGGTAGAACAACTTTTGTGGTGCCTTTTAGCTGCCTACCAAGGTAGTGTAAAAACTACTAAGAGAACTCCTGTCTGGCACCTTCCCCGGTGGAGTTGTGCAGGGGGTGTGTTTGGAACATTTTGTCACCGGCCGAGTCCAAAATTCAGCGATTCCCCATCTCAGCCCAGAAAGCAGGTAGAACAACTTTTGTGGTGTCTTTCAAATGCCTACCAAGGTAGTGTAAAAACTACCAAGAGAACTCCTGCCTGGCACCTTCCCCGGTGGAGTTGTGCATGGGGTGTCTTTGGAACATTTTGTCACCGGCCGACTCCAAAATTCAGCGATTCCCCATCTCAGCCCAGAAAGCAGGTAGAACAACTTTTGTGGTGCCTTTCAGCTGCCTACCGGAGCAATGTAAAAACTACCAGGAGAACTCCTGTCTGGCACCTTCCCCGGTGGAGTTGTGCATGGGGTGTGTTTGGAACATTTTGTCACCGCCCGACTCCAAAATTCAGCGGTTCCCCATCTCAGCCCAGAAAGCAGGTAGAACAACTTTTGTGGTGCCTTTCAGGTGCCTACCAAGGTAGTGTAAAAACTACTAAGAGAACTCCTGTCTGGCACCTTCCCCGGTGGAGTTGTGCAGGGGGTGTGTTTGGAACATTTTGTCACCGGCCGACTCCAAAATTCAGCGTTTCCCCATCTCAGCCCAGAAAGCAGGTAGAACAACTTTTGTGGTGTCTTTCAGATGCCTACCGGAGCAATGTAAAAACTACAGGAGAACTCCTGTCTGGCACCTTCCCCGGTGGAGTTGTGCATGGGGTGTGTTCGGAATATTTTGTCACCAGCCGAGTCCAAAAATTCAGAGGTTCCCCATCTCAGCCCAGAAAGCAGGTAGAACAACTTTTGTGGTGTCTTTCAAATGCCTACCAAGGTAGTGTAAAAACTACCAAGAGAACTCCTGCCTGGCACCTTCCCCGGTGGAGTTGTGCAGGGGGTGTGTTTGGAACATTTTGTCACCGGCCGAGTCCAAAAATTCAGCAGTTCCCCATCTCAGCCCAGAAAGCAGGTAGAACAACTTTTGTGGTGCCTTTCAGGTGCCTACCAAGGTAGTGTAAAAACTACCAGGAGAACTCCTGTCTGGCACCTTCGCTAGTGGAGTTGTGCATGGGGTGTGTTCGGAACATTTTGTCACCGGCCGACTCCAAAATTCAGCGGATCCCCATCTCAGCCCAGAAAGCAGGTAGAACAACTTTTGTGGTGCCTTTCAGCTGCCTACCAAGGTAGTGTAAAAACTACCAAGAGAACTCCTGTCTGGCACCTTCCCCGGTGGAGTTGTGCAGGGGGTGTGTTTGGAACATTTTGTCACCGGCCGAGTCCAAAATTCAGCGGTTCCTCATCTCAGCCCAGAAAGCAGGTAGAACAACTTTTGTGGTGTCTTTCAGCTGCCTACTGGAGCAATGTAAAAACTACCAGGAGAACTCCGGTCTGGCACCTTCCCCGGTGGAGTTGTGCATGGGGTGTGTTTGGAACATTTTGTCACCAGCCGACTCCAAAATTCAGCGGTTCCCCATCTCAGCCCAGAAAGCAGGTAGAACAACTTTTGTGGTGCCTTTCAAATGCCTACCAAGGTAGTGTAAAAACTACCAAGAGAACTCCTGCCTGGCACCTTCCCCGGTGGAGTTGTGCATGGGGTGTCTTTGGAACATTTTGTCACCGGCCGAGTCCAAAATTCAGCGATTCCCCATCTCAGCCCAGAAAGCAGGTAGAACAACTTTTGTGGTGTCCTTTTGATGCCTACCGGAGCAATGTAAAAACTACCAACACAGCTCGTCCCTGGCACCTTCGCTAGTGGAGTTGTGCATGGGGTGTGTTTGGAACATTTTGTCACCGCCCGACTCCAAAATTCAGCGGTTCCCCATCTCAGCCCAGAAAGCAGGTAGAACAACTTTTGTGGTGTCTTTCAGATGCCTACCAAGGTAGTGTAAAAACTATCAAGAGAACGCTTGTCTGGCACATTCCCCGGTGGAGTTGTGCATGGGGTGTCTTTGGAACATTTTGTCACCGGCCGAGTCCAAAATTCAGCAATTCCCCATCTCAGCCCAGAAAGCAGGTAGAACAACTTTTGTGGTGTCTTTCAGCTGCCTACCGGAGCAATGTAAAAACTACAGGAGAACTCCTGTCTGGCACCTTCCCCGGTGGAGTTGTGCATGGGGTGTGTTCGGAACATTTTGTCACCAGCCGAGTCCAAAATTCAGCGGTTCCCCATCTCAGCCCAGAAAGCAGGTAGAACAACTTTTGTGGTGCCTTTCAGCTGCCTACCAAGGTAGTGTAAAAACTACCAAGAGAACTCCTGTCTGGCACCTTCCCCGGTGGAGTTGTGCAGGGGGTGTGTTTGGAACATTTTGTCACCGGCCGACTCCAAAATTCAGCGGTTCCCCATCTCAGCCCAGAAAGCAGGGTAGAACAACTTTTGTGGTGTCTTTCAGATGCCTACCGGAGCAATGTAAAAACTACAGGAGAACTCCTGTCTGGCACCTTCCCCGGTGGAGTTGTGCATGGGGTGTGTTCGGAATATTTTGTCACCAGCCGAGTCCAAAAATTCAGCGGTTCCCCATCTCAGCCCAGAAAGCAGGTAGAACAACTTTTGTGGTGTCTTTCAAATGCCTACCAAGGTAGTGTAAAAACTACTAAGAGAACTCCTGCCTGGCACCTTCCCCGGTGGAGTTGTGCAGGGGGTGTGTTTGGAACATTTTGTCACCGGCCAAGTCCAAAAATTCAGCGGTTCCCCATCTCAGCCCAGAAAGCAGGTAGAACAACTTTTTGTGGTGCCTTTCAGGTGCCTACCAAGGTAGTGTAAAAACTACCAGGAGAACTCCTGTCTGGCACCTTCGCTAGTGGAGTTGTGCATGGGGTGTGTTCGGAAACATTTTGTCACCGGCCGACTCCAAAATTCAGCGGATCCCCATCTCAGCCAGAAAGCAGGTAGAACAACTTTTGTGGTGCCTTTCAGCTGCCTACCCAAGGTAGTGTAAAAACTACCAAGAGAACTCCTGTCTGGCACCTTCCCCGGTGGAGTTGTGCAGGGGGTGTGTTTGGAACATTTTGTCACCGGCCGAGTCCAAAATTCAGCGGTTCCTCATCTCAGCCCAGAAAGCAGGTAGAACAACTTTTGTGGTGTCTTTCAGCTGCCTACTGGAGCAATGTAAAAACTACCAGGAGAACTCCGGTCTGGCACCTTCCCCGGTGGAGTTGTGCATGGGGTGTGTTTGGAACATTTTGTCACCAGCCGACTCCAAAATTCAGCGGTTCCCCATCTCAGCCCAGAAAGCAGGTAAAACAACTTTTGTGGTGCCTTTCAAATGCCTACCAAGGTAGTGTAAAAACTACCAAGAGAACTCCTGCCTGGCACCTTCCCCGGTGGAGTTGTGCATGGGGTGTCTTTGGAACATTTTGTCACGGCCGAGTCCAAAATTCAGCGATTCCCCATCTCAGCCCAGAAAGCAGGTTAGAACAACTTTTTGTGGTGTCCTTTTGATGCCTACCGGAGCAATGTAAAAACTACCAACACAGCTCGTCCCTGGCACCTTCGCTAGTGGAGTTGTGCATGGGGTGTGTTTGGAACATTTTGTCACCGCCCGACTCCAAAATTCAGCGGTTCCCCATCTCAGCCCAGAAAGCAGGTAGAACAACTTTTGTGGTGTCTTTCAGATGCCTACCAAGGTAGTGTAAAAAACTATCAAGAGAACGCTTGTCTGGCACATTCCCCGGTGGAGTTGTGCAGGGGGTGTGTTTGGAACATTTTGTCACCGGCCGAGTCCAAAATTCAGCGATTCCCCATCCTCAGCCCAGAAAGCAGGTAGAACAACTTTTGTGGTGTCTTTCAAATGCCTACCAAGGTAGTGTAAAAACTACCAAGAGAACTCCTGCCTGGCACCTTCCCCGGTGGAGTTGTGCAGGGGGTGTGTTTGGAACATTTTGTCACCGGCCGACTCCAAATTCAGCGATTCCCCATCTCAGCCCAGAAAGCAGGTAGAACAACTTTTGTGGTGCCTTTCAGCTGCCTACCAAGGTAGTGTAAAAACTACCAAGAGAACTCCTGCCTGGCACCTTCCCCGGTGGAGTTGTGCATGGGGTGTCTTTGGAACATTTTGTCACCGGCCGAGTCCAAAATTCAGCGATTCCCCATCTCAGCCCAGAGAAGCAGGTAGAACAACTTTTGTGGTGTCCTTTTGATGCCTACCGGAGCAATGTAAAAACTACCAACAGAGCTCGTCCCTGGCACCTTCGCTAGTGGAGTTGTGCATGGGGTGTGTTTGGAACATTTTGTCACCGCCCGACTCCAAAATTCAGCGGTTCCCCATCTCAGCCCAGAAAGCAGGTAGAACAACTTTTGTGGTGTCTTTCAGATGCCTACCAAGGTAGTGTAAAAACTACCAAGAGAACTCCTGCCTGGCACCTTCCCGGTGGAGTTGTGCATGGGTGTGTTTGGAACATTTTGTCACAGGCCGACTCCAAAATTCAGCGGTTCCCCATCTCAGCCCAGAAAGCAGGTAGAACAACTTTTGTGGTGCCTTTTAGCAGCCTACCAAGGTAGTGTAAAAACTACTAAGAGAACTCCTGTCTGGCACCTTCCCCGGTGGAGTTGTGCAGGGGGTGTGTTTGGAACATTTTGTCACCGGCGAGTCCAAAATTCAGCGATTCCCCATCTCAGCCCAGAAAGCAGGTAGAACAACTTTTTGTGGTTGTCTTTCAAATGCCTACCAAGGTAGTGTAAAAACTACCAAGAGAACTCCTGCCTGGCACCTTCCCCGGTGGAGTTGTGCATGGGGTGTCTTTGGAACATTTTGTCACCGGCCGACTCCAAAATTCAGCGATTCCCCATCTCAGCCCAGAAAGCAGGTAGAACAACTTTTGTGGTGCCTTTCAGCTGCCTACCGGAGCAATGTAAAAACTTACCAGGAGAACTCCTGTCTGGCACCTTCCCCGGTGGAGTTGTGCATGGGGTGTGTTTGGAACATTTTGTCACCGCCCGACTCCAAAATTCAGCGGTTCCCCATCTCAGCCCAGAAAGCAGGTAGAACAACTTTTGTGGTGCCTTTCAGGTGCCTACCAAGGTAGTGTAAAAACTACTAAGAGAACTCCTGTCTGGGCACCTTCCCCGGTGGAGTTGTGCAGGGGGTGTGTTTGGAACATTTTGTCACCGGCCGACTCCAAAATTCAGCGTTTCCCCATCTCAGCCCAGAAAGCAGGTAGAACAACTTTTGTGGTGTCTTTCAGATGCCTACCGGAGCAATGTAAAAACTACAGGAGAACTCCTGTCTGGCACCTTCCCCGGTGGAGTTGTGCATGGGGTGGTGTGTTCGGAATATTTTGTCACCAGCCGAGTCCAAAAATTCAGAGGTTCCCCATCTCAGCCCAGAAAGCAGGTAGAACAACTTTTGTGGTGTCTTT